>NC_140254.1:6172180-6734680 GCF_949987555.1 Borostomias antarcticus
CTGCTGTCCGGCTGCCCGCCCGACGGTTTGGATGAGTGTGTGGGCGCCGAGTGGGGTGACGCCCCAGTAGGTCCCCTCGACCGCGCCGCACTGTTAGATTCTGAGGTATCAAGGAACAAGACGGCTGTCTACCGGGGCGCCATCTGCCGTGCTACCCGCTACGACGCCATCGCAGTTCCCATCACTTCGCCGCAGAGTGGGGAATCCATAGAGCGACTTGGCCTTGGTCACGGATGCAGGAGCCCACCGTCTCTCTGTCTGGTTGGAGACAAGGAACACCATGTGGCCTTCCCTGACGTTATTAGCCTGTCAGCTTTTATTACCCTCAAGAACCTGGCAGGCCAGACCATTTAGCATGACTATTACCTGCACTGCTTAAGTGTTTGTTTAATGGGCAATGGCACACAGCGGACTGGGATGACATGGGAGATAAAATACGGCCAGCCGCGTTTCTCCTCATCTCCCCTCCCTGGCACATGTCGTCTTCTCCTCTCCTCTCTTGTCTCCTCTCCTCTCTTTGTCTTCTCTTCTGATCAACCCCCCCACCACCTCCCCCTCTCCTTCCTCCGGCTCTGTTTGTCATAATCCCATGTCACCCCAGGGAGCTTCTTCCCCATATTAAAAGTGGAAATGTATCCGCTTCCATTGTAATTACTAAACCACTGGAGGCCAAGCCGCTTGATCTCTGCTGGATCTGAGCTCCTTCATTTATTCTGCTCTCTGGTCCGAGGGGACAGAGACGGGCTGGGCTATCTGCTCTGTTTTCCTTTAAGTCTCCGTTTTATTGGGTTCTTTTGCATCTAATTTGCTTAAAAAGACAATAGCTTGGGGCCGACGGCAGAGCGAGACAGACAGCAGACAGCTTTGGGACAACATGAGAGAGAGAGACGGAGAGAGAGAGAGAGACGGAGAGAGAGACAGAGAGAGAGAGAGAAAGGGGATTTTTGTAGACCTCCTCTCCAACAGTAGTTGGTAGTACATGCTTCAAATGAGAGGCCTCGGAAAATACACAGACCTTGAGTGATGTTGGAGGCAGGCTTTTTTTAGCTGTGATGATGGTGCGTGGTGTGTACAGTAAACATCTCAGGGCATTGTGAAAGTTTGGCCGGGTCGGACTGGGGCGCTGACCCAGGGCTGAGCGCAGGATAAAGACCTGGCTGGCGCTGGAGAAATTGCTTTCTTCAGGGACAAACAACATAAAAAATACAAATAAAAGAAGAAGAAGAAGAAGAGGAAGAAGAAGAAGAAAAAAAAGTGTTCCCAGCCTGTGAAAGCTACAGGCCAGTAAAAGTGGGCGTCCGCCTATCCGTGGCGTGGGAGGAGGCCAAGGGGTGAGGGCCAGGGCGCCGGCGTTTGATCTGTCAGCTGCAGGTTACAGACAGGGGGAAACACACAGTCATACCGGGAGGGATGTGTCTCGGCGTCCCACGCAAACAAAAACCGTCCAGCCCCGGGGCCAAATGAGAGAGGGGTGTGTCAAGTGTGCGCCTGCTGATTGGTTCCAGGTTCTAGAATGTTCTAGACAGCGGCCGGCTGAAGCCACAGAGGAACATGGTGTTCCACAGCAGACCAAGAACACGTCACCCCGGCCAGCATGGCCCCGCCTCTTTCACTAAAGAAATGTCCTGTTTACAGACAAAACCAATCTCCCTCTGTCCTCTGTGGTACGACAGTAGAGAGTCCCTTTCACTGTGATGATAGTGATAATGATGATAATAATGATGATGATGATGATGATGATGATGAAGATGAAGATGACGCTAACAACAGCAAAAGCACCAGAATCAGTGGTTTTCACAGCAGTGTGGATAGAGCTCTACACCCATATGTGCACCAGCACTGTAACTCCAGCAACAACGTTCGTTGCTACAGGAGCACGCCGAACTGAGCAGACGGCGAGGTTCACTGAACGTCCATCTTATCACCATGGCGCAACGTTAGAGGAATGGAGTGTGCAACATAAAGCAACGAGGGCTACGATGGTTAACCCAGATACTCCATCACCGCTCACACGCCAAGTACTTCAGTGGAATTTCAGACCAGAGATCAACAGAGCTGATTACATTTGAAGGATTTGGTGGATGTGCTTCAGGGAGAACACATACACACAGTTCCTTAAATACAATGTTCTTCTAGAGTCACCCTTTCTTTTCCCTTCGACCAACAGCGGACAGCAAGATGGGGCCATTAAGCTGGAATGAGACTGCGGTGCCGAACGGTGAGTCACTCCGTAGCGTAATGACAGTAAGTACCATCCAAGTGTGTCTCGTTCCCAATTAGTCTCTAAATGGACTGTCAATACGCTGGATGGATGGCAATAAACCAACAGTGTCACGAAATGGAGGGAGAGGGAGAAGGAGTAAGAGAGAGAGAGAGAGAGAGAGAGAGAGATCAACAGAAAGCACACTGTGCTGTCCCTTTGTACCAGTGCTAGCGGGGATGGGGATCAGACTAGGAGTGAGTGGGAGAGAGAGGGAGAGACAGAGAGAGATACTAAAGAGAGAACGTGACACAGAGAGAGAGTGAGAGACCGAAGAGATATGTGCGTGGGAACGAGTGAACATGCAGCTGCTGCGTGTTGGGTACTTACTGCTGGCTGGGCCTGGCAGTAGGCATAGCTGGTGTGCGTGGGGGGCTGGTGGTGGTGGTGGTGGTGGGGGGGGGCCGGGTAGTGCAGGCCGGCACAGGGGAAGGACCCACCGCTGGTCCACTGGGAGCTGAAGACCGGGCTCATGGCCGCCTTGCCGCTGTGGTGACCTTTCACCGCTGCACTGGCCTGGGGAGGAGGGGGGGGGGGGGCAGTGGAGAGAGGAGAGGGGGGGGGAGATACATGTTACCCCTGAAATCATCACTGCAAACCTCCCCCCTCTCTCTGTCTCTCTGGTTCCCCAGAACCACCAGAGTGCCCGCACAGTGACCCGGGGCCCTGGCAGGCGGGGGGTGGGTGGGAGGGGGCTACTGATCAAAGATCTCCACGCCTCACGTTCTGGAATGTTCTCACTCACTTTTTTTCTTGTTCTCTCACACCAACTTTCTCACTTCATCTTTCTTTCTTTCTTTCTTTCTTTCTCTCTCTCTCTCTCTCTCTCTCTCTCTCTTTCTCTCTCACACACACACATACAAACACACACTCCCCCCCTCCCTCTTTCTCTCTCTCTCAGCAGCTGTTGTGAAACCCCCTTAGTCACGGTCTGGATGTGTTCTTGCTGGAAATGTGCTGATTGGTCTGATAAGATTTCAGCATGGCAGCGAGTGGGCAAGCCAGTGCCCTGGTCTGCCATGCTGCGTGGGTATTAACAGAGGGTACAGGGAGTCACAGTGGTGGATCTGCTGACAGGACGGCCTGCAGACCGCTAGCTAGGACCACTGGAGCATGGAGATCTGCAGGGGGCGTGCGCACACACACACACACGCACAGACACGACGGCCTACGATATGGTAACACATAGGCGAGCACAAAAAGAGAAAGAGGAAAAACTGGCGTTGGTTATGTCATGCGCGTCGTGATGAACTGTGAGGTTCTATAACAACCCAATCAATCCAGGTCGAGCCTTTTGATCCACATCCCGCTCCACTGTCGTGTTCGCCGACTGCGTCCAAGACGGAGCGCATTTTTCGTCGTTGTGAAATATGAGGACCGAACACGCAGCCATATTTCAATTTTCCTGTGCAAAGGCATGCAGGTTAAAGCCAGGCCAGGCCACCTCAGGTTAACTGGGGATATACATCATCACTAGCAAGCATGAGCAGACTCTTTTAATGCATATGTTAAATTGACCTTGGGGTCAGAGGTCACGGGGCTGTGGAGAGAGCGATGGCTGCTTTCTGGCCACCCAACTGTGGCTGACAAGCCCCCCTGGTGTGGCTCGCAGGATCGGAGAGGAACCGCGGGGGATACGCCGGGGTCAAAGTTCACTTAAATAAATATGATGCGGAGCGGCAGGTTTACGGCGCTCACTAATAAAAAGCAGGTGCGTCGGGTTTTCCCTGAAAGCAAGATAAATGAATTCATATACGGCTAACAGACTATGGACCAGAATGGAGAGAGAGAGACATAGAGACAGAGAGAGAGAGAACGGCGCCATATATGTGTCCACATTTATCGATGCAGCGAGGCATCCGTCGCTGGTGAGACCTGAGATGGGCCATGTCTATTAAACCACCATTCCCAACGCTATAAAATGAGACGCGGCATTAAGGGTACCCTGGAAGCTCCGCATCCACCAGTTCACCCAGTTTAAGTACAGCCCCGAGCCAAGCAACAATCTTCACGCGGCTTATAAATGAGGCCTACTCGGGCAGCACGGAGCAGGCACATAGATCAAGCGCCCCTACCTAGTATGAGAAGGTATTTTGTCCAAGCCCAGAGCTCCCCGGGGAGCGATTTGTTTTATATGTGTTTTACACACACCAGTTATACACGGCTACAGAGTCAGGGGTATTTGGGCTGTGAGGTGGAGAGGTACCCACCACCACCACATCACAGGAGGGAGATGAAGGGGGGGGGCGGGGATATCTGAGGTTCCTGACCCCCTCCCCTCCTGGAATGTCTTGATGGCTCCCCTGACGCAGGCCCCCGTCACAACGGCTTTCAGCAGCTCGTCACGCGGCCAACACCCTCCGCATATTTCTCCATTTTATATCAGGGCCAATCAGATCTGGTTACAGCGCCTGCTTCCTGTTCCCGAGCACGGCGTTGCTTGCGCGCGGACCAACAGATGTGCAAACCTGCACACATGTGGAAATGTACACCTTTTCATATTGATACAAAGAGAGTGCTAGCCGTCTTGAGCTAAAGCCCAGAGTCTTTTAAAACTCTTTTTAAAGCTATTCACTGCGTCTCAAATGATACAGTAAAGGTTACTTAGCTTGTGTTCATATTTATTCTAGTGAATACTCCTTTCATAATGCGTTGAGCTGACATTATCTCCTCAATACAAGATAAAAAAGTACTCCATCTGTGGGAGGGGAGGAATGCTGTGATTCATTTTAAACACGTTATCGCTACCATTTGTTCTCAAAAATGCAACCTCCATAAGTCAAAGGAAGGGATTTACGTTCAGCTGTGGAGAAAGTGAGCGTGTCGCTGCTGTTCCATTAATACATAAGGAGGAGGTATGGAGAGAAAGAGAAAAGGGTCTCTAAGGAGTTCACATTTTATGTGAGGTGATTGCCCTCCCTCAATCTCTCTTATTCTCCATCTCTCTCTCTCTCTCACACACACACACACACACACACACACACACACACACACACACACACACACACACAATCTCTCTTACTCTCCATCTCTCTCTCTCTCTCACACACACACACACACACACACCCATCACCATCCCTCTCTTTCTCTCTGCTTCTCTCGGTTTCTCTCTCTCTCTATCACACACTATTTCTCCTACTCTCCATCCCTCTCTCTCTCTCTCTCTCTCTCTCTCTCTCCCTGCCCCTGGTAAGCCTGAGTGAGGGTGTTCAGGATAGACATGCATAAACACAGAAGGAATACAGAGCTAATTTGTCCAACATCAGAGGGACCCCTTAATGTAATCTATTATGTTCTGTAGGAGGTGTAGAGAGCAGAAATACTCAGAAAAACAGAAATACACAGACAGACAACTGGGTTTTTCACTAAGCCCAATTAGACTGGCCTGTTCCACGGAGCCACAAATCATTAATTTGGATGGTAGCACCCTGATCTCCAAAAATCTTGAGTAATCTCCCCATGAGGAGGGCCGTTCTGAAGAGAGCGCTCTGATAGAACAATTCCTTGCTTTCACAGATAATTTGTGACTCACGGAAATTAAAACAACCCTCCAGTGGAATGGTAAAAAATCTAAACAAAATGTTGTGCCCTCCTAGCACCCCAACACACACACATACTGTACACACACATACATACTGCACACACACACACACACACACACACACACACACACACACACACACACTGGCACCCGTCCAATTGCTTTTGTGTCAGGGACTTGAACAGAAACACACCACTCTGTGAAATCATGCAGTTTTCTCTTGACAATATTGACCTTTATGTAGTGTACAGTATGTACAGTAGGCTAAGTCTAACAGCCAAGGGCAACACAACTCTTTTTTTCCCCAGCCAGTTATCTAATAGCTCTCTTTTTGAAAGTACATCAAGATACAGACAAAAACTAGTGCTGCGAGCAGCAGTGAGCGGGCCCTCGCACCCCACGCGGGTCGGGGTGTGGCGCCGTTAAAGGGTGTGCTATTTCGGTGTCCAGTACTGACAGAAACTTCCTGTCACCAGTAGGTAGCGCTCTAAGCGTGACTCAATACCGACGCATAGATGTGTTCAGGACAGTACCTTGATGAAGCGTGAGAAATGTTGTGTAAATCGGACAAAGTATGTAGGAGTTATGAGGACTTCCTGTTTCACCAGTAGGTGGCGCTGTAAGTGTGACTCAATACCGACACATAGATGGGTTCAGAAGGCCACCTTCATGAAGCATCAGCAATTTGGTGCAAATCGGATGATGTATGCAGGAGTTATGAGGACTTCCTGTTTCACCAATAGGTGGCGCTATACGTATGACGCAATACTGACACATAGATGTGTTCAGGACAGAACCGTCATGAAGCGTGAGATATATCGGACAAATTGGATAATGTATGGAGGAGTTATGAGGACTTCCTGTTTCACCAATAGGTGGCGCTATAAGTATGACGCAATACTGACACATAGATGTGTTCAGGACAGAACCGTCATGAAGCGTGAGATATATCGGACAAATTGGATAATGTATGGAGGAGTTATGAGGACTTCCTGTTTCACCAATAGGTGGCGCTATAAGTATGACGCAATACTGACACATAGATGTGTTCAGGACAGAACCGTCATGAAGCGTGAGATATATCGGACAAATTGGATAATGTATGGAGGAGTTATGAGTACTTCCTGTTTCACCAATAGGTGGCGCTATAAGTATGACGCAATACTGACACATAGATGTGTTCAGGACAGAACCGTCATGAAGCGTGAGATATATCGGACAAATTGGATAATGTATGGAGGAGTTATGAGGACTTCCTGTTTCACCAATAGGTGGCGCTATAAGTATGACGCAATACTGACACATAGATGTGTTCAGGACAGAACCGTCATGAAGCGTGAGATATATCGGACAAATTGGATAATGTATGGAGGAGTTATGAGGACTTCCTGTTTCACCAATAGGTGGCGCTATAAGTATGACGCAATACTGACACATAGATGTGTTCAGGACAGAACCGTCATGAAGCGTGAGATATATCGGACAAATTGGATAATGTATGGAGGAGTTATGAGGACTTCGTGTTTTATGGCGAAATGTCAAACTTTGGCAGGGCGCCACGGCAAGGGTGTTTGGTGAAAACTCAATTTTTTTGATAACTTTTGATCACAAAGGTCTTAAGATGAAGCTGACCCGATATGAAGTTGATCGGATGAAATCTGTAGGAGGAGTTCGTCGAAGTACGAGGCATGGAAATGGTCAAAACAAGGACAAAATGGCACATTAAGAGCAAAATGGCGGACTTCCTGTTGCATGTTGGGTATAGCTCCAAGAGACATTTAAGTGTGGCTCGATGAAATACATATGCCCACCGAATTTCGTTAGCCTACATCAAACTGAAAGGTGGGGCTCGCCATTTTAAACTTTCCAGGGGGCGCTCTTGAGCCGTTTTGCCACGCCCATTTCCGTCACCCATGAATTATCAAATTTTTCACCGGGACTGACGTATCTGCAAAGTTTCATCCGTTTTCATCGATGTTCAGGCCGCCTAAAAGGCATTTGTTTGGAGTAAAGGAGAAGAAGAAGGAGAAGAAGGAGAAGAATAATAATAATCCTTCGAGTTTCAATAGGGCCTCGCACCGCCAGTGCTCGGGCCCTAATAACGACAAAAATAACTAGAAAGACAACATTTTCCCTCTGTCTCATGTGTACACGTGCATGTTCACCATCACCCACCATTACATGGAGGTAAATACCGTCCGTGGGGGGAGGTCATTCGACACTCCTTGGATGGGTCCTCCAAAATGGCAGGTACCATGTATGTGTGTTTTTTAGTGCTTTTAATGTGTTTGTACTGAATTGTCTGTATTGAAACCTTTTGTGGCTGTCTTGGCCGGGGATCCTTTGTAAAAGAGACCTCTGTCTCAATAGGACTTCCCTGGTAAAATAAAGGTTTAATAAAAAAAAAAGTAGCTTAAT
Source organism: Borostomias antarcticus (assembly GCF_949987555.1). Taxonomy (NCBI): domain Eukaryota; kingdom Metazoa; phylum Chordata; class Actinopteri; order Stomiiformes; family Stomiidae; genus Borostomias; species Borostomias antarcticus. The sequence goes on from NC_140254.1 coordinate 6,180,400, forward strand.
GATGTCTCCGACGTAACTTCAGGCGAGGCACAAACGTCACGGCCGGGGTAATCGGCAGAGGTTAATCAGTCACACCCCGTAATGATGCTAACCACCAGCTGACTGTCAGCTGTCATAGCATTGGTTCAGCTCGCTAGAGCGCATTTATTTAAGCTGTCAAAACATGTCATTGTTTGCGCTTGCCATTACTGCTGGTTGTGTATTTGCATGCTTGCCCCAACTCCTCCCCTGCCCCACCTGCGTATGTCGATGTCATCTCTGTTGTCATCGTTGCTCTCTGTCTGGGGTTTTATGCATTGTTCAGGTATTCCACTATGCATCGGCTAGTGGAAGCCAGGGTAGACACTAGCTGGTCTCTGTGGTGACCGTGGTGACCGTGGGCCGAAACATCCGAATGGCCATCCAGCGGTCCCACTCTGATCGTCATAGAGGCAGGGGGCTAGATGCCGTTCCCCCTTCTGGCTCTCTGGGCCAAGCGGCCCAGAGGGGGGGAACACCTAGATTGCCTCCCCCTGCTAACGCGCTTTCCACATCGGTGGAAGGCAGGGGGCCCCCCGAACAGAGCACGCCGCCAAAATTCATATGCTATTTATAGTTGCATGCTAATAAATGGGTCAATTTTGACAAAAGTGATCTCGACTGAACTGTAATGAGGGAGAGGTGAGAGTCTCGGCGGGCAGAATCGTCCGCGTGGGGAGGGGGGGGGGGGGGGTGCAGTAGCCGCCGCGCCTGGTTGGACAGAGGAGGAAAGAGATGCAGCACGCTCCGTTCCATCCCTGACGACTGACTTCCTGGACGCCGCCTAGCGTGAAATGGCCTCCCCTGTGCCAGTCTGTTCTCCGCACACAGTGTACATACACCTGCATACACACACATGCACACACACACCTGTCAGACACCTGTCAGAGCCTCTGTCAGAACTGTTCTGGGTCACCATAAACGCCCCCCCCCCCCCCCCCCATCCTCCTGTCTCCATCCCATCTTCCCCGACTCCAAAGGGAAGCGGGTCAATGGGTAACCAAGGCAACAAAGGGTGCCAGACCTGGGCGATAGCGCAAGTGGGAAGCCTGACAGGTTCAGACGGTTCTCTGGGCTCTCTGAGAGTGTGTGTGGGGGGGGGGGGTGGCTCCTGCTGGAGATCTGCTACTGGCTGGCTGGAGCAGAGGGGCTGGAGAGGCCAACACTCTCTCTGTCTCTCTCTCTCTCTCTCTCTCTCTCTCTCTCTCTCTCTCTGGTTCACTCTCTCTCTGTTTCTGTCTATCTGTTTCTCACTCTCTCTGTTTCTCACTTTCTGCTCCTTACTTACTCTCACTTTATTTTTATTTCTCTCTCTCTTTGTCTGTCTCTCTCTCTCTCTCTCTCTTTCTACTCATCCTAAAGAAAATGAAAAGCACAGATCTGAGACCGGGCGGCTGGAGACATGGTGGAGGTGTAACCAAGGCAACCGGGTCAGACGGCGACACTGTACACGGGACGCCGTCAGCGTTCCGCACGATGCTGGCAGAGCAGAAACGCCTCGGACTCTTTGAGGCCCCTAGAAGCTCCGAGGCCAGAGAACCACCGTCCAATCCCCCGTCGGCCGGCTCACAACCACACGCTGGCCGAACCCGCCTACTTTGAAGTCCATCTCTGCCCTGCGGATATGAGGCGTGCTACTACAGCGGCCGGAGGTGCCACAACAACGTATGTCCGCCGGGTCAAGGACGAGCCTTCCTGCCGGCGGAAGTTGTTCTGTGTTCAGCTCGCTGAGGTGATGATGACAGACTGTATTTCTCCATCTATTACTCTGACTCTGAAATCACAGCTGAACCAAGATCTAAGGCCTTGCTGCAGATGATAACCCCCACCCCTTGCACACACACACACACACACACACACATATAGTAGGCTCCACACACACACACACACACACACACACAAACATGCACTGTTATCCCTTCTCTCCAAATGTTTTCCTTGGCCTGACACATTTTACGCTCGGATGAACCTGGGGGTCTAGGCGGGTGGGGTGGTGTGTGTATGTGTGTGTGTGTGTGTGTGTGTGTGTGTGTGTATAGGTGTGTGTGTGTGTGTACTGTAGTGGTGTGTGTGTGTGTATGTCAGGGGTGCTGTGAAGCGGATGTGGAGTCCCATCTGCATCCAGACCTCCACAGGGATGTGAGGGACTCATCCACGCAGTAATCCTGAGCCAACGGCCTGGCTCCTCGTCTACAGGGCCCTGGGCCTTTGGAAACCTGATCCTACAGCCCTCTCAGTTGTCTCACTCTCTCTCTCTCACACACACACACACACACACACACACACACACACACACACACACACACACTGCTCCCTGCCTCTCTGTGTGTTTGGACACTGTAAGAGAGCCAGGGTCTGTGTGTCTCTGGAGAGGAGACTTAAACATTTACAGACGTTACTTCAGAGGAAGACAGAGAGCAGATGGCCGGTGGGTGGTGTGGGGCCAGACTGAGGCCAGCACAACAGGAGAGCAGGAGAGGCCTCACTCCAACTAAACTCCCAATCGTAATGCGCCATCTAAACCTATCCAGCTTAAAGACGTGGAGTGCATGCCCTATAGGGGTGCTCTTGAGCCTAAAAGGGCCCCCCTAAATGGTCAGCAATAATGCCTTTGAGCGTTTATTTCGTAACTGCAAAGCTTAGGGAGTGCATATAATACAGTGTTCGGTCTTTTTTTTTACACTTAACGCCAGAGAACGGAGTGTAGGGTCCACCGTCTATGAATGGAGACGTACCCGTAGACACAGACCTGTAGACACAGGTTTTAACCTGAGGACGGCAGCACACAGTCCAGCTTGCTGTCAGGATGGCTGTTATTAAGAGCCTGCCGGCGAACTGAGATTACACCACCTACATCCCCTGTTACTGCTGCATCCACAACCTCCACACTGGGGCTGCGTGGCTTCGCAGCTCGATAGCAACGCTGGGAACACTGTACTTTCTCTCTCTCCCTCCATCTCTCTCTCTCTCCTCATCTCTCCATCTCTCTCTCTCTCTCTCTCTCCCCCCCCCCCTCCCCTCACTCCCTAAGTCACTAGATGATAGATGTGTGTGACACCTGGAGCTCCTCCCAGCAGAGGAAGTTAAGGAGCTAAGTCCCTGGTGAGGCACAGGGGTGTGTATCTCGTTAGAGAAACACCTGTGCACTGGCAGGTACACACACACACACACACACACACACCCACTAAGTGGATGGAGCAGGCTGCTGTGGGCTCTGGGGGTGAGCAGGAGAACATGTGGCCAGCCTTGCTGCCAGCCTTAAATCAAGGTTGATTCCGTGGCTGTTAGCGCGGCCAATTAGCCAGTCGGCCTGAAGGATTTACTGAGCAACTTTTACTTTCACAACGTGAATAAGTGGGTTCCGGATGAATGGCTTTTCACCCCGGTCCCAGCGTGACCTCTGTCTGTCAAGGAAGAGCGTCAGAGAGCACTGAATAGGTTTAAGGTGGTCTCCTGTGGTGAGGGGCCGGGGGGTGCCGGAGTTTGTGCTCAGGGGTGAAGCATCTGTCCCTCTCCAGGAGAGACAGATGAGAGGAGAGAGGGATGAGAGGGGGGAGAGGAGAGGACAGGCGTGACTTTGAGGTGACGTAGTCTGTTCTGTGGCCGTGGCTGTCAGGGCCTGTTTAAATCTGAGAGCCAGTGCTCCCCCTGCAGTGTCCTTGGTACTGTGCGCATGTATGTGTGTGTGTGTGTGTGTGGGTGTGCGTGCGTGCGTGCGTGTGTGTGTGAGCATGTGCATGTGCTGTGTGTGTGTGTGTGTGTGCGTGTGTGTGTGTGTGTGTGAGCATGTGCATGTGCATGTGCATGTGCTGTGTGTATGTGTGTGTGTGTGTGTGTGTGTGTGTGTGTGTGTGTGTGTGTGTGTGTGTGTGTGTGTGTGTGTGCGTGTGTGTGTGTCTCCAGATGGGCCAGGGTTCTGTGCTGCAGCACCTCTCTGGGTGATGGTCTCTGGGTCCCAGCTGCCCACCAATGCTATTTCTGGGCACACATACACACATACACATACACACACACACACACACTGCCCTTCAACCTCCAAACTTTTCCTACTGTATCTCCACCACTTCAGCACACACATTCTGTAACTACATCCCATCTGAGAAACGCCAAAGAAGGCGGGGCCTGGCCGCAACTGTGATGACAGCGCTGATGTAATATAGGGACAGCTTGTTTACTAGTGTACGGGCTTCTGTCAATCAACAAGCATGCAAACACAGACACATGATGAGTCACTACAGACACATCCAAAGCACACACACACACAGTGAGAGTGTGAGAGAGAGAGAGAGAGAGTGAGAGTGAGTGTGTGTGTGTGAGAGAGAGAGAGAGAGAGAGAGAGGGAGATGGAGAGAGAGAGAGAGAGAGAGAGGGAGATGGAGAGAGAGAGAGAGAGAGAGAGAGAGAGTGTGTGTGTGTGAGAGAGAGAGAGAGAGAGAGAGAGAGAGAGGGAGATGGAGAGAGAGAGAGAGAGAGAGAGAGAGGGAGATGGAGAGAGAGAGAGAGAGAGAGAGAGAGAGAGAGAGAGAGAGAGGGAGTGAGAGAGAGAGAGAGAGAGATGGAGAGAGAGAGAGAGAGAGAGAGAGAGAGGGAGATGGAGAGAGAGAGATGGAGAAAGACACTCTTCATAATCCGACAGCCTCCTCCCAGCCTGCAGTCTCCTCTCTATTCAATAGTCTCCACCAGATCCCCCACGGAGGCTGGAATGATGAATTAAGACAACAGCGAAAGAAAACAAACCCAGTCGGAATATGGTTTGAAAAATCCTGCAGGCCACCAATAATAACAAGTCTAGATAAAAGTCTATTTTCTGAACACTGCCTTCACAGAATGTTATCATTTTTCTTCTAATTCAATAAATTTCTTTCAGAGCAGAGCAGAACATAACAGAGCAGAGCAGAACAAAGCAGAACAGAATAGAGCAGAACAAAGCAGTACAGAGCAGAACAGAGCAGAAAAAAGCAGAGGAGAGGAGTGCTAGTGGCGCGGCTGAAGCTGGAGGATGAGTCATTCCACGCTTAAGGAGGAATAGCCTTAAGCAGCCATTGATGCTGAAGGTTAAGGTTGTTTATTAAGTGATCTTCACTACTCCTCCAGGCTTTGCCCGATGACATGAATACTGTACATAACATATTTTCTGAAAGAAACATTTAAAATGGTCAAAGTCACACTTTCTAGGTTTTTTATCATATAATCACCTAGAAAGTGTGACTTTGACCATGTTATGTGTTATGTACTGTATGTTTCTCTATTTGCACGAGAGGTTGAGAATGTTCTCCGCTAGCGAGCCACACAACGATAACCACTTCCCTATCATTAGCCTACATTAACATGTAACGTTAGACACCCCAGACAGTTTGGATGAACTTTTATAGTGGGCAATTTCTTTTTGTGTGTTTTAAAATACATGTAAATGACTGACTAATAATTGTAAAAATCAGCATATTTGTTTAGTTGCAAGACAACTGGCATTCAAACACCATATTACTCTTTTAGGGCCCATTCATACTGCAAGCCAGGGCCGGCTGCGCGGTTTATTGACGGGGGGTGCTGCGCGATTTGTTGGGGGGGGGGTGCTGCGCGACTTGTTGACGGGGGGACGGGACTGCGCAATTTGTTGACGGGGCCCAGGCCATTCACCGCGGGCCAGGCCAGTTGGGCGCCAGGCCACCGGGAAAATTCCCGGTGCTCCCGATGGCCAGTCCGCCCCTGCTGCAAGCTACGCTAGTGTGAGCAAGGCTACTGCAAGCTACGCTACTGTGAGCTACGCTAGTGTGAGCTACGCTAGTGTGAGCCACGCTAGTGTGAGTTACGCTACTGTGAGCTACGCTATTGTGAGCTATGCTAGTGTGAGCAACGCTAGTGTGAGTTACACTACTGTGAGCTACGCTAGTGTGAGTTACGCTAGTGTGAGTTATGCTACTGTGAGCTACGTTAATGTGAGCTACACTACTGTGAGCTACGCTAGTGTGAGTTACGTTACTGTGAGCTACGCTAGAGTGAGGAACGCTATTGTGAGCAACGCTACTGCAAGCTACGCTACTGCGAGCTACACTAGTGTGAGTTACACTACTGTGAGCTACGCTAGTGTGAGCAACGCTAGTGTAAGCAACGCTAGTGTGAGCACACTAGTGTGAGTTATGCTACTGTGAGCCACGCTAGTGTGAGCAACGCTAATGTGAGCAACGCTAATGTGAGCAACGCTAGTGTGAGTAACACTACTGTGAGCTACGTGAGCTACGCAAGCTGTGTAAGGCTATACGTGAGGTGTTTGACGTGTCCTTGCATAGCAATGTGTGTCAGGGATCAAACTGTAATTTTACCCAAGCGCTTGCGTAGAGCCCTCTTTCACAGCCACGTCAGTGCAGCTTGCAGAGTATGAATCCGGCCATAAGCTTGTTCTCTTTGTCAGCCTATTTTTCACCTTCCAAAGAGGGGGACGACTATGAGACTTCAATAGGGAAAGAGAGCAGCTTCAATCCCTTATATTGAATCTTCCAAGTCTTGTTCTCTCACACTGCATTTTCCTTGTCATGTATCAGCCAGAGGAAGGCCATATTATTTGTTCTTGGACTATTCTGCCTTTACAGTGTGATCCATTCAAAAGCTGTCTCAATAGCCCGAGACACTCTGCATTTCGAATACATGTTAGTGAAAAACAGCTCAATCCTATTCCCCCTACGCTCACTTCTAGCAGACAGTAATTCACAATGCATATACTGTAGGGTGTTATACACTGTCCAATCCACAACTCTCTTAACACCTACAGTACCCCCCACCCCCCTCCCTCTCTACCTCTCTCGCCTCCCTCTCTCTCTCCCCTTACTCTCCCCCTTCTCTTGAATTCACTCTTTCTCTTCCAGCCTTGTTCCGTAAGAATGCAGGAAGAAGGAGGAATGGAGCCATGGAGAACAGAATGATTGATTCCTCCCACGTCCCGATTATGGCCGGCAGATCCTTGCCCTCTTCATCTCGCTGGAGTGGAACAGTACACACAAGCAGAGTCCCTGCCCCGGCCTGCTGACAAGCAGGGGACACGTCGGAAGACTGGTGGGGCCTGGGACCCCCGGGACACACAGCCTGCCGGGCAGACAGCAAAACTGTCATTGCAGGCGTACACTATACGGTCATACTGACATGATGTGTTTCTGTGTGTGTGTGTGTGCTCTCTCTCGTTCTCTCTCTCTCTCAGGCGGCAATGCTGTCACAAGAAGCAGCCTGACTTACAGGCATCAATACTCTCACCACACACACACACACACACACACACACAAACACACACACACACACACACAAACCCTACAGTCATATGATGTACAGGATCTGTTATGTTCTGGTGAATTCACCCAATGCTAACAATCCACTGAGTGTGACGGTAAAGCTCTTCCTGATTGGAGGAGAGGCCCAGTGGTTTGTGTATACTGATGATGATGATGGCTGCAGATCATAACCATCGCTCATCATTAGAGCGCACTCGGGCTTGCGTGAGAATAAAAGGAGAGCGAATGAGCAAGCCTCCGCTCCAAAGCGACGTCCGACAAACAATTTGGCGCACAACGGAGCGCTGCGACCGTGCGCGATTTGCAAATGGCCCATAAATCAGGACGGGGGGGGCACAGCTGAGCCCGGGTTCAAAACTTCAGCGAGAAACGTAATGATTTATCCTTTACCGCCCCCCCGATGAATAATTTTGATCAAAAACCTCTGTACGGCGGTCCACTCGGCATGTGCGTGCACGTGTTCATGGAGGTAGCGGAGCCTGACAAAACCATCATCGAAACCAGACTTTATTGTTCGGCGCCGGCTTTCGACGCTGCAGTAATTTCTCGCGGCACGACACAGAATATCTCCCATAAATCCACGCCGCTGCTCCTCTCGCTCGGCTGTCTTGGCGTTGAGGGCGGCGGCGGCGGGGGTGGCAGTGGGGGCTGGTGGGGAGGGCGACTGCGGACTGAGTCTCACAGTTTCCACACGTTCCACCAGCCCTGCTTTATGCAGCCTCTCACACTGTGAGAGAGAGAGGGCTGCAGCCCGCTAAAATGGATTACTCACAGCGAAGACACCTGCCAGACCCACAGGGTGTGTGTGTGTGTGTGTGTGTGTGTGTGTGTGTGTGTGTGTGTGTGTGTGTGTGTGTGTGCGTGCGTGTGTGCATGCGTGTGTCACATAAATATTGCATGGAGGCTTTTCACTGTGATGCCCTCAGAGTTTCGATGATCTTTTCCCATCTCCCATCTCTCTTATCACTGGTGTCAGAACACACTACAACACCGAGTACCTTTTCTCACGGCCTGTCTCTCAGAATCCCAAATGAGTGTGGTTCCCTTTGACAGCCCGAGTATGGAAATGGCCCCCGGAGCTCGGAGCAGCGATTTGATACAGACAAAATAGTCGAGCGCGGCTCATGGATGAGAAGGCCCCATGAGAGACGCGAGAGTTGGAACCCTGCGGAGGACATGTATCACGACACGTCTGGAGGACGTGGAGGGGGACAGAGGGGATTTCACAACAGACTCATGCCAAAGTGGAAACGAAAGGGAGCCCGGACCGTCCAAAAAAACAGCACTGCGGGAGATATTAGCTGACCCTAGGATAACGAAAGTTGATTATGAAGCCAGTCTATAGGGAATCCATCGACTCGAACAGGACAATGACCCTGGACCTCTGACATGCCCCCCTCGGCGAGGCCACCCGTTGGACCGTAGACCCCAGAATTGGGCAAGAGCAGCTTGCAGGACGCTGCGAGAGAGCTTTCGAGCACAGAGCTGGACTGTACCGCTGTGCTACTTTCACAACGGCCGCGCGGCCTGACGAGAGGGGCCTGGCGACAAAGTCGTCGGGGTGACTCGGGTCACGCTGTGTGGAAATTCGGCACACGATCCATCTCCTTCACGGTGACCCTGGGCTGAAGACGCCTCCTCGGAGCGGAGGGGAGGAGCTGGAACTCCGAGAATCATTAAGAATGATTATGATGAGGTGGGTGGGGTCAGAGATCAGAGGTCAAGGGTGAGGGGATGAGGGGTAAGGTACCAAAATTACAGAAATTCTTCCCTCATCTGTCACCATTTCAAACATGGGAAATCAATACTAAAATATGAATTACAGGTATGGTGCCTATTTTATGAAAAGTGCACACCAAAGAGGTCCTAAATCATTGATATGGCAACTGAACAAATGATGATTACCGGAAATCCCAGCATTTTTTTCATCGTCCTCCCACTGATTTTTTTTTGGCTCCCCCAGAATTTTCCAGATTCCTCCAGAGCAGCCCAGAGCCTGACAGGGGACATGCATCCTAAATATCCCAACGCACAAGCAGGGGTTCCTGGCCTCCTGCTGGTCCTGGGCAGGGTGGAAGGATGGGATGACCCTGCAGGGGGAAGGCTAAGAACATTAGCCTCCCGCACGGCTATGAAATCCACCACCATTGAACGGAAAAGGAAAGAGCATTAATGTGACTTTCATTAACACTGCGCTGGCGGCCGGAGGCTGAGACAGGCCAAACCCAAATTGAAAAGTGCTCAAGCATAACTGTGTCGGATGCCCAACTTCCTGCGCCTAGAATCACTGATTGAATTCCTGCCTCACCCAATGAAAGAATTCCTCAGCTCCAGTAACTCCCATATCAAGCTGGTGGGCTTCGTCCGCTTGGGTTCCTAACTAACCAGGATCCTGTTACCACGGCAGCCAGAGATGTGTGTTTATGCAAACAGAGATGTTTCAAGACGCCAGCCAATGAGGACAGGGTGTAACGGCGTTCAAAGCAGGGTGTAGCAACGTTCATGATAACGGTATTTAGGCAAAAAAAAAAAATCTAAACATGAAATGATTCTTTCGGCAAATTGATCGTGTTCAGCTTGGATCACAAGCAAAGCAAATATAGGCTTTGGGAACTATTTTCTCACTCTTTGTCTATTCAGCTGTCTAGAGGACCAGGCTGACCCATTGTGTACCATTTTCTGGTTAAGGTTATGGATAGTTCAACTATCCATTCCTTTATGCCTCCTCTGAAGTGAAAACCACCCCCTTCCCTCTCTCTCTATCGCTCTCTCCTCACTTTTTTTTATTTTTATCTCTCTCTCCCCTCAGTGCGTCATGCCTCTGGGGTCCTCTAATGCCAGCTAAGCAGCAGAGCCTGCCTCCATCACGGGCCGGTATGGCAGAAACAACATTTGCGAATGGGTCATTTGTGGATAATGGAGGAGAATGTTTAGTATGTTTAGCAGCTGAAATGATGTGCTATTATACCAGTCTAGTCCCAGGAGCGGTTGGGAGGGCAGCTCTTTGCCCCCGGAGGCCTGTTCATACCCTGCTCTCCTGCGTCTTAATCAGACATATCCTTAGCAGGACGGCAGGGTGGCTGGTAGTTCAGTATCGGTGAACAAGGCTGTCAGGCAGTCAGGCAAGCTGTCAGTCAGTCAGTCAGTCAGTCAGTCAGTCAGTCAGGCAAGCAGTCAGTCAGGCAGTCAGGCAGACAGGCAGGCAAGCCTTCAGTCAGTCAGGCCGTGAGTCAATCACTCAGGCAGGCAGGCAGGTAGTAGGTAGGTAGGCGCACAGTCAGTCAATGAATCAGTCAGTCAGTCAGTCTGTCTGTCTGTCTGTCTGTCTGTCTGTCTGTCTGTCTGTCTGTCTGTCTGTCTGTCTGTCTGTCAGGCAGTCAGGCAGTCAATCAGTCAGTCGCACATTATGAAGCTCTTCCATGGAGTGGAGGTTATAGGAGGAGGAGGAGGTGAGGAGAGGCAATGAGACAGAGAAATGAGAGAGAAAGCGAAACTAAGACAGCAGAGATGCTAATCGTGAAGTCGGTGTTGAGTTAAACTTGAGCACCGGGCTGCTGGGGTCCTTCCTCATTCGTCTTAATTGAACGATCTGAGTCCTAATCCTCCCCGGTAGGCCTTGTTAGCTGACAGGCCAGCCTGACTGCTGTGACTGATGGTGGGGCTGTGTCACACGGCAGAGCCTCCCTTCTTCCTGACATCAATAGGGGGGGTGCGGGGAAGGGGGGGTGCGGGTTGAGAGGTGGGGTACAATGGTGTTAACAAGCGTTATCAGGGCCCAGCAGCGTGAAGGCAGGCCAAACAATTTCATTTCCCAGCCAGTGTCATTATCAGGACAAGCAGACTGTACTAATGCCTGAAAACAAACAATAGCCACGCATCCTCCTAATTAAGCCCTTGAGTAGCCATGCTTAGTGCTTAGTGCACTGGCCACTATCTGTTCTGGATGCCTGCAAAAAGCCTGATTGGATTCAAGAACACTCTCAAACAGCCCCCCCACCCCTCCCAATAGCCTAGCATTGACATCCTGATCCCCTGAGCTCACATTCTATTTCACTCCATACATCAGTCTGGTCATCCACCCATTCAAACTGATTTCCACCTGAATACAGTAGATATTGGTAAGGCCAATCACAACTGTTCTATATCTAATATGGGGCGGGTTTGATACAATGACTGTACCCACGTGATGACACGATGACTAACCCATGTTTCGTTGCTCTTATTGGTTGTAGGTCTATCCCACAGAGAGAGAGAGGGAGGTTGTTTAATGAAATCCCACTCGACAGTGACCTGGCTCTATGTTGCCATAGTACGCAAGCGCTTGTCTTTCAGAGAGATGGTCCTTGAAACAGGCAGAGTTAAACTGATTTGACCGCCAAAGAACGGCCTGCTCTTGTTTTGATAATGACTGTCCTCTTCGATGACTCAGTTATTGCTGGGCAGAACAGAGATGACATACAGTAGAGGGGAGTGGGCTCATATCCGTCTCCATGGTAATTCATCCTTATTGGCTTAATGAATTGTACGGCCAACGGCGTGCGTGCTCAAATGTTCTCGAGTTAATCGAAAGACTCTCTCCTTGAAAGTGTGTTATTACACTGCAAAACAGGTTTATCTGTGGGTTAAATAATTCATGATTACATTCGCCTGACATCGTCTTTATCGAGTGTGGTCTAATGCACTCAATAAAAGTGACAGGTTTTAAGGGGTAGTTGTGGTGAGGATAGATGGTCAGGAACGGTTAAGGGACGGCTTCTTTGTCTCAACAAGCTGACCAGTACATCAGCAGCAAACCATGAAATTGAACGCAATATTATGAAGACCATTTCATAAGAGGCATTAAGAGTATGAAGTCATTAAATGAATATTCTTCTACAACTTCCCATGCCTTCACTATTGCTATACATAATGTCACCTAATCAAGATTATGAGGATAATATTCATAACACTGTTCATCTTTTTTGTTTGCTATGACGGTCAGTGACAAGTGGTCAAACTGAAATAATAATGAAGCACAGCCCATAGGGTCAATCATCATGTTCAATCAACCATGTGACTTCAACAGGGATCCAGAACATAACATTTTTCCACGGACTATAAACTTTAAGTTAGGTGATAATCACAAAACCACAGCGGCATGGCGAGTCGACAGTAGTACGGTATGTTGAATGGTAACAATGTAAGAGGTACAGTATGTGTGTGTGTGTGTGTGTGTGTGGGTGAGCGCGTTCGCTCTTCTTTTACAGGCTGTTGGCCCAGAGAGGGGACAATGTGTCCAAACCACACACAGGCCTTTCACCCCAGAATGTGTTGCTCTTGCCAGAGCAAGTCCAAACCAGGCTCTGTGGTTCAATTAGAGTTCAGGGTTTTAAAGGGGCATCAGCGCAGGCCTGCACCCCTGGAGTGGAGGAGCAAAGGCTGCCAATTTCCTCTCCAGAGAAACTGCCAGGGAAACAACAAGCTTTCCAGTAATGGAGTTGCCTCCTGCTTCCTGCCGACACCATGGAGGGATTTTAAGCTGTGTTCTCACTCTCTCTCTTTCTCTCTATCTCTGACAGTAGTGAGAGATTCCAATGATGAGTGTAACATACATATTCAATCTGATGGCTTTAATAAGTTATAACATCTATTGTAGGTAGGGGTATAGTAGATAGGGGTAGATACAATAGAGGTAGGTAGGGTTAGGTAGAGAAAGGTAGAGGTAGGTAGGGGTAGATAGGGGTAAGAAGAGGAAGGTAGACGTAGGTATGGATAGACAGGGGTACAGTAGATGAGGTAGATACAGTAGGGGTAGATAGGGGTAGGTATAGGAAGGAAGAGGTACTGTAAGTGGGGGCAGACAGGGGTAGGTAGGGGTACAGTAGAGAGGGGGATGTGTGTTACAGTAGTACCTTGTGTATGTGATCCTGTGGGTTAGGGTTATTGTGTTACAAGGTCATGGTCTTTCTCCTCCTTGGCGTGTGTGTGTGTGTTTGTGTGTGTGTGCGTGTGTGTGCGCATGTGTATATGAGATGTGATCACAACAACTCCCCCACCATCCATACCAATGCGAGTCATGTTGCACGTTCTTGGTGGAAATGGAGGAGGAATTGAAGCGGAGCAGAGCATCAGAGGCCTTGTCCTGTTTATAAGGATGCTAGCATTCAGTTTAAGCACAAGAGATTGTGAGGAGTATTTTAAAGAGAACAGTGTCACATACATATAAGCGGCAATAAAGAAACAGTAATGTATTTTCACGTGACATGACCAGAGGATCCTATGCTTCTTCACACCTGTAGCTTGCCTCCTTCTCCTTCTCCTCATCCTCCTCCTCTTCCACATATAACAGCTATAGACCCTTGACACCTGTCAATAGAATCGATGCATTTGATTGATGCAGCATTTCTGGATGGATCTCATCAGTCCCTGGGGCTTTGCCACTGTGGAGTTGTTTGACTACCTCAGTGACCTCCAGGGAAATTGACGATGACCCCCCCCATCATCTTCCAGCTCTGCCTCGATCGTAGAGGGTGGGTTAGTCGGGTTCAGGAGTTCCTCAAAGTGCTACTTCCAACGCTCAACAACCTCCTCAGTTGAGGTCAGCAGTGTCCCATCCTTGCTGTACCCAGCTTGGATGGTCCCCCGCTTTCCCTTCCTGAGGTGTCTGATGGTCTTCCAGAAACACCTTGGTGCCAACCGAAAGTCCTGCTCCATGGTTTCTCCGAACTCCTCCCACACCCACTGCTTTGCCAGAGCCAGCCTTTGCCACCCGGGTCTGGTCCGTCGGTGCCCACCGCCTCCACTGCCACCTAGTTGGCAGCGCACCTGACCCAGACAGTTCCTCCCGTGGGTGGTGGGTCCACGGGATGGACGAGACAGAGATGTTATTCCCACGTTGCTCCGTGGAAAGCCCGGCCACCAGGCGCTCGCAGACGGGCCCTCCATCCAGGCCTGGCTCCAGACAGGGGCCCCGGGCTTGCACCAGGCTGGGTAACTCTCTCTCTGGTGTTCTTCCATCAGGGTATTTCCTGATAGTTAAGGACTGTGGGGCGCAACTCCTCACAACCCTACTCTGGCCATTTTGGGCTTAAAGCCCTCATCCGCACTTGCTCCACACCTCCAGATGGTATACGGTGCGGGGCCAGGCGCAAGCAGCACCTGTGGTTTTTGTTCGGAGTGACCTTCTCCTAGATGGGTTGCGTACCATGGCTATGAGCCCCATCTGTCCATGCTATTTGCCCATAGCTGGGACAGTGGTTGGCAGGAGCCAGGGTGTGTCCACACATGGGTGGGCCTGTACACCTTGCCTCTGGGGCCCTCTGTTGCTCCAAGATCCCCTACAGTTTAGCCTGGGACCGCAAGGTACCCAGTTACCATGTGTGGCCGCGAGGAGGCACTGTAGGAGTCTTGGCGGTAGAGTGGCTTTGTACCAGCAGAAGGAAACTTACGCACTCGGCTCCTCTTTTGACCCTCCGTGAGGAGGGCTAGCCGGCAGCGGTAGCTGAAAGCAGAGTGGCAAGCAGAAGCGGCATGCAGCATGCACTAACTACAAGCACTACTACCACAGATCTACTGCACTATGCATCACACAACCCTGCACAGGACAAAATGTCCCGTCCAAAAAGAAAAAGTGCCATCAGTAATTCCACCTCTCGTTAATCGTCATTGAGGAGCAGCAGAGCACCCAGAGCTAGATCATTATTGGCTCTTAAATGAAAAGTTTCTGAGACAATTATCACAGGTTATTAAAATGAATCATCGATACGGCTGGTATCTCCGGCCTGAGCGGAAGGCTGGGGCTTTTATTGTTTGTGTATTCGAGTGCTCTGCGGACACATCGATCAGGGGCTTGTTGTAAACAGTGGGATAAGCCATTGGACGATCGTTGTCGGGTGGATTTGCTCTCAGCACTGGGATGAACAATCCAATTGTGGCTGAGCTTAGAGCAGGAGGTGCACTGGGGGGCAAAAAAGCATCCTGGCTGTTTGATGGATCTTGATCAATGAACTTCCTGCCAGTTTAGCGTTGAAACTGACAGGTTCCTGAATCGGGCTTGATTTACATCCTTTCAGAAGAGTCAGTGGGATTGGATCAGTTTGAGGTTCAGTGGCGTTTCACTCCTCAGAAACCTCAGAAAGCCTTACAACAGCAGTCCCGGGCAGAGCTAGTTGTCATTCCATCGATGGTGGACCATAAACACCGGAGGTTGATAGGATCACACAGGAAGAACTATTATGCTAAACCAAGCCTCTCCGATGAATATTTTTTCATATTTGCGTTTGGGGGCCTGGATTGGAACAGGACTTGATATCCAGCCTGGGTTAATTGTCCAACTTCCTCCCAGTCCTTCTGGGACTTCCTCGAACGGAATTAATGGTCTAAGGACCGAGTCACGCAGCATGAAAACCATATAAACATTTCATACATGCACACGCACACACACACCCACACACACGCACACACAAATTACTGCATTCTATTCTTTGTTTTTTCTGCCGCTCTCCCTGCTCAATCCCGAAAGGGGCACGCTCTCTTTCAAAGTAGTCGGATCAGGTTCCATATTTATGGTTTCGAAGGCCGGCTGTTTATGGGCTTGTGATTTGCATGAATCCTCCACAGGGTAGAGTTGAGAGGGAGGACACCTGAAAAACATATGGCACACACACACACACACACACACACACATACACACACACAAAGGGGAACTGGGATAAGGTCGCAGAGGAGTTGAGTAATACCCGCCATAATGCCACCAGCAGTGACTGGGAGCATCTGTAGGCAAGCAGGCTCATTTGGAATGGATGTGCTTCAGGCATCTTTAACGAATTCTATTATTGCTCGCAAAAACGCAAGTATCTATATGGTGATTCTGAACCTAATGTGTGTGCAGCAGGGAGATATATGATAATCCCAGCGTAATTAATGGTGCCTTTGGCCAAGGGCTGATTAATGCATGAGCAGGCGTTGGGCACATATGGATTTTTAACTGCAAACTATTGGAATATTTAACACATATGTAAACGTGCCCTCTCCTCTTCTACCTAGAGCTGCCCGCCTACTGTATACACAAACATACACACATGTACGCACGCACACACATACTGTACACACACACACATACTGTATACACACGCGCACACACACACACACACACGCACTCACACACACACACACACACACACACACACACACACACACACACACACTAGGGGAAACGTCCACATTTTTATTGCGTAAAAGTACAAGACGCATGCAGTTCTTACTGACACTGGCCACTCCCAGGACCCCTATCAATACCAACACCATCTCCTCCTCTCCTGTCCTCTCCTCCCCTCCACTGATCTGTCTTCCTTTCCTTTCTTCCCTTCCACTCCCACCCCTTCCTCTCCACCCCTCTTTCCCTCTCCTCCCTTCCTCCTCTCCTTCCCTCCTCTCATCTCCTCTCCCCCTGTCATTAGCTCTGCTTAAAGGAGAATTCCACCATAGAACAACATTAGGCTCAACAACTAGTCACCCACAAAACAATAAAGAAAAATGTGGTTTCCTTGACTATAGTTGCTCCATGTAAACAAAGCATGTTCATTAAGTCTGCACTTCCAGGGATTTGCCGCATCGAAACGCGTCGACAAATCCCCGGAAGCAAAATAATGAGGACTACAACAACAAAAATGTCCAGAAGGACGGGGACTCGAGTGCACCATGCTAACCCTCTAGCTCTAGCCCACCCTATAAAGTTAATTTAACAAAACGAAAAATATGTGATCGCACACACTCACACAAAAGATGACAACTGACGCACAAATGTTTTATTTACCTGAGTTCTTTGGACTTTTTGCGGTGTTCCGGCAACCGATGGAAACTCACTCCTGGTGCAGGTAAATCCTTGATTTCACAAATTGCTGACTATTTTGGCATTGTCAGTGTTTTTCTTCAATATCAAATATAGCTAGATACAGGGTGTGACAAATGTTAGCTCGAGAGATAATGATGGCTACAGCTGTTAGCGAATTCCGACTCTTTGGCCTCCTCCCGATAGCTCAGTTTCACGCAATGCATCCTGGTCAATGGAGTCTTTCAAAATAACAGCGTTTCTAACCACCACATTCAGTTTATTGAACGTATTACTAAAAATAATGCAATTTTCTGGTTTAGTCTACATGTGCTTTGTGGATTTGGAGAAGATTTATGACCGGATCCCTCGAGAGGTCTTGTGGAGGGTTATGCGGGAGTATGGGGTGAGGGGGTCCCTACTTAGGGCCATCCAATCCTTGTACACCCAGAGCGAGAGCTATGTCCGTGTCCTCGGTAGTAAGTCGGTTTCCTTTCCGGTGGGGGTTGGCCTCCGCCAGGACTGTGCTTTGTCACCAATCCTGTTTGTGATTTTCATGGACAGGATATCAAGGCGTAGCCGTGGGAAGGTGGGTTTGCAGTTCGGTGAGCTGAGAAACACTTCGCTGTTGTTTACAGATGATGTGTACCTAATGGCATCATCGGCCTGCGACCTCCAGCACTCTCTGGATCGGTTCGCAACTGAGTGTGAAGCGGCTGGGATGAGAATCAGCACCTCTAAATCTGAGGCCATGGTTCTCAGCAGGAAACCGGTGGTTTGTCCGCTCCGAGTAGGAAATGAGTCCTTACCCCAAGTGAAGGAGTTCAAGTATCTGGGGGTCTTGTTCACGAGTGAGGGAACCATGGAGAGGGAGTTTGGCCGGGGAATCGGAGCAGCTAGTGCAGTTCTGCGGTCACTTTACCGCACTGTTTTGATGAAAAGAGAGCTGAGCCAAAAGGCAAAGCTCTCGATCCACCGGTCTATCTTCGTTCCCACCCTCACCTATGGTCATGAAGGATGGGTCATGACCGAAAGAACGAGATCACGGATACAAGCGGCCGAAATAAGCTTTCTCCGGAGGGTGGCTTGGGTCTCCTTGAGAGATCGGGTGGGAAGTTCAGTCATCCGGGAGAGACTCGGAGTAGAGACGGAGCCAGTTGAGGTGGTTTGGGCATCTAGTGAGGATGCCTCCTGGGCGCCTCCCTACGGAGGTGTTCCAGGCGTGTCCGGCTGGGAGGAGGCCGCAGGGTAGACCCAGGACCAGGTGGCGGGACTATAGGGGTGTAACAATATATCGTGCCACAATATATCGCAATACAGAAACGTCACAATACGTATCGTCAAGGTGAAAACAATATTGTGATATATTTATTCATTATTTATTCAGTGAACGCTGGCTACACAACGCTGGTAACAAACACGTCTTTTGTCTCTAGGCCTATCCATGATATTACAACAGTTAAGCTCTAAATTCACAAAGTGTAGTGGAGTAGAAATGTGGAGAAATGCACTATTGGTGTGAACAGCAGCGCTACTGCAACGCTTCACACCTGCCCTTAGTGTATCGTATCGTATTGTTATCGTCAATCCAATATCGTGTATCGTATCATGAGATTAGTGTATTGTTACACCCCTACGGGACTACATCTCCGCACTGGCCTGTGAGTGGCTAAAGATTCCCCAGGCAGAGCTGGTTGATGCCGCTAAGGAAAGGGATGTCTGGGGCCCCCTGCCGGAACCCTGCTAGGCTCTCTTCACTGGGGGGATCTGGCCCCGGAATTTGAATAGGGAGGGAGAAGACGCGCTGCGCTTGCCAATCTGGACTAGAGGCCACCGGCCAGTAACCAGCTGGGAGAGGCAGGGAGGGGAGCGTCAGGAGCGGAAGGGGTGGGGCGACCAGGCCGCTGACAGGTCAGGGGAGCAGTGGAGGTGGTGCGTCTTGTCTGGTGACACCTTGAAACTGGTGTGGCGTACTCATCATGTTAATGGAGTAGGCCGGGAGGGTATCCTTGCTAATTTACTTTGATTGTCAACCGCTGTCTGGAACTGAGCATGAGGTAAATCCAGCCAGGGAAGATGGGTCTGTTGTGACCGTTTAGATCTACTGCCTGGGCTTTAACAGACCAGTGCAGTCATAAACCACGCTCTCCCCCTCTATCTTTCTCTCCCTTCCTCCCCCTCTCCCTCCCTCTCTGTCCCTCTCTCTCTCTCTCTCTCTCTCTTTCCCTCTCTCTGTCTGTCTCTCTCTCTCTTCCCAAATACTCTGCCTCCAAGCCACACTTTATTCCACCGGTCGTAGAATGTCTCCGCCCTGAACAGCATCTGTGATTTGTTGTGTATTTAAGACAGTTTTCGCTTTTCTGCGCCGCGGTAATTGCCATGGCGACCTTGATGCAGATAGGACAAAAGAAAAATACTGTCTGTCAAGACTGCACCATTAGCACCGGCGGAGAATGGCCGCGTTTCCCACTGTGATCCCGGTACACATCTCTGATTCAAGCCATGCTTGCCTATTCTGCAATAACCGCTGCTCGTCTAAGAGAGCTCACTCATGCCCCCCCCCTCCCCCCGTCCAAAAGATGTGTGCTTAGCACAATATACTTCCATCTATTTTCACAATATAGTGTGCACAGTCCTGAGGCTAACTGCAAAACTGCCTTTGAGGTGGCGTTAATACAGTCTTATAACCCCTCTTAGAGATCTGAAGATTACACTGCCCATGAAGGAGCGGGAGGCTGGGTAAATATAAAAGAGTGTAATATCTAGGCTGCACATCGGCAGAATCCTGAATCTCATAAAGCTGATAGATGGTGGTGCTGGAAGGCCGACATGATGGCCATAAGCTGGCGTATCTGTCTGGCTGGGCCTGACTCTACACCCTGATATCAAAGTCTTGACTAGAGGACATTTAGACAAAAGCCACTCCCTTGTCCTCTGACTCACTTTCGATGTAACTCTTGTTTAGGAAGTTTAGGAAATGACTTTTCTAGACTAGGAGAAGATGAGAAGTGTTTCTCTGTCTAGGAGAACAAAGAATTAAAACATAAGAATAAGACTATATTCTCCTAACGTCAAAGGTCTCTAGCAAAAACCCAAGCATTACTGAGCCATCTGAGACACAAATCCATCCTGATGACAGGAAAGCCCAATATAGCTAAATATTCTGATAGGTTAATAAATCTGATGGATTAAAAAAACACTTACTAAAAACAAGTATCCGCTTATGCATACAGTATACTGTACTCAACTCTCTCCATACTTTTCTTCCACTAGCTAATTATATCAAATCACCATGTCCACATTGTTCTTGTTGATTCCAATGCACATTGACACTGAATTACATTGGGTTTCTATTTCACAAAGGTAAATTTAATTGATTTCCCAAAAGTGAAGATGGAAATCACAATCGAAGTCCATAAATAGATCACTTTTAATCCTCCATGGTGTGTCAGTCCAACAACCTCAATCCGAGGTGTGTTTGTGAGAGTGGAGGACAGGCCTGTAATGAAGACTGCTGTACTGAGGTCTTAGAACCGGTCTAATTTCCTGCCCTGTCGACTCCACAAATTAAGAATGATGTTCCTATTTGTCTTTCTGTTTATTTGTTGCAAAATGGTTGGTTTAGCTTTGAACTAATGCACAGTGCATAGTGCCAAGCCTGACTCCAAGGCTGTGTAGTACATGAGACCACAGAATGAAATAGAAATGTGTATTGTAACAAGAAATGAAAGCAGCTAGGTTTCCTTTTTATATGATTTGTAGTTCAGACTGAATGATATCGCCAACCCAGAGGCTGAGAGTCTTATAGAAAACAATGAGCTCCCCACCCGACATTATCAATTTAGTCTCCCCAAACTCCCCAATCTGAAGTTGTTTGAAAGTCTTGGCTTGATTATGGCTCAGTGATTGGACTGCAGTGAGAGGTAATGCCCAGTTCCAGCCTCATGAATCATCTTCTCCACAATCCTCTCCACATGAGGTTGCTATGTAGTTAAGGAAATGACAATCTCACACTGAGACACTGCTAGTGAGTCATTCACTGAGACTCTTTGAAACTATCCTCCAAAATCAAATCTCCCGCTTACGCTTCGTCAGGTGGCGTGAGCCATCCAAAGTCAATTACTGTGATGCTATCTAGCTAGCTAGTATCAGGCAGCTTAGAGGGACAGGGAGAGCAAAGACACATTATCTGTACACAGTAACCAACAGTAGCGGCTATCTGAGTTTTTATGCCCAGAAAATACATTAAATGCTACATCTGAGTTGACTAGCCTAGCCTGGGACTAGCACCATGTCTTTGCATGACGGCATTAAATTATTCACCTTTTACCAAGTAGCATTAAGAAGGCCAGGAGAGCTAATCCCCTCCTCATGTCTCTGAAGATGTTCACCCTCTGTCTGACCTATAGGGAGAGAATCCTGTCACTGTCCTGTATACACTGGCATTGAGGTGTGTGTGTGTGTGTGTGTGTGTGTGTTTGTCAAGGTGTGTGTGTGTGTGTGTGTGTGTGTGTGTGTGTGAGAGAGAGGGCAGCTGCAGTCCCCTCATCACGCAGCATCTGAGACAGCGCTGCAGCTTAGCCCGTCAGACCAGCCCCGGCCTGTCAGGCCTCAAGTCCACACTAATCCCCTTCTGATGAGTCCAGCTTCAGGGGCAGAGCGCTGACATTTCACAACGGCCTCCTTCTCCATCCCCCACACCACGTGCTGCCTACAGGGGGCGCCGCACTCATCCCCGACCTCGGAGAGAGAGACGAGAGTCCAGATGATGCGGACCACCGCTGGATTCATGCACAGCTCACAGAAGGGGGGCCGTTATCCCTGCGAGAGGCCGGGGATGAGGACTTCTCGCGTCCGAAATGCTGATGTTAGCCCTTTCTCTGCTTCCTGGAACAGCACTACTGCTAAGACGGATTCGGTGTCTGCTGGCAGTTAGCATCGATTGTGAATAATATACAAGCTGTTAGTGATGGTAAGTAATACTTAAGCGTCTGTGAAATGATGGGCCAATGCTTATCACACCATATGTAGGGCTGAGGGAGGAAGCAACGCCACAGTGCTTTTGTGAACTAACTATCCTCTGTTTCTTTAGCCTTTCTCTCTCAGTACAGAGCCTGGCGGCCGACTTTATATCCGATTTCAGAAGCAATAAAAAGTCAACAGCTGGCCTACTAGACGGCTATTGATTTCTACCAACAGAAACGGATCATAGATTCTGAGGAACATTTATGAACGTGCAGGGGTGCACAACATTATACCACAGCTCTGTAATTCCCCAAATCCACTATTGATCGGCGGGTACAGTGAGAACTCGTAAACAGCTCAGACAAGCCACAGTGTAAGATCACACAAACAGACAAACAGAACCACACATTTCATCTGCTGCCTTGCATGGTGTGACTGCTTGAGAGGAGAGGACAGGAGAGGAGAGGAAAGGAGAGGAGAAGAGGGAAGAGGAGGGGAGAGGAGAGGAGGAAAGAGGAGGGGGGAGGAGAGGAGGAAAGAGGAGGGGGGAGGAGAGATGAGAGCAGAGGAGAGGGGAGAAGAGGAGAAGAGAGTGTTTGTGATGATAGCTGGCCCAGTGTACTGGTGATAGCTGGTCCAGTGTACTGGTGATAGCTGGATCTGTCAAACACCTCTCTGGAGCTGCTCAGAGGGCATGTGGTGATTTATTCCACATGCATGTGTTCTGTCAAGAAACAGTGTTGCTTCCGTCAAGAAACAGTGTTGCTTTATCACCTCGTATGTCTACTCGTGTGTTAGCTAATCTCTGATCAGACGTGTCTTCTTGTGGGTTACATGCGTTGTGATGTGAACACTAGCGCAACACGATTGGATGATATTTATGTTTACTGCAGTGAGAATTACTGTAGATCCCATGGAGACAGGGCAAATGTGTGTGTGTGTGTGTGTGTGTGTGTGTGTGTGTGTGTGTGTGTGTGTGTGTGTGCGTGCGTGCGTGTGTGTGCATGTGCGTTGTATCCATGTATATGAGATGTAACATAGATGTAAATAAGTATGCATGGTTCAGTTCCTCCATATGCAGGCTGACTTCCTGTGGAGGCCCCAGGGAAGGGTGGAAACACTGCAGCGCTGCACTGGCCTGCAGCAACACACACACACACACACACACAGACGCACACACAAACATGCACACACACGCACGCACACACACACACACGCACACACACACACGCACGCACGCACACGCACGCACGCACGCACGCACGCACACACACACTCACTCACTCTGCAGAAACACATACACAAACCAGCTACTCTCCTACACAGGAGGAGGGGAGGGAGGGAAAGAGGGAGAGATAGAGGGAGAGGACTCATAGACAGATGTATGGAATGAGAGAAGGAGTGGGGGAGGGAGAGAGGCATGAGGAACTCGTAGGTAGAAGATGAGAGGAAAGCTAAAACCTTTCTTTATGTGAACATAAGAGTTTTAACAGTCCCAGAACCTCCAGACAATTTATCTCCCAACACCAAAGGTATGGCAGGAAGCCTCTGCTTGTAAGACTATGGGGCTGTGTGCAGTGCTATTGTTATACGCCCTAATGGTCGTGTACAGTGCACGAGCAATCTCTTAAATCTGGGCAGCTATATCTGAGAACAGAGCCGTTCTACCCAGTGAAACCGATACTTGTGCAGCAGCTCAGCACTAACCAGACAAACAACCGTGATTTATAAGGCGAGGCTGCTCATGAACTGGACGAACGGGTGAACGAGTGAGCGAGTGATTAATGAATGAACGGATGGCTTAATGCCGGAGATTCTGTCCTTCACACACGCACGCACGCACACACACACACACACACACGACTACAGCAGCCATATTGAGGAGTGGCACTGCCTCCACCTGGCACTGGAGAGAAGTACAGGACAGGTCGCTGCATGTCTGAGATCCAGAATTAAAATCTGCTACTCTGTGCGAGTCAAGCGCGGGGCGGTGGGATGTGATATGAAAGGAATCTGTGAAGAATTCAGTGCTGCACAGATTAACAGCCCAACTGCCTGGAGGCTGTGGGGAGTGGGGGTGGGGGGGTACGATGAAACAGACGATCACAAAAAAACAATAGATGAGGACGGACACAAAAAAACGGCGCCGTTCACCTGTGTGATTCTGAGACGCTGACGTCTCCGCGGACGTTTATGAGCCGGGACCGGCGTGGGACACTGCTGCTCTGCGGACAGAGGCGCGCGCAGCTGTGCGGTGGGGCGTAGCCGTTAAACGGCCGGGCTGAAGGGGGGTAGAGGTGGAGGTCCAAAGTTTACGAGGAAAGCTGAAAAAAAATGCCTGAAAGTCTCTCCGTCATGCAGAGCCTTCCCCTGTATCCGCAGCCTGCCTACATTTGATAACAACAGTTCTGGCACAGTCTATACAATCTCTCTCTCTCTCTCTCTGACTCTCTCTCCGACTCTCTCTCTCTCTGACTCTCTCTCTCTCTCTCTCTGACAGTCACTGTGGAGGCCATTGATCTCCTTAAGGAGGCCTGGCGACGGTGATGGGGCTGCGACGAGGGAGCTGGTTGTCACGGTTACCTGATGCAGCAGCCAGAGCACTGGACCATCTGCCATGTAAAGGAGAAGATCGTTTCTCTGAGGCGTCTGTTTGCAGTAATTAGAGAGAATTCCGTGCAGTCAGCAGTGAGAGGTGTGTGCCTGTGTGTATGTGTTTGTGTGTGTGTGTGCGTGTGTGTGTGTGTGTGCGTCTGTTTGTGTGTAAGTGTGTGAGTGTGTATATGTATGTGTGTGTGTGCGTGCATGTGTGTGTTCCCGCACCCACAAGCCAGTCCTCCCAGCTAGAACTGGCCTCTCTTTCTGCTGACAAAGCCACCCTCAGCGGCATGTGGACGACCAAGCACAGGTTCCTCTATACAGGGTCACATTCATCCAGAGACAGAGCAAGCGCTGACAGTGTGACAGAGCACAAGCACGGTCACGGATCGCTTCTTCACGTGTTCACTTGACAGATTTAGAAGTATTCTAAGGGGCCTTTGCTTATGACAAGTCACTCAGCAGCTCCTCAGTATTGAGAACTTATTCATATTCTGTGCTGGTATATGAATGCAGGTGGCAGAAATTATTACTTCAGCTGGGCTCTCTCCCTCTCTCCTTTCTCCCTACCTCTCTCGCACGCTCTCTCTCCCTCCCTCCCTCCCTCTCTTCCTTCATTCTCTCTCCTCCCCTTCTCTCTCTCTCTCTCTGCTCTCTCTTCTCTTTTCCTTGGGTGTCAGCACATATTGTGCGCGAGTCCACCGGACACCTTGGAACAAGGACCAGACCGAGCAGGGCACACTGTCCCCATGGGGACAGTTACCAAGGACAACCAGGAAACACGGCTCTGGAAACGGTCTCCGTGGCGACCTGAGCAGTATGGCGACTTTTGGTGTGCAGCTGCCTGCATGGCCGCCATACTTTTTCCGTAATATAAAACAGTCGGAGGGGGGGGGAAAGCAATTACTGCTAAATGCAGTTTAAATTGCTCACTGATCTAATTAAAAGTGAGGCCCTGCAGATAGCAGCAGCTTTCTAATGAGGTAGAATGAAAAGTTTCAACTGTGCCTCAGCCTTTGTCTGGGCCTGGCTGACAGACTACAGTTTACCAACTTCACCACTTTGTTTTTGTTTTTATCCTCCAGGCAACATGTCTTTTTAATGCTCACTGAAAATAAATATGTGTATTTGGAGTTATTATGGCACACTAACTGAAACCGCTAGCTGGACGCGGGTGGATGAGCCTTTTTAATTTGAACGTTGGATGTGGGCCTGCATATTAATTACCTTATTAGCATAAATCATGTCACTCCACTCGGGATTACAATTAAACCCTTTATTAATTGCTCGGCTGACCCGTTAAATAGGATCCTTTAAATGGTTCAACACGGGTGTACAGTACTGTTGACACACACACACGCACACACACGCACACACATCTGTAAATTCACACACTCTTAGTGGGCAATGGTGAACAATTTCGGTCACCAGGAAAAGCATCCACTTATTGAAACCCATGGATGATTCCCTCCTCACCAGACCCACAGATGATTCCCTCCTCACCAGAACCACGGACGATTCCCTCCTCACCAGACCCACGGATGATTCCCTCCTCACCAGACCCACGGATGATTCCCTCCTCACCAAACCCATGGAAAATTCCCTCCTCAACCAGACTGTGTGAAATTGCGCTGAATAACTCAGTGGTAAAAAGCCTATGTGACTGCTCCAAATCCCTTTTACTGTAAGAGATTAAAGCATCTGATTCATCATCAGATATCTCCTTTCAGGTGCTGCACACCACTTAGTTGTGAAAATTAGTGGTGAGTGAGCGTAACAAAACATTTTCTACATTAATTTCCAATTAGTCACAACGCCATTCTATTTACGAGACACACTGAAGTGCAAAATATTATATTATATAAAATATGATATTACAGAATCACATGGATTCATGGCTCCAGTCCAGCCGGTGAATTCCCTGTAGCCTGCCTATATCCTGCAGTGATTTCACAATGATTCTCAGCTCTCAGGCTCCTTAGCTCTCAGTAGACACATAAATTCACAATCACACGCACTCTCTCACTCTCTCTTTTACAGACACACACACACACACACACACACACACACACATTATACACACCCTTCTCTGCTCCATTTCCCCAGCAGCAGTGCAGCAGTGGTGGAGTTAAGCTCTTGG
Organism: Borostomias antarcticus; assembly: GCF_949987555.1. Taxonomy (NCBI): domain Eukaryota; kingdom Metazoa; phylum Chordata; class Actinopteri; order Stomiiformes; family Stomiidae; genus Borostomias; species Borostomias antarcticus. Next base: position 6,207,206 of record NC_140254.1, read on the forward strand.
CCTTATTGCAGGCTGCCCTGTGGTTTACCAGCATTTTACAGGAGCCTGTTATCTGGGAGTAAGAGGTCAGAGCTGCTGCTGTAACTGCTGCTGTGACTACTGCTGAAACTGCTGTGGTAACTACTGCTGTAACTACTGGGGTAACTGATGTTGTAACTGTTGCTGTAACTGCAGCTGTAACTGCAGCTGTAACTGATGTTGTAACTGCTGCTGTAACTGGGTGGTTGACGTGACGCTCCATTTTCATGTTTTTGGTGACAAATATAAATAATAATTGGTAATATTTCAATAAAATCATTGTTTTTATAAACAACTTAATCTTCTAAAACTAATACATATGTTATTCAAGAGCATTATAATTCAAATATGTAAATATTTAGTTTTAAACATGACAATTGTCCACTGGTGTGACTGTCCGGGGTAACATTGCCAATCTTCAAACTACTATAATTAAAAGAAAAATGTGACCAAATACATTAATTTTATACATATATTAACAGTGTTTATTTAATTAAACTATAGGTTATAAGTCTTCATGTCCCTGTCCAGGAATTTACATCCAAACACCTTAAACCTTTTGTCCTGGTAATTCATCACCTCCCCCCCAAGTCCCCTGCAAACCCCAGTTTCAGTCTAATGTAAAACACCAACTCTCCCCCTTTTGTAATTGTAAACACACTCTGCATAGCTCTTCCTCATCTCTTTGTTTAAGTCAGAAGGGCCCCACCTTAGTCTTCCTCGTCCTGATTCAGACCTTTGTTTTCTTTGTTTTCTCATGTCACATGTCTTTACTCTTGGCCACGCCTGCCATTCATGTACAATGCAGTAGCCAATCACATCCTGGAAACACTGTACCTTTGTTTGGACTGTACATAAGCCACAGCTAGAAGAGGCTGACTTCACTTCTCTGACTTAACCACCCTTGCTGTGTTTTGCAGGAAGTCCTTGCGCAAGTATTGTGTTTCACAATAAATCAGATTTAACCTTTTGAACGAATCTTGGTAAATCCTTTAAAATCCACTACAGTTTGGCGACGCGGATGATCTGGGAGGACTACCTGCGTGTTGCCGGGATTCCAGTGGATGAACTGATCGACAGACGTGTCGGTCCATATGGGCTTGGAAAATCAATTTTCTCTCTTGCGCCAGAGCGCTAGCCGAGATTATTTCCTCAGTTCTGCCACTGGATTCCTGAGGCTCACAGGTACGTTTAAACGAACCCTCTTATGGTTCTGAGTTGTATTTGCCTTGATTTGGTTCAGTTGTGTTGGTCTGGATTGGTGAAAACAGGAACCCCAGCGTGGGTATTTAGTCCTACCGACGGTAGGAAGAGCATGGTTGATGTTTCGTTTCAAGAACGATACCAACTAGCTTAAGCCTCATTGTTGATGTTTCGTTTTCAGAACGATACCAACTAGCTTAAGCCCCGTTGTTGATGTTCGTGTTAGCACGATTGCCAACTAGCTTCGAAGTGATTGTTGATGTTCGTTGAAGAACGATTACCAACAAGATGGTAGCTACGGGAGTGATTGGTGTTTCCAATCCGCGTTTCTTGGAGAAACGTTGTCCCTTTGTTCCCGGGTGACTTGGTAAACCTAACGAGCGTTAGTTTTCACCAAGTGGCTGTACAATTTGGTAGGATCTAAACGGAAGGTTTAGCCTGGACCAAATTGCTAGTGCAGCCGAGCATGCTTGTTGTTTGTAACGTGGGCCTTTGTTTTCGTCTTGTTCGTCTTATGTGTTCACTGTTTGAGCCTCGGCTCTTGATTATTGTTTGTTATGCGCGCCATGGATCCAGGTAAAGTATTGTTTTGTACATTTTTACACTGTTAAAAATTCTGCTAGATTCCCAGTAGGCTAGCTAACTGGTTGCCTAGGAGACGCAGGAAAACTCTCGCGGTGTTCTGCCATTGAGCCAGAAGAGAACAAAGCACTTCGCTGACTAGGTGAGTACTAAGCGAATTTAATGTGTCTTAATGTGTGCTTTACCGCCGTGAGTTAACCATAAGGTTTCCTTTCATTGCTGTTTTGGGGTTAGGCTGCGTCGTAGTTATTAGGGATTTTGTTTCTTTAAATTTCCCCGCGCTGCCAAAGACAACTTCCGGGTCATACATGCAACATTTTGGGATCACCACTAGGTGTCAATGTAACCCCGGCTAATAAGATATGGCTAGAGAATGTAACAGAATTCTACTGCTAGCCTGATGAGTTTGATGTGCTAAAGCATTTTCGATTTCTTACATCCACATCTGACATTTTAGTGTTAAATTCTAAGATTCGGGCTCAGCTAGAGGGTTGGGGGAGAAGCCTGTTGATTCTCTAGACTGGTCTGTTTTTAAGATTTGGGAGAGTAGAACGAGAGTTTTTTTTTTTTAGGTCAGGAAGGAAAGATAAGGAGATTCAGCAAACAGTCTCTCCGCCATTTCCCCAGCAGAATAACTCTGATTTAAAATTAGATTCCCCCCTCGACTTGTTGCGCCATTAGCCACGCCCCTTCTTTCTACGAGGTATTTGTCCGAACAGGGCCGGAAGGAAGAGCCTCCGATTTTGGGGTCGAGCGCCACCTGCTGGAGTTTCCCTTGAACAACCCATAAGGGAGATTTTAACTAGCCAAGATTGAGAGAATTTTTTTTTTAAGATAATGGTGGCAGGATGAAATAGATGTAGAGCCTTTGAGTCTTAAGTTGCTGTTAATGTTTCTGAGCAGATCTTTTAGGTAATAGTGGAGAACTCAAAAGTCTGACAGGGTTTTGAATGTGTGTTTGATTCAGGAGTTGTTTCAATAGTCAATGAATGGCCATAAGCTGTTCGTGTTATGCATTCTACTGTATGAATTTTCATTCATATAATGATAATGTGTTTTGAGGAGTTGGCTCTAGGCCTTCTCCTCTGCTATTGAACCCAGTCTGTGTTTTGAGTCTTAATTTTCAGGTGCTATGGACCCTGGGCGGCAGGTCTTTGAGGAGCCTGGATCATGCCTTCCTGGGGACATTGGAACCTGCTGTTGGTCTGTTTAACTGTTGTTTGTTTTGTCTCTCTTTCTGATATGTAGCTTAAAACATAAGGTTTGTGCATAATAGTGGGGGGAATAGATAAGGGTTGCCAGTGTCTTAATCTGAATGCAGCATCTCATAACCAAATTTATATATATTTTAAATGAGTATGTTAAATATCTCATGTTTATAGTTTGAGGCACATTCATCGGGCCTGAGTGTTTTTTCTGAGTGTTTTTTTACAGACAACTGTCGTTCCGGGAGTGATGGGTGAATGCCGAACCAGGAGACGGGCACGTACACCGGAGGTTACTGGCCTGTTTCCCTACAGATGGGCGATCTGGGGTTCGTGAGATGCAGACCAACGCCATGTCACCAACTCACTGTGAGCGACAGATAAGTATGAAACAGGAGCAGTGCCCAAATACTCTGTCCTCAAATGCAGAAGAGGGAGGTTTTAGATATACAAATTTTAGCTATACAAATGAAGCTTTGCTGGAGTTTTTTGATTAGTTAATTGTAAATGAAGCCAGTTCATTTTAGTGTCATTTTCTTTGCCCCATCTCTATTTTTATCCTGACTTCAGGAAATTTTTGCTTTCACCCTTAGGGGGTGTTGTTTTGTTGAGACGAGAATATGGTTATTTTATTTTCATAAAATCGCGAGAGAAATGCTAGAGCCAAACCCAATTGCCTTGATCATGACTGGGGACTGGGCGTGTTAAAGTCATTCTAACACTGCCCTTGATGTCACTATAGGCTACTGCAGACTGGCTCTAAATGACACTTGAACAGTCACCCTGTTTAAGTTTTCCTGACAGAATAACAACATTTTTCCCCAAAGCAGGAGCTTGCGCTTAACCATATTTCTGAGAATCTCCAACAGATTTTGAATAACCGTTCCTGACCAAAGAGGGGAACAGGGAGACCAGACCAGAGGACTCTCTTTTTGCTCTTCTGTTTTGTCTCTGTTTGTCTCTCTCATCTGTGGATCCACAGACGGAGCCCTTCATCAGCCTGTGCTGGGGGAGCGGGAGCGCCGAGGTGAGCCCTCCAGCAGCACGACCCGGGCCGACCCTACGTGGAGCAGTACAGGGATGGACCGGGTTCAGTTCAAGAGCCTGTACGTGCTGCTGGCGCCCTGGCTGTGTGGTGTCCCACCGCACCTTCACCCTGCTGAACCAGGACAGGGACTCCCTCCTCACCCTCCGAGAGCTCGCTGCAAAAGCTGCGGCTGTCTCTGCTTCCTCCCCTGTGCTTTCTATACTCTCTACCATCCACAGACCCTGACAAGATTCCTCCACTGTCCCCGGCAGACATTTCTGACCTACAAGCATTTGCTCCACCTGCGGAGAAAAGAAATGAAGGACTAAGTGCACATTTCCACCACCAAACTAACCTGTATCTAGGGCCTAATGACAAACCTGTACTACCTCGTTCATGTTTTCATTATGCTTTCAAACTAGCCCACGGGCCAGATCATGTTTCAAAAACAGGGGTGGCGGAAGATGTTAACAGATGTCTCCAACAGAGTGAGGACCGCCATTTCCTGAGGCTAAGGAGGGGTTCCTGCATCACATCTCTCCTGGGGATTGGGTCCTGGTCCACGACCACAGACGAAGGAGCTGGAACTCGCCGAGGTGGCTCGGGCCGTACCAGTTTCTACTCATCACGCAGACAGCGATCTGAGAGGACTTCGTGGACCCATGCAAGCCATTGCCGACGGGTCCAAGCAGCAGAGGACGGTCCACCAAGGGATCGCAAACACCAGGAGATCAGAATGCAGCTGAACCAGAGGGCTCAGAGGCCAAAACCATGGGCCATCACACTGTCCTCTCCTCTGACGAGGAATCGGAGGAAAAATGACCTTGCTGGTCACCTCCTCACAAGATGCACCACACACGCACACACACCTGCACACACTAACATTGAACATAACTGATTTCAAGCAACGCGACATCGAAGTTGCGATCTAGAAGAGAAGACGCCTTGCATTCCCCAGATGACATTCTCCTCTGATGAGCAATCGGACTGCACCTCTGATCGCACACACTGGAACCTACATTAAACATTCAGCGACGCACACATGGAATCTATGTTCCATAGGACATCACATGCAATTATTCACAAGAGTGAATGAACTTTGAAATAATCTGGAAAATATCATATTTGTTTACAAGAGTTGCAATGGTTGAAACATGAGTTGATAAATAAGTTTGGGTTTTTCCTCTAAATTGACCAAGAGGTTTTTTGCCCCTCTTACACTGGTAACCATTTTATCTTTTTTTTGCCTTGTTTAATCAAGTTTGTTTTTTGGTGAATGGTTGTCCACTCTTAGACTATAAATAGTATATAATCATGTCATCTTTTTTATCTTGTTTCCTGTCAAATTTCTGAAGCAAGGGGTTTTGGTGTGTGATTTTGCACGTTGAGAGAAAATAATTTTTAAAAAAAAGAGAGAGATTTTTTTTTTTTTTTTTGCTCCACCTAGTGGAGAGATTATTTCCTTTCCACATGTATAGCATAGCTGACTGTTTACACTGTGTTTGGATTTTATATTTTATTTTTGTGTGCCTGTTCAGGCACAAATGAGGGATTGTCCAGGAATTTACATCCAAACACCTTAAACCTTTTGTCCTGGTAATTCATCACCTCCCCCCCAAGTCCCCTGCAAACCCCAGTTTCAGTCTAATGTAAAACACCAACTCTCCCCCTTTTGTAATTGTAAACACACTCTGCATAGCTCTTCCTCATCTCTTTGTTTAAGTCAGAAGGGCCCCACCTTAGTCTTCCTCGTCCTGATTCAGACCTTTGTTTTCTTTGTTTTCTCATGTCACATGTCTTTACTCTTGGCCACGCCTGCCATTCATGTACAATGCAGTAGCCAATCACATCCTGGAAACACTGTACCTTTGTTTGGACTGTACATAAGCCACAGCTAGAAGAGGCTGACTTCACTTCTCTGACTTAACCACCCTTGCTGTGTTTTGCAGGAAGTCCTTGCGCAAGTATTGTGTTTCACAATAAATCAGATTTAACCTTTTGAACGAATCTTGGTAAATCCTTTAAAATCCACTACATCCCCACTCCAAATAATTACGACACAAGACATTTTGTCTGCAAATCTGATGTCCACCTAGTGTGACACCATTCTGTGAATAAAGAAGAGGCAATAATTTGGGCATCCTATTATTGAGAGGGGTCCTTCATCCAGGAAGTACAGTAGACGTAACTGGACCACACACACTGTACACAAGGTGAGTTCTGTCTCAGAAATTTTCATTTTCATTCAAAATATTGCTATTTCCGTGCACTGTTGGAAATGGGATCAATTACATAGTCCTTTGGTGTGATGTAATTTAAGTATTGATATGAACATTTTTGATAAATGTATATGATCTGATTATTAAAAAGAATGGATTCCTCACAGTTATTTTGGATTGGAGACTCTCTGTCATGATGAATGTCGACCCTAGGAGGAGAGAGGACATTTTGAGAGAGAGACGTAGAAAGTAAATTGAGGTTAATTCTGTTCACATGTTCATGCTAGGATGTTAAATGTCATGATGGCTAACAAGTCATTTTTATGGCAAGCAAGTCTTTTTTTATGGCAAAGTTGTTTCTGATGTTCAGAAGAATAACCTGAAAGAATGCAGATTAAATAATAAAGGTGACTTTGTACAAAACGTGGGCATATATTTTATGTCGTCCAATGGTGTGACAGAATGTCCTGTGGTGTGACAAACGGAAATGGATTTATAATGTACACATTCCTGAAAAAAGTGTTGGATAGAATAATTATAGTAGCATCACTTTGCACATGTAAACATGGAATTAAGTTCCATCAGGTTTGATACTAATTATAGCCTAATGAATACAACCCAAACGTGCATGAAAAGTCCCTATGTGTACATCTTAATGTAGGGTCCCTACAGTATGTGTACATCTTAACGTAGAATAATTATATGATTATGAATTTACATTGGTTACTATTGTTGTGGAAATATAATCAGGACCAACTGATAATGATTAATAATGATTTTCTTATCTGTCTGACAATCTCTGAATTAAATATTAACATTACAAATTATGTCACAACAGAGGACAATAATTAGGACTACCACACAAAAAAGTTAATATAATATGAAATAAATAAGGAAATATAATGGGTCTCACTCAGTTTTGAGTTATTCACATATTAATAAATATAATATTATGTAATTTGATATACATTTTACTTGTTGTTTTTTTCCACTTTGGATTTGAGTTCACGTCAACCACCCAACTACAGCTGTAACTGCTGCTGTAACCACTGGAGTAACTGCAGTTACATCACAATAGCAGTTACATCAGCAGTTACCGCAGCAGTTACAACATCTGCTGCTGTAACTACAGCTGTAAATGCTGCGGTAACTACTGCGGTAACTGCTGATGTAACTGCTATTGTAAGTGCTACTATCACTGCTGCTGTAACTACTGACCCACAGACACTAGTAAGGAAGGGTTTACTGGGCTGCTATTAAGAAACCAGCAGAAAGCAGGACCTGAAGCAAACCCACAATGTTATGATGAAGTGCTGACTAAAAGACCCAAAACTTTATTTGATTGATTTTCACTTCGATTTTAAGCATATCAGCTTTACTCTGGCATAGCGACGGGTCAGTTGTTCAAGCTCAGTTGTGTGTTTGTGTGTGTGAATGTGCATCTGTGTGAGCATGCATCTGTGTGTGTGTGTGTGTGTGTGTGTGTCAGTGTGTCTGAATGTGCACGTGTCAGTAAGCGTGTGTGTCTGTGTGTGTGTGTGTTTGTGTGTGTGTGTGCGCGCACATGTAATCCTCTTAAGCAGTCCAGTAGTTCCCTGGCCTGGCGTCGCCAGCCTGATCTGGAGCTCACATTCTATTTCACTCCGCAGATCAGTCTAGATATCTAACCATTCTATGTTCGTCGTTCTAAGTGAATCTGTTATGGTTCGGGCCAGGTCCGCCCCGGCTCGGCCCAGTCTGGACCCTCGCCCCTGGCCCAGACCTCTTACATAATGGATTTCGCCCGCTTGCACTCGGCAAGTTGCGACGGTAAAATAGAGATGCATGTTTGACAGCAGGGCCCTGTGTGTAGTGTGTGATTCCTGCATGCCCTTTTTGGAAATTAGACTATACCTGAATGCTTTCCTACTAGCAGGGAAACATACAGTAAAAGGATCTTTTAACAGTCGTGTCTCTTTTGTCTGGAGACAGTTCCCCCCACAGCCGCGGGGACCGCAGCGTGTCTTCTCGTTGATTGCCATCTGTATTGCCTTGTGAGGGAAGTGACTTTTCAGTGGAACTGTGCTACCATGGCAGGGGGGCGCCTCCATCATATCGCTCTTGGAAATAATCCAACCCGATCTAGCTTCATGTGAGTCATTGTGAATCCCTTTGTGTTTATTCTCAGGGGTTCAAAACGAGAGCAGCTTTTAAGAACACAAAATCATAGATTGTATTCTTTTCCCTAAAAGTCATCCAATCAAGTCCAAGCAAGGAGAGTGTTCCACCATGAGAGGAAGCAGTGCCTTAAGACCTCTACAGGGATCACCTTGCGGTGACATAATTGGCAGATTAAGGCTGCCGAGTTAAGACTGAGCTGCACTGTGCCGGGTAAGAGCACCGCAAATGGAATGTGTGTGTGTGTGTGTGTGTGTGTGTGTGTGTGTGTGTGTGTGTGTGACTGTGTGTGTGGAGGAATCACGTGGGTCTCTGTGAATGACTCAGGCCAGCAGCTCTGCTGAATGAGAAGGCTTATTTGGATGACAGTATAAGAAAGAAGGAAGTAGGGAGGAGAGGATGGAGGGAGGGAGGAGAGGAGGGAGGGAGGGAGGAGAGGATGGAGGAGAGGATGGAGGGAGAGGAGGGAGGGAGGGAGGAGAGGATGGAGGAGAGGATGGAGGGAGGGAGGAGAGGAGGGAGGAGAGGATGGAGGGAGGGGGGCATGGAGGGCGGGAGGAGAGAATGGAGGGAGGGAGGGAGGGAGGGAGGGAGGGAGGAGAGGATGGAGGGAGGGAGGGAGGGAGGGAGGGAGGAGAGGATGGAGGGAGGGAGGAGAGGATGGAGGAGAGGATGGAGGGAGGGAGGAGAGGATGGAGGGAGGGAGGGAGGAGAGGAGGGAGGGAGGGAGGAGAGGATGGAGGAGAGGATGGAGGGAGGGAGGGAGGGAGGGAGGAGAGGATGGAGGGAGGGATATTACTCTGCTGAGGAAAACCCAGTATTTCTGTGCCTCTCTACCATGCACTGCTCTCACACAAAACGACCCTGTGAAGCTTCTACAGTATAATGGCCTCTTGCTCAAAGCCAATCTTATAGAATGTTAGTGCTCTTAAACCATCTCCAGAATGGAAATGACCAGCTCTTGAATGGCACAAACACAATTCCCCCAAAGAGCTTCTTGATGACTAATGAGATAGAAGCCACAAGTCACCATAAATAAATAAATAAACACTCAAAGTATGCACATCTAGAACATCGGAGAACTCTGTGGAGAGTAATGATTCCCAGACCAGACATTAATGGTTCCCAGATAGTACTTGATTTCAGAACGGTACCATTTTTGTCCTTGATCCTCTCTTTACCCAAGGTTGTGATGGGATCTACCTGGCAGCTCTAGTACACCACTGACACCATCGCTGCTCTGCTCTTTAAAGTCCCAGTTAACCAAAATCCGAGATTTGCTTGAAAACACATTCTATGTGTTAGTGATGCATTGCTGATAACATGTAAAAATGGGATGAACCATGTGTAGTACTGAATTGTGAAGTTAGACCAGTTTTGTGTTTTTGACCAGTTTTGATTTCTGGATTTTCTGGGCAGGCTTAAAACGGTACCGGATGACGTAGAGCGGTGTTCTTAGCATATCCCCGCCCTAACACTATATAAAGCTAGAACGGATTTGAATCTTCGGTTCTCCTGCTCAATCTTGAGTCTAGAATTAGCTAGTTTTATCCAACAGTCTAGAATTAGCTAGTTTTTCTTAGTTAGCAATGCCTATGCATAAAACTAAACGAAAATGCATCCTTCCTGGATGCCAGCAGGAATGGGATGATAAGGTCTCCTTCTTTCACTCCCGAGTAAAGCTGAAATGAGAAGCAAATGGTTAGCATTTTTGAAGAGCCATGGTGTTACAGAGTCTGTCACCGCTAGCGCCCGCCTCTGCAGCAAACATTTCACTCCCGAAAGCTTCTGCAATTATAATATGAGGCTTTTGGGTTTCACGGACTCACGACTGGTCCTGGTGAATTCGGCGGAGCCAACCATCTCCCTCCCCGGCCTCCATTCTCCTCCTGTCAACCATCTCCCTCCACGGCCTCCATTCTCCTCCTGTCGCATCAACCTTTGGTGCCGACACCGCTGCCTTGTGTGCTTATAGCTTATTAACGTTATAACGTTAGCTAGGTAACGTAAGCAATAGGAAAATACACTGCTACGTTAATATACAAAATATGTCTTGACATGTATGTGGTAATGTCAGCTATGATGAATTATGTAATCTTAGGAGGAATTATAGCTAACATTAGCTATGTAGCTTGTTGCAGATGGGAGTGTGTATATAACCTTAGTCTAGCTAACATAGCTAGCAGCACCGACCAGGCGACCACCCACCAAATAACGTTACGGATGATATATTATGACTATAAGAGTTAACTATACAGAAACTGCCTGCCATATTTGTGGCACCTGATGTGCGTATGGGTTCACCGGTAATGGTTACAGTATATTTGTCCAGCGGGAGACCGGGAGGCGGGAGCGAGGGGGATGGTTAGGTAGACCAGCTGCAGCTGGAGAAAGACGCACCCTCTCCCAGTGAAGCGGTGCTCGGCGGCTACTGGCTGAACATTCCAGTTCTGTTGGATATGTTGCGGGAAAGTTGAAGCCGAGTGCTCGTTATTCTCACACATAACATTGCCAACGAGAGTGGATGAGTCTGTCCCGATTATCAACTCCGGTAGTACGCTTCTTCGCGCTATCAGCGCTGTTCAAGCCAGTGACTAAAAGGTACATTTTAAACAACTTTTTCCATTGATCCCAAGGGACGACAGGATCGCCTGGGAGGGATAGGAATGGGTCCGGAGGTGGCAGGGAGAAAATAGGGACAGAGTCATACATTCCTCGTTGCCTGTTTTTGTATTTTGCATCTAAGGGCAGTAACACTGGCGCGTTGGTATAGAGTAGCTACAGTTTTACCTGTGTTTGTCAGGAGGTAGGTTAGGAGGAAGCATATGTGCGTTTGATTCATTAGACAAGTGTAATTTCAACTCCTCTCTCCTGTTTTCACAAAGCTGTGCCTTCCTACCACAAAAGAGACGGCGTGCCAGTGTGACTATGCAGACCAGAGAACGGTACTATTTGACAGGTTCTTCCCTCCACACCCCCTCCCCACGCAATTGGGTGTGGCTTCGGTGCCTTCAGCAGACACGCCCCCACGGTCTCAGACCAGAGAATGCTGCTGATTTTTAACCGATTTTGAAGCCTTATTTTATATACTTAGCGACATTTTTAATCACTCAGATTTGGCTGGGTGGTTAATGACATGTTTTCCTGTGGTGTGTGAAGCTCATAACAAAAATTTGAACTGGGTTAACCTGGACTTTAAGGGCTTGTTAGGCATTCATACATCCAATGGCTACTATCTACACAGCTGTTAGTCCGATCAGGATTAGCCTGGGATCTGCTCTCTCTACTGCTAGAGGCTGTGGATAATGACCAAGCCAACATGTCCAGTCAGAAAGCCACAGATACGATTTAAACAACTGAACAATTCTACCGTGGCATCCAAAATATATTAAGGCCGTCTCTAAAGAGAAGCAGTAGCCTAAAATGGATTAGTAACACATTTGCCATAAAACTTGACAGCCTTCAGTGAAGTATCTCCCATAGCATTATCTATGAAGAGAAAGGAACTCCCTTCAAGTAATGTACAACCATCAAGCCTACAATTAATACTTCAGAAATAATGACTTAATTACAAACCACTCTCATCAGTATTCTAATTACAGGATTACAACAGGGCAGTCTTAGCGCAGTTAAGTGTAATGGTAGTTTACCTAATTAGGCACACAGTATCATACACACACGCTGGAACCACTGTCGGCTGGTAATTGTTGTATGATAATGACATCCTTAATCACTGCTTTATATTCAAATCATTACAAGACATAATTTAGAGTGCGAGACTGCAGCATGCGAGCAATCCTTTCTTTCCGCAGCTTTATGAAATGCTGTCCTCTTTCCACAGACGAGACAGCACAATACAGTAGTTCCCCATTATCTCTGGCCCCTCTACATCTATGGGAGGGATTTGTGGTCTATTATATTTATCAACAGGAGTGATATCCACTGTATCTCTATCTCCTTGGCTAATGAAGGGACGGACGTACTATTCGCTCAGCACACAGCTGCTGGCCCTACCAGTTACACTAGCTAGCTAACCCATAACCCTTTGTTAAGAAATCTACCAGTTACACTATCAAGCTACCGTTTAGCTCTTTGTTGGAACCTTAGTTACTATAGCTAGCTAGAAATATTTCATAGGCAGTTACTGTACAGTCAAGTACAAATCTAGAAATGTATAATGTGCAGTAAACTATATTAAATTAAATATTGCTACTGAAATAGCAGTTTTAATTGTCCTACTGTAGCTCAAAAAGTGCATTTCCAGATGTGCAATTCGGGAAATAAATATTTTGGAGGATTTCTGGTTGTCAGCTCTCAACATACTGCATTTTCTGTGGTTTCTGGTTTTAATTTGTTGACTGAGGAGACATATTATATAATCAAGATGCTACTGAGATTGCATGCCAAGTAGCTTATCATCTAAACGCTGGAAAATATTGATCAAAATGTGTGTGATCATAATTAAGCATTTCCGAATGGAAACGGATTGAGCAAATGGAAATGTTTAAAGATCAGTGCGCTGCAGCATCTATGAGCCACATCAGTCCCAGAGTGGTTTGCTCTATATTTGGCGAGAATAACTACAGTATAAACTATGATATTCAGTGTACAGTCCATAACTAAATATATTTTTCATGGTTTGAGTGTTGTTGATTAGTCTGATTTACACAAGTTGAATATAATGAGCAATAGCACACTATGTACACAAACACACACGCGCGTGCGCACACACACACACCAAGAATTTTGTATGGAACAAGAGTGAAAAGAGATCCCATCCTTCACACTGAGGCTCAGCTTGTTGTTGTGTTGAGAGCCGGTGGCTGAGACAATGTGTAACTAATGGGGTTTAATACAGGCAGGCTGGCCGTGACGTGCACACATTAACTCTTATTAGAAAATGAGTGGGAGGAAAGGAATTAGAGCAGGAAAGTAACGGCACAAGTTTGAGTGATGACCGTGGCTCTGTCATGTGCAAGCCACACATTTACCAACCCCTTTCTGAAGCGCAATAAGCAGCATTCTGGCCGAACACCAGGTCTGTTTAATATATAATCCGTTACCGTTCCCCTGGAAGGCAGTTTTTATCATGCTGAATATCACTACCCCCCCCCCCCCCCCTCACTTTACTCCTCCTCTTCACCCGTTGCACATGTTGTAGGCCCGCCTAGCTACATAACATGTTTTATGACTTTGAAAACCACATCAACACCATAGTCGGACTGCATCCAGACATACTTTCAATGAGGATTTACAGCTGGTCATGAAATGAGCAGTGTACAAATTCCATCGCGCCATTTTAACCCAGGTCAGGGATTTGCGGATCCGGCACGTCCAAAAGTTCGACAAATATTCCGTCTGAGTCTCTCTTGACCTTTAGTTTGCTACAGTATGTCATCCCAATAGAATGGGTCAAACAATCCAGACCCGCTCTGCACACACACGCATACGCACACACACCATATGGGGGAGCAGAGGAGAGGAGGGGAGGGGAGAGGAGGGGAGGGGGAGCAGAGTAGAGGAGAGGACAGGAGGAGGGGAGAGGAGGGGGAGCAGAGAAGAGTAGGGAAGAGGAGGGGAGTGGAGAAGACAGGAGAGGATAGAAGACAGGATAGGAGGAGGAGAGGGGGGCCAGAGGAGAGGAGGAGGGGAGAGGAAGGGAGAAGTGAGGAGAGAAGAGTGGAGAGGAGAAGACAGGAGAGGAGAGAAGGCAATGTTGAGCCTGGAGCAGCACCACCCCACCGCCCAGGTCAGATGGGTCAGGGGGATTAGAAGAGGGCCGTGATCCCATCAAAGGGCCGTGTCACCGGCTCCATGTCTTACCACTGAGCCACACACTCCATCGGGCACTGATCCCGTTTACTGGCTCTCACAGGCCGGGGCTCCCGACACCAGCTGACAGGGCTATTTTAGGGCAGAAATCACTGATTTGGACAAGACTCTGGACAGAATGGGATGGCCACGGTCCATGCCTTCACCCTCCATTATGAGAAATGAAAAACGCTAAGAGGAGCCCACTTTACCACTCGGTGCTGGAGGGCAACCTTTTACCCACGATGCTTTGAGAAATGGATGAGGGATAAATGTGTTGTGACAGCAGCTAATAAGGTCCGCTGTGTGTCTGGCTGTGTGTGCGTGCATCTGTGAGCATTCGTGCATGGTTTGAGTGAGTGAGAGAGAAAGATATGTAGCCCACGTGGTACGTGTGTGTGTGTGTGAGAGAGAGAGAGAGAGAGAGAGAGAGAGAAGAGAGTGTGAGAGATAGAGCAGAGGAGCGAGAGAGAGATAGACTAATAGACAGGAAGAGATGAGTGTGGGAGTTTGTGAGGTTGTGAACGTGTAGGTGGGTGTTGATGACTGACAGACAGACAAGAGGTACCCACGCAGCATGTTTGTTCATCTCTACATGTGTCACATCAAAGCCATACAGTACAATGGAGCTTCAGACAGCTGCAAAAATAGCCTCCGTAACAGTCCAACTGAGCCTTGATCACGCACACAACCGTCAAGTACAAAACGTCCACTGGATGATCAGCCTCCGGATGCTCAACTTAAAATATCCGAGTATATCTTCCATTGACTTCACCAAATCAGTTCACGTGGGATAGGCCACAACGATTCAACCCCCCTCCCCCTCATGGGGAGGGAGGGGTTGGGGCTTGGTTTGGTCAGCTGCCACGCCTTTAAACTGCTCAGTAATTGTCATTCGCCCCTAATGCCAGTGATCATGGACTGAAGCCTGATCCAAGGTCAACGCACCATGAGCTAAGATAAAAAAGCTTTATTGTCCATTAAATGTACATGTAATGGAAATTTGTCGTTGGCAATCCGGCAACACAGTATAAAACAGACAATAAATAACAACTAAAGTGCATAAAAAACATAGACATAAAATTCATTTAAAGCAACAAGTGTTCTGTGTTCTTAGGCTTTTTGGGGGCGGGGTGGGGGACTTATTGTATGTCCGTTACCTGGTCACAACCCGCTCTGGCCTCAGCGGGGAGGAGGAGGGGAGGAGCCTATCTGTGTCCGGACGCCTTCCTCCTTGGTTGGCGTCTGGGCGTCGGCCTTCTGCCTTCTCCGTCTTCGGCGACTGTCTCCAAACACAACCCCCCCCCCCTCCCCCATGAGCAGAGTGGTGTGTTTTGTCGATGGAATGAAGATATCACCCTGCAGAAAACCGTTCAAAACGTCTTTCTGATAGAATAGACTGAGCATAATTGCAAACCAATCTTTGCAGTTTGTCACGTCAGAACGTGCCTGTGTATGAGTTATGGCCATTTTGAAGTCAATTTTATTACAGTTGTTAAATGATTAACGTACTAATATGCTCTCTGCCCGAGAGAAATGCATTAAGTCGTGTTCAATTAGCACGATGTTCAGTTTTATACACCAATGCACCAGCTTGAGTAGGTGCAATTCATAATCGCTCACTGTAGCTCAGTTTTATACTATATCAAAAGGTGATTCATCATGCACACTTATAATGAACATAAAACATAATTTAGACTGTGCGTGTGAGTTTGGTGGTCAGACCTCCAAGCCTATTGATTAACCTGTGCTTGGGAAAGGACTGTGGCTGAGAAGAGCGGGCGCCTGTTCATATCCGGAGCAGGAGGGATCGATGGCGTGCCGGGATGCTATTAGGCCGAAGCAGCCAGGCAGGGACGACTTCAAACACGCGTGGGGGAGGACGAATAACACAAGGTAATTACCAGCCCTGCTAGCAATGTACTCTGGACTGAAGTCAAGAGATTGGTGGTGTGTGTGTGTGGGTGTGGGAGGGTTGGTTGGGTCAGAGTGTCGGTGCACATTCTGCTCAAACATCCACATTCCACTCTGCGTTCAGAAATCAGGGGGGCTGGAGTATCTGGCGGCCTATTACATTAATGTTGAAGGATAACATTTCATGGAAAACATAAGTGAGCAAAATAAATATGTGGTTAAGAATCCACACATGCATGGTTATAGGCTCGTCATTGACATCTGTGTACGGGAAAGATACAACATTATGAGGCTCCATTTCTCAAAGCAGTCAAACCACAGTGTCTGTGCGAGTCAAGCTGCCATTCTACCATTAAACCAAAATCACCCTGCATGGTGCGAGAATATAGTAGTCTAGTTGTTTAGCAGCCAGGTTTGGGATTCCAAAGACGACATATGCAGAACGCATCAGGGCTACTGAAAGCATCTCTGAAAGCATCTGGACATCAAGTTATAACAAAGTCAACAAATTATGTTACATTTACAATTACATTTACCGTACCTCTTATTGACCTGTGTGCATACTGTACTACTGTATTAGTTATAAAGCAGACATTAACTGCCTCTCAAGGACATTCAAGTTTTCTAAATCTGAAAGCAAAAATTATTACTGTAGGGCAGGCTTTATCAACAGCATATTATACATCAAATTAAAATAATCCAGACTGCATTCTGTTTCAGTAAATTTCAAATGGGTTTTCAGGTTTTGTTTTCAAACAATTTAATTTGATTTGTTTCTGAAAACATTGTTTCTGAGAAAACATAAGGTGGAGGAATACTTCACATTACCTACCTAATGCAGTGCCTGTGTTTACGTTCGTAGGTAATGTGAAGTATCACTCCGCCTTCCTACTTCCACAGAGAAAATAGGCAAGTAAAGGATTCAACAATAGTTTGACTTAAAACTGATGATATAAACACTCAAATGAACTCCCAGCAGACTGTCCTCATATTTAATTTTGCGTGCACTGTGGAGTGTTTAAGTGAGTTTTATTGTGGATGCTAGCCTGTATCATTGCATTGTGCTAGCATTAGCAAGACACGAATGCCCAAATGAGGGGCAGCATGGAAGCAGCTGAAAATGAGCTCAATCAATCAACAACATAATGGCAAAGTAGTGAATGAGGCCCTATGTCCAAATTTTCTGATCAATACTGTATATTACATTATACGTGGCCCAGTGGAATATCTTTTTCATGGGGCCCAAAATTCCTGCCCACGTCCCTGTCTTGTATGCCAATGATGAGAAACTAAACACCTCACTTCTGTGGTAAAACAGATACATGTATAGACATGCACATGTGCACGTGTGCGCACACACACGCACACACACACTCGGAAAACAGAGGGTGATTATTATAAAATCAACTGTGTCAGCAAATTATGTGCGTTTTAAGCTTTTGTGCTTACTGGATCCGTTCTGCTCCCAGTGCTGTTAATGAGCTGAAGGTCACCAGACTGTTATGACACCAATTATAGCAATATTCCAAATCAGCAGACTAGCTAAGCAGAGCACAGTGGTCGACTGGTGGGCAGACAGACGGAATGCGCAGTGAGAACTCAACAAAGACTGGCTGCTATAATGAGACCAAATGAGACCAGAACGCTATGCTAGAGCAGAGCAGAGATCTGGTAGTAAAACCCTGGGGTGGCCAGAGTTCATCTACTGTAATCAGCTCAGACTTAATGGATGAAGTTGAGGTCAGGATCAGGGTTGAGGCTATAAGGTTAAGGTTGGGGTTGAGTTTGGGGTTAGGCGTAAACTCAACCCTCTGGACAACTTTCCCACACCGCACCAAATATCCCCCCAAAAAACTGTACCTGGGGTCTTGAGAGACGCAAATATTTCTCTCTCTATTGCAGTGCACACACAATACACAAACTGCTCTACGGCTGCCTTCCATTCTGCTACAGTAGCTAGCCAGTGTACTACAGTCCGAGTTCTGACAGTAATAAACACGTACCAAACAGTTATGAAGTTATGATGTCAGTTATCACCGCTTGAGAGCCGGGCGCACAGGCCCTGGGTCAGGAGCGCCGCAGCCATGTGCACCGAAGGCTGTTCTCGGCCCGTGATGCGTCACTGATAAACAGGACGGTCGGTCCACACGGGCCAGCGCCGCTTCAACATGGAGCACAACTGTTGGTCCACTTCCACCGATGACAGCTTGATGAATAAATTCTCCAAACCAATCGATGACACTGCGGCCGGTGTGAGAGACACAGGCCCCCGGGGGCGGCCCGGAGTAAATTGTGGCCGTGTTTGTCTCCTCTCTCTGAATTTGACAGCGGCTAACACACACACACACACAGACATGCGCACGAGGTCAGGGGCTATGATGAACTGCGGGACATTGAAGAGCGGTGTCCTCGGGGGCCACCCCACTGTGAAGCAAGGGGACAAGTGTGGCTGCTGCTTTTGCCATTGTTAGGGGAGTGACATTGTGTTAGCTCCAAGACAAAAGCAGGGCTACAGGCTGGACGCCTCATTACCCCCACATACAGCCACAACAGACAAAGATGGAGGGAGAGAGAGAAGTCTGCACACCGCACAAACACTGGGCCGACTCTGCTACAGAGAGCTAGCAAAGCCACCGAGCAATCAGACACTATCTTTATTCATAAACGGCTATTGAACACACGTCATTTAGCAGATGTCTCTATCCAAAGTGAGTTCACAGTCAAGTGAACTCTCATACCTGCATCCTTCCCCTCTCCCCCCTATCCTCTCTCTCTCTCTCTCTCTAAATCACTAGGTTTATCTTGTCCTCTGCAATATTCTAATCAGCATGGTGTTGTTGAGTGCCCTGGTCAACAGACTGAGCCGCACAGGTCAGCCTCTATGAACCAGAGGGGTTAACATCACACTGTCACTCCAAATCAATATAGGCCCCCATGGAGGTTTTACATTACATTTCACAAGTCGATACCACTTGACGTATGTGGCTTCATAACCGTGGCCGATGTCAGGCTCCAATAAGGTTTGTTTTACCCCTGTATTTTCTGTGTGTGACGTTTATGTGTGTGTGACTGTGTGTGTGTGTGTGTGTGTGTGTGTATTACAGTGCTACGGTGGCCTCAGTAGGCCTGCTCCGCTCTGCTCTAATCCCCGGACCCCTACTCTGCCTCTCAGGGTGATGGATGGAGGGAGGATGAGGCAGCTGTCCCACTGATATGATTGACATCTCCTAGATGGAGGGAGGAGGAGTGGATTTACTTGGCTGCCACCCTGCATGTTGATGAAGGCCCTAGTCAGAGGAGACGGAGCACTCACATTCAACATGCAGAGAATAAGATCTCATTTGCCATAAAGGTTTACAAATCGTATCATGGATTACAGTCATAATTCACAGAGTATTGAACGATGATGACAGTGTTAGAGATATTTTTCAATTATTAGCTGTGCCCGTGCATGTAATAAGGCACAGGTTTTGGTAAAACCATAATCCTCAATAGTGCAGGGTAACGATGTACTGTGTTAATGGCATTGTAATTGCACACATAAACGTGTAGAAACTCCCCATATGCATACAAAGTAGGAGATATAGCAAAGCGACCAAGTCTCTGGGCTGTTGCGTCTCCTTTATCGGCAAACATTGCATTGGAACCTGCCAACCTATTGATCAAACACACACGCGCGCGCGCACACACACACACACACACACACACACACACACATACACACACACACACACACACGCACAAATACTTTCTCTCTCCCGCGCACATAAACACGCAAACTGAAACGCAAAACAGGCCTACGCAAAGATTCCGTCTCTGGCAAACACATATAAACACAGGACGTCTGGCAGGTTGCGGAGGAGGAGGAGGAGAGCCTTACTTTCTGGTCGTCTCTCTGGCCGGCTGTCTGGGTGTCCTGTGTGTCTGCAGCAGCCCTGACACTCCCCTCTGTCTGTCCGTCCTCCGTCTGTCCGTCCTCCCGCTCGCTCGGCTGACGGGCACCCGACAGAGGTGAGGGGATAGGGAGGGGGAGGGGCTCCGACTGCTGCACGCCACCCTGGACCTCCATCTTCCCCTGAGCTGCCAGGGAGACAGAGAGAGAGGAGAGAGGGGTGGGGGTGGGGGGTGTCAGTGAGGGAGAAAGAGAGAGAGCATGAGGAAGTGAGAGATATATAGGTAGGGTGAGATAGGAAAGGAAGGACAGGAAGACAGAGAAGAAGGTGGAGGTAGAGGGTTAGAAAGGAACCTACTATACAGAGTTGACACACACACAATATGTGGAAGTAAACAGTTTGCTACTGTTCTCAAAATAGCCCCTCTCCTTCCTCAACATACCAGATTACTTTAATGAGGCATGATGTCGAAGTACTTTGGACACAGTATGCTATAGCCTACTATTCTGAGATATGCCTTATCACAAAGTTTGATTATTTGTTCTCTCCAAAATATGTTATATATAGACTGATTAGTGCACATTACTAGGCCTAGTATACAATACGTTCTGAAGTCTCCACAAAGCAGAAAATGCACAGACTATCCAATAACACAAAAACTGTAATGCTATGGATCCCAGTGTAAAACTACTGTAGCACCAACTAGGCTAAGTAACAGACAATATTTTTTTCTAGTTCAGTAGCATCTGGAATTACAACATAGGCTTAGAACTACAGACATTGGTCCAGAATGCTCTTTAAGACTAGGCTCTATGAGGTATGTAGGCTAAATTTTACTGAATCATTGTTTTGAGTAGCCTAGATATTGAGTTGTTTGTTAACGGTTTGCTCTCCATTGCAGAAGTGTCAATTAATTTCTTAAGCACCTGTTACAGCCTGAGACGACAACCTCGTCACGTGGTCAACTGGTCTTTGGTGTTGAGTTATCATCATTGATAGTTTATCGAGGCTACATGAACGTCAGATTGAAGGCGAAATAGCATACCAGCGGACACATATCGTCTTCTTAACTTTTATTTCAGAATCATTGATATGCGGCTTTCTGACTAGGTAAGTGACTGCATTTATTGCTAGACGCCTATGGGTTTTAGAGTGGTAGCCATAGGTCAAAAAAGCATAGACTGGCTATATGCTACTAAGACAGAAGGCGCTATGCAAAATATCAGAGAAACCCAAGCTGTTAACGGGTTGCGTTTAGCCTACATCCGCGGCCGCCGACTGCAGAACTACCCACCGGTGCCCGTGACATCCTTGAAGAGAACAGAATGTTTCAGCGTAACCAATAGAAACCATCGGATGTATCGAAATACCTGTCACTTCAGCGCTCCAGGTTATGCCAGTACAGTTTGAGAGGGGCAGACGCTGTAGTCTAACTTGCTTTACATCTCAGTTGCATTGACGCAAAAAGCCACAACCGACAAAATAAGCGGTTTGAGGCTTTCTGGACAGGTTATGATAAGAAGTTATCCAGAAACTAACGGAGAGGCAGTCCCCTGCTGACGAAGCCACACACACCGTGGATGTCACGAGCAAGCGCGAGCCCCGCGAGCGAGCGACCTGTCACAAACCGTCCTCCCGCCTCGCGCTTCGACGGAGCTCGCGCGTCAGGAAGCTCCGGTTCCCATGGAGCTCGAGCGCAGTGGGAGGGACCGACCTGCTTATAAAGGTGATGTTAGGCCACGGGAAGTCAAACCGGTGAGTGACGACAGTATGATTGATCACCTGTCTGCAAAAAGAGTAGGCCTAGGCTACAGTAGCCTACGTGTCTCGACATGTGCAATTGTCACTGAGTGCGTGGAAAACATAGTGTAATTGTTTGTCATTAGCCTACTATCAAGATGACACTACGGTTGGCCGCATATCCTATGCCTATGGATAGGCTATGGGTGAGGACAGCCTAGCCTGTCAGAAGGTAATGCCAAGACGGGCCAAGGCCTGTGTTGGCCCTCGGTAGTGTAGCTTAGCCTATATCTACCCATGTAAAAACTGAATATCAGAATATTTGTTTAGCCTAGTAGGCTACCCACTTCTTCAGTCACCACTACACAACTGGTAGGCATTTGTATAGCCTATTCATGGGTTTAAAATGTAGTCATAGACCTGCCATATTGGGGACCAACACAACTCAATTTATCTGATTGGCTCTACTGCATAGAATCCTATGCAGTAGAACTAATTCATTAATTTGAAACACCTGTGTTGGTCCCCAACATGGCAGGTCTAGGACTACATTTGAAACCCATGAATAGGCTACAGTTGACTAGACTCATTGACTAGACTAATCTTGTTCTTTTCTGAATTTATTGCAGATGTTGTATGGCTATCCCACATAATAGGCAGTGTTTCCCACAGGATTTTGGGCAGCTATGGGGGGTGGGCCTCCAACCCTCTAGGGGGGTCCGGGGGCATGCCCCCCCGTGAGAATTTTTAACATTGTTAATTTAAACGCATCAATTTGGCACACTTTGAGAGCAAAATCAAGAAGCCATAGCAATTTAATCATCGGACCACATTTGGTTATGAAAGGGGATGGCAAAGAAGTAGTCATACACAAATCATGGTAAACGAGACAGGACTTTAATAAATAAAAATCAATATTAAATAACATCCAGTGTTGTGCCCAGTCTTTTTTAATGAAAATACAGGTAACACCCTGACAAACAACTCAATGTGCCAAAGACCACATCTCCATTTACTGTACAAAAGGCTATTTAATGCAACATACTGCGGGACATGAGCCCTTAAAAATGTCAGTTCTGAAAAAGAAAAATCTGGGAGAAAATGTGCCAGTGGAAGCTGAAATTACTGCAGTTGCTAAAAAGAGCCAGCTGACCATCATCTAATAGAGATCCTTCAGAGATGGCAATCGTGCAGTCTGAACGAGGATTCCCCTCTGACACTAATGGCCTGCTCACACGCTTCCGTTCTGTCAACGTATGGCGGAAGGCGTGTCTGCTGCACGCAACAACAACCAAATCCTGCTTTGCGATGACGTATTTCTCCGACCAATCATCGATTGGTCGGCAGCTCCGGAAACGCATCTGAAAGTTGAACATTGCTCAACTTTCGACGCTAGCAACGCAACACACCGGGACAACAACGGAACCAGAATGCCATTCAGCTGCAGCCATTGAAAGTGAATGGCATCCGTCAATGTTGGCGCATCAAACGCAAGCGTGTGAGCGGCCCGTAACAGCTGCCACACACCAGGGCAAAGGGCCTGGACATCTCACTGGTCTAATATCTCCCACCCTCTCTCCCTACTATCTAATGAGCCTCTGACACTAAACAGAGTGAGTGTGTGTGTGTGTGTGTGTGTGTGTGTGTGTGTGTGTGTGTGTGTGTGTGTGTGTGTGTGTGTGTGTGTGTGAGAGAGTGAGTGCGTATGAGAGAGAGAATGATAAGTGAGGGAGCTCCCTGCCCTGCTGCCTCTACCTGCCATCTGAGAGTCAGAGTCAGTCTCTCTCTCTCTCTCTCTCTGTCCGTCTCCCGCCACTGGTTCTGCTGGCTGCTGGTTGAGGCTGCTGGCTGGAGAGGAGGCTCTCCTGCCTGGGAGAAGCCGTCTCTCTTGTTGTAAATAAATATTTCACTGTTAGTCAATCCACTTTATTTTTTTGACAAAAGCATAATGAATAATAATTATTCATAAGCAATATGTTTGGCTATTGACTTGGCATCTATTGCTACGTTATCCTAGCTAGCAAGCCAACGTTACCTCAGGCTCCGCAGCAGTTTCTTCATCTGCTTCTACTCTCACTTTCTTCTTGAAGAATGTATATATTGGTCTGGTACTCATGACCTGAAAGTCAAGAGTACAAATTAGCAAAGCTTAAGACAGTCCCGTTTTTCAATGACATTGGCCTGACAAACCTATATAGCTAATGTTAGCTAGTGCTAGCCTAACTTTAGCTAGGTAACGTTGCTGGTAGCTAATTAACAGTCTAGCTTGCTAGCTGGGAAATTCGCGTTACATAGACTGGAAAATGAACGTTGCAGCATAGCCCAAATTATGTTTGGACAAGTAGACATGTACAGTGGATATTCAATATGAATTGTATTGTATATATTGTAAGTAGCTAACGTTAATACCTCAAACAACCGTGTCTCAACTCTGTGTGGAATTCCAGCGTGAATCAATCATGGATGTATTAATGCAGCTTATACAACGGTTAGTTCTTGTTCTTGATTCTGATTGGCTGGAAGCCGTGTTAAAATACTTTGCAACACATACCTGGGACCGCATATCATTCCATCTTCAGTATTAATGCGCCTCCCATTTGATCCAATGCATTGTATTTGTTGTTGTTGCTTGGCAACCCTTTTGTTAGGCGAACTATTTTGCGCGGCGGAATTGAGGGAATGATGCTTCGTTTTGAATAAATTTTAATATTTTTCATTGCTGTGTGTTTATTTTACACTAATAGCTGTAGTAACCGTTGTATAAAAGCAATAAAACACTCGAGGCCGTGTGTTATAGTGATTTTATAACAGCTAGGGGGGTTTTAGGCACTCCGCTTCGATCGCGTCGTGCCCAAGCCCCCAGGAATCGAAATCTAAAGTGAAGGCCTATTGAACCGCGCCATCTTGGCTAGATTTGTAGTCACTTGGCTATTTCCGGTTACTTTTGACTTGCGCAGTTGAGCTTCTCTGGCCGACGCGCGTCCACGCACGTTCCCGGCTCTCCCCGCTTTGATTTAGCAATGAAAACCGGCTTGCATATTAACCTGTTTTTGTCAAATATATCAATTGGAGAAATTATTTTTTGATCCTGGCATCTTAGTTTTAACAGGTTAAATATAATTGAACATGTTTTGTTTGCTAGTAGATGGTATTCATTCCGTTCGCGATAACGTTATTGCAGCCAGGCTAAATTCCTCCAGGGAGCCAGTGACAGGCGAGTTGAAGAGCTTCACTCCCCGCCAGCAGGAGCTCTGGCCGCGGCTACCGCATCTCGGAAAACCCGCTGAGTTCCTGGCTGCTATTTCACATTCGCCCTTGATCAATCCCAATACCGATCCATGGTAATAATGAATCAATCGTTCAGATCAGATCGGCAGTGCTGCATGCATGTTACAACATCATTGTTAGCTTTATTAACATAACCATAGCCTACATTTATCTCTCTAACGTTAGGCTATCCATCTAACATGTAACATGCATGCAGCACTTCCGATCTGATCTGAACGATTGATTCATTGTTACCATGGATCGGTATTGGGATTGATCAAGGGCGAATGTGAAATAGCAGCCAGGAACTCAGCGGGTTATCCAAGATGCGGTAGCCGCGGCCAATGCTCCTGCTGGCGGGGAGTGAAGCTCTTCAACTCGCCTGTCACTGACTCCCTGGAGGAATTTAGCCTGGCTGCAATAACGTTATCGCGAACGGAATGAATACCATCTACTAGCAAACAAAACATGTTAAATTATATTTAACCTGTTAAAACTAAGATGCCAGGATCAAAAAATAATTTCTCCAATTGATATATTTGACAAAAACAGGTTAATATGCAAGCCGGTTTTCATTGCTAAATCAAAGCGGGGAGAGCCGGGAACGCGCGTCTACATTTCAGAGAAATGTGAACTTTTTCGTGGACGCGCGTCGGCCAGAGAAGCTCAACTGCGCAAGTCAAAAGTAACCGGAAGGCCAGAAAAGCACAACTGCGCAAGTCAAAAGTAACCGGAAATAGTCAAATGACTACAAATTTTGCCAAGATGGCGCGGTTCAATAGGGCTTCATTGTTGATAGCGGCCAGTGAATGGAGTGGCTGTATCCAGTTTATATAATACATCCATGGTCGTGCCTAACAACGCCGCCTAGCTGTTATAAAATCACTATAACACACGGCCTCTAGTGGTTTATTGCTTAATTCCAACAAGTGTGATTTGCACGCGACCTATTTCAATCCACGCGATTTGCGGGAGATGGGGAGGGGGAGAAGCCGAGTACCATGAGCACAGCGCGAAACACAACAGCGTTTGAGTTTTGTTATTTATTTATGAGAAGTCAAAACTTTTGATAACCTACATTTTGCAGCTATGGCGGGACAAATTCATCCATGGCGGCCCGCCATGGATGAATTAACGTATGGGAAACACTGCTAGGCCTACATATATTGCACACACTGTAGCCTATACTGTAGCATCGCTCATCTATCACACTACACTCTGCACACACACACACTCACCACACTCCACTCCATTCTGTATATAGTACGTAAACTGCATTTGTGCATCTCTTATTTATTTATTTGTTTGTTTGTTTGTTTGTTTATTTTATATATATAGATATAGATATATAGATATAACAGTATATCATCAATACCAAAAATTTAAATATTTTGTATTTTGTAATTGCACTGTTTTTTATACTGCATTTGCACTGTCATATTTGCACTGTTCTGTCTTGCACCCTGTCCTATGTCATCTGCAACAGCGTATGCCTTAACCCTAGTCAAATTCCTAGTATGTGTGTACCATATTCATGGCTGATAAAACGGATCTTGAACCTTGAATGACAAAGCCCTACCGTCCAGATTTCTGTTTGAGATGCAAACTAAAATCTAACCACAAGATGGCAATACCAACTTTGAAAAGCCCCCAGTGTTCCACAGTAGCCCAGCCCTGCTACAGCAGTCTAGTGACTCCCTCTGTCTGTGCTGGCTGGCACTCATTCCAACCTTCACACTCTAAATACTAAGTAGGTTATTCATGAAAATACTAGCCTACTAAATATGTATTTTCACTCATAGTTTGCCAAGGTAGAATATCTGGAAAATCCAGGATGAAACAGAAATGTCACAATATAGGCAACTATAGACATTAAATTAAGAGAGAGAAAAAATCCCGCTTTTAAGATTCAAGATCTGTTTAATCGCCATGTATCTGGTTTACACATACTAGGAATTTTACTAGGACAATGGTATAATATGCTGATGAAGATGACATAGGACAGGGTGCATGATAGGACAGTGCAAAGACATGACAGTGCAATTGCAAAAAAAAGACTGCTTATGCTATTCTTATTGTTCATATCCAGTACTGTGAGGTCTGTTGACAGTATTTCCAGTACTGTAATGACCATGGCTCATCTTCTGTGGCAAGGGGAAGGATGGAGGGATAGAGGGAGACCCAGCTGTTGTGCATCAGTCTTAAAGAACCTTCTTTATTTGGAGTGAATGTGTTCTATCAATGTCTCTGCTGTTGCTGTGCATTGACTAATCATGCCATGGCCGTCACTTCTCAGATATCCGAGGGAACCCGAACAAACTGCTCCAACATTTGGCCCTTCGTCTGTGTTGACAGGTTCCATGGGCCGAGCCAGAAGGAGGCTCGGTTTGTCCGTGGTGCCAGAGAGCAGCACGGCCCGCTGGGACAAACCCAGCTCCGTAGTCCGAACCAACAGGGACATGTACGGATATGTCGGCCTCCCCAGTCGGTACTGGCAGATGTTTACTGGGCTTTGTTAATCCGTTTCGGGATCCGTTAATTGTTTTGCTTCAGGCTCAGCCAGAGAGAGAGAGGGGTAGGGAGGGAGGCGAGGTGCTGTGCCTGCGTAGCTTTGGCAGTGCCTCGACGCTGGCTGCCCAGTAGGCTACTGCTGAACCATCTCCATGTGGTTTGAATAATAATAATAATAATAATAAATCGATTTTATTGAGCGCAATTCTCGAACTCAAAGCGCTTTACATAAAAAAAGGATCATAAAATATTATAAAATACAAAAAAAAAAAAATCTGTATGGGGGGGGGGGGAGTAGGAGGGGGGATCAACACAAGTCTTTAAATGCCAGTCTGCAAAGGTGTGCTTTGAGGAGAGCTTTAAAGGTCTTGAGAGTCTCTGCCTCTTTGATTGGGTCTGGGAGTGTGTTCCACAGCCGTGGAGCAGCACAGCTGAAGGCCCTGGCTCCCATGGTTTTGAGCCTGTAGGGTGGCTGCTGGAGAATGATGGAGCTGGAGGAGTGGAGGGTGCGCGTAGGGCAGGACAGGGTGATGAGGTCGGAGGTAAGATGGGCCAGTGGCATGTATGGCTTGGTAGGTGTGGGTTAAGACTTTAAAGTCGATGCGTGTGCGGACAGGGAGCCAGTGAAGGTTGAATAACACTGGAGTAATATGCTCACGGGGGGAAGTGTGGGTGAGAATACGGGCGGCACAGTTATGGACATACTGCAGCCTGTTTATGCATTTTGCAGATGCCCCCACTAGGAGGGCATTGCAGTAGTCCAGACGTGTAGAAACAAAGGCGTGGATGAGGCACTCAGCAGCTGGTTGGGAGAGCAGAGGACGGATCTTTGCCAGGTTTCTGAGATGGAAGAAAGAAACCTTGGTGGTTTTCTTTATGTGGGCATCGAGGGAGAGTTGGCAGTCCAATATCACCCCACGGTTGCGGACCTCACTGAAAGGAACGGCTGTGACACCATCCATGGTGAGGCTGAAGTGTTTGCATTTATTGATGGTGGCCTGGGTGCCAACCAGGATGACTTTTGTTTTTCCACAGTTTAGCTGGAGAAAGCTCTGCTGCATTCAAGCTTTGATGTCGGTCAGGCAACTTGTGAGAAGGGTGGTGGCAGCATTTATGGTCTCACATTTGGTGGAAACATACAGCTGGGTGTCATCACTATATAAGTGAAATCCAAACTCATATTTTCGGATGATGTTGCCGAGTGGTAGCATATAGATGCAGAAAAGCAGTGGCCCCAGAACCGATCCTTGAGGAACTCCCTGGCGCACAATCATTGTGTCCGACTTGCTTGAACCAATAGCCACAAAGTGAGTGCGGTCAGTAAGGTAGGAAGGAAACCACTCCACAACCTGACAGGCCAATGAGGTCTTCCATTCGGCTGAGGAGGATGTCGTGGTTGACCATGTCAAAAGTCACAAATGATGCTTAGGTCAAGGAGAATGAGGATGCTGGCAGCGCCAGAGTCAGCGGAGACCAGGAGGTCGTTTGTGACCCTGACCAACGCAGTCTCAGTGCTATGCCTAGCTCTGAAACCAGACTGGAAGGGCTCCAACAGCTGTTGGCTGGCAAGGTGTTGTTGCAGTTAGCTAGACACAGCACGCTCAAGAAGTTTGGCCACGAAGGGAAGGTTGGATATAGTCCGGTGGTTGTTAAGTTCCTCAAGATCTGCTCCCCGTTTTTTAGGAACTGGTGTAACTGCAGCGTGTTTCAGTTCAGGTGGAACGAGTCCAGTGATGAGGGACTTGTTGACTATAGC
The DNA here is from genome assembly GCF_949987555.1 of Borostomias antarcticus. Classification (NCBI taxonomy): domain Eukaryota; kingdom Metazoa; phylum Chordata; class Actinopteri; order Stomiiformes; family Stomiidae; genus Borostomias; species Borostomias antarcticus. Next base: position 6,236,509 of record NC_140254.1, read on the forward strand.
CACAAGGGATGGCACCAGGGCAGGCAGGCAGCTCTTCACCAGGGACGTTGGGAGTGGGTCAAGAGAGCATTTGGTGGGCCTCATCTGGCCAACCAACTTTGTCACACCTGCTGCATCAACAGTGGAGAAGGTGGAGAGGCAAACCACTGGTCATATACTGTAGGTGCGGTTGACACAACTGTTTGGGGAATAGAACACAGATGCAATGGGAAACATTGGCTGCTAGAGGAAGAAGTGCATTGTACTGTAGTATGGAGGACGCATGCTAAATGTATATTAGTTTACCCAACTCATGTCTTTAAACATTAACAAAGACTATTTCCACCATAAAAAGAAAGTACTTGGTATTTAGGCTATTTGGTACCATGACAACAGCAAGGCTATAGTACTGTGGTGAAATGTGACATGGTGCTCCCACATACCGGAGAGCGCTAAAGATTGATGACTCTCACCTGTGTAGTGCTGATTGATGACTCACCTGTGTTGGGGGCGGAGGAGATTATAAAAATTTTATGAGACATTGAACGGGCAAACGATGGAGAGAGACTGATACTGTGTGTGACTGATCCTGTGAGGTTGGATTATTCACGGGGGGAGGGTGCTGTTTGTGCCTTTTAGTGGCGCCGGCAGTGAAGACAGCGAGTGAGCCAAAGTTGCCCCTGGTTAGGAGGGAAGGCTGGACGCCTTCTTTAGTCAGTGATAGGGACCGGGGAGTAGGGCCACTATCCACCTGTACTCTCCCAGAGCTGCTCGCCTCCTTATGCGACCGTGTGTCTCCGGAGCAGGCCATCGACGCCAAGTCCTTCTGTGCCACTGCGACCGCGAGAGTCGCTGCTGTGGACGAATGAATCCAGGACGAAAGACTCCCATGTCCGATCCCCACGGGGGGGTCTTGCCAGCCCGGGGTGAGCTAAGTTTTAAAATCTATTCAATGTTTCATGTTTGATGCCGTCCTGTCAGTGTTTCTGTCTTAGTTTATAACTTTATGTTTCGGAGTTCCCTTTTTCTGTTACTTATATTTACTTGAATGTGTCTAGCCTAAATGCCATCACCCTGTTAAGTGTAGCCTTCTATTGGTCGATGCTGGTGGCCTAAGGGGTTCTCTACTTCCCCCCTCTAGTGGTGAACATTGGTTTTGACTGGCCTATTATTTGCAGCGGTCCTTAGAGTGCTGTGTACCTTCTCTGTTGTGTTACAGTCTTATTAGTGTGATGTGGGTTGCTGTGCAATTGGTGTGTGCTGTGTTCTGGGCAGAGTGTCGCTCATTTAATAATTAGTTGAAGTGTGTGATGTTAGTGGAAATAGGAACCCTACAGGTCTACTAGGAGTCCCCTCTGTAGAGGCTTATTGCCAGGGTGTTTTTAATGAATTGTGTATTTAAATAAAGTTTTGTACCTGTACCCAAGTCTCTGTGGTGAACATTCTCCTACCTCCGACACCGGACCAGACAGGGCAAACAAAGGTGGTGGCAGCATTATGCTATCTATAAAACTTCTAACAACAAAGGTTTATTACAGTACTCTATAATCCATATGAGGCATTTTGTATGGTACCTGTATGGATCCTGTTCACACTCTTCCACACTCTCTTAGCAGTCACTTAGAGCCTGTGTAATAGCCAGTGCCCTCCAACAGCGTCTGTCCAAGTGTAAACTGTGATTCTCTGTTGAAAATGGTCCCAATTATCACAGTGAATGACCATATCCTTATTATGAGGTCACCACTAACCACCCGCAGTGTGTGTGGGGTAGATAGCTTCTTAGTCCTGAAAATGTACCACTAGAGGGCAGTTGCAGACTTCTCAAACATTGGTTCCTCACAGAACTCTTGGCTCGGGGGCACAGTCTCTGCTTGTTTATACAGGACAGTGTTCAGTTAGGTTAGAAATGAGAGACGTGTGTTCTCTGTTAAAAACAGGCTTCCGTGATCTGTTGTGTGGTATAATGTGTCTAAATGTATGATATACTTTATGAGTTTTTCTCTGAACCTACAGTATATACTAGTACGTACATCAGGCTTCTAGAGATATTGCCCTTCAATATCTAGATATTCTAGATATTTATAGCCTTAGCTGACTCTATGATTGAGATGTTACTCATTCTAAAGATATGTGTTTAAGGATGAATACGTCTGTTCTGCCTTCGTCCACTAGGGAGAGTGCCAGGTCAACAAACAGAGCTGTGACTGTGGAGAGGCTGTTCTCCTCTCCCCGCCTCTCCCACTCCTCAGAGGTAGACTACCCGAGGAGACACTAGGACTGACCAGAGCAAGTCCAACTCTGGAAGCCCAACAAAGTAAGATGAGGTTTGTTTTTTGGCAGAGTTGGGATTTTTTTTTTTCGTCGTTTTTTTTTAAAGTTACAAATGTATTTGTAGGTGTCCCTGCCAAAGGATGTATGCATGTGTGCAAGAGTAAGACCAAAATACTTGTGCAGTGTTATTTATCTCCTCAGAAAATAGGCAATGTTGAACTATTAGAAAACATACCTCACACTCTAGTGTAGTTACAGTGAAGTGTTTCACTGTGGAGACACAAAGGATAAAAGACAGGTGTAATCCTATTTCTCACCCTCTGTGATGATTTTGACAACCGATTTACTGTAACTCAGCCACAGAGAAGACTCATTATGATCTGTGAGACAAAGTCCAGACCTAGTGGCTGTACAAAGTGTGTGGTGTTGGTATCAGTTTTGTGCCTGTGTCACACAAAGGCCTTTAATGGTGAGCTACTGTACCGCCACCGTGGCGAGCTGAGCAGAGAACTGAGCAACTGAACACAGGAGAAACAGAGCAGAACAGAGGAGAGGAGAACTGAGCATAACAGTGAAAAGCATAACGGAGGAGAGAACAGCAGAACAGATGAGAGGAAAGGAGAACAGAGGAGAGGACAGCAGAACAGATGAGAGGAAAGGAGAACAGAGGAGAGGAAAGGAGAACAGAGGAGAGAACAGCAGAACAGAGAAGAGTAAAGGAGAACAGAGGAGAGAACAGCAGAACAGAGAAGAGGAAAGGAGAACAGAGGAGAGGAAAGGAGAACAGAGGAGGGGACAGGAGAACAGAGGAGAGAACAGCAGAACAGAGAAGAGGAAAGGAGAACAGAGGAGAGGAAAGGAGAACAGAGCAGAGGAAAGGAGAACAGAGGAGAGAACAGCAGAACAGAGAAGAGGAAAGGACAACAGAAGAGAGGAAAGGAGAACAGGGCAGAGGAAAGGAGAACAGAAGAGGTGAAAGGAGAACCGAGAAGAGGAAAGGAGAACAGATGAGAGGAAATGAGAACAGAGGGGAGGAAAGGAGAACAGAAAAGAGAAAAGGAGAACAGAAGAGGAAAGGAGAACAGAGGAGAGGAAAGGAGAACAGAAGAGGAAAGGAGAACAGAGCAGAGGAAAGGAGAACAGAGGGAAGGATAGCAGAATAGAGAAGAGGAAAGGAGAACAGAGGGGAGGATAGCAGAATAGAGAAGAGGAAAGGAGAACAGAGAAGAGGAAAGGAGAACAGGGGAGATGAAAGGAGATGAGGTGAGGAGAGGAAAGGAGAAGTGAGCAGAGGAGAGGAGAGCTAGATAGGGAAAGCAAGGGTAGGAGGGGAGAGTAAAGGAAGGAGAGGGCCCTGCCTTGTGAAGCTGTGGTGGTTAAGAGCACGTCTCACGTACGCTGGCAGGCTGATAAACAACAGTCAGGCCTGATTATGGAGTAGCACCTCAAGCCTCAGGTTTCTCACACCCAAGCCAAAGAAGTGAATGCTCCCGCCTGTGGGATCAAGCCCTGTCAGATGAGATGGATTTACCGAGTAGGGCTGACAGAGAATAGCTAAGCAGAAGAGAGAAAGAGAAAGAGAGAGGAAGTGTTTTACTCTAGGAAGTGTTCCTAGCTGTTACTAGTGTGGTGCTTTTATATTGATGATGGGTGGGATAGTGTGTAATATTCTAATGCAATCCACTGCTGACCTACTGACCGGTCATATCCATTGTGTGTTAGTTAAGTGACTCAAACCTATCAATTCCATGTTATCCACAGCCGTTAGCAGTGACTCACACCCTGCCCCCGTTGGTGTAACTGACAGATCTCTGGTACACACAAAGTTCAATGGCTTAACACTCCACGCCATATCCGCAATACACATGCTTAGCACTCCACGCCATCTCCACAATACACATGCTTAACACTCCACGCCATCTCCACAATACACATGCTTAACACTCCACGCTATCTCCACAATACACATGCTTAACACTCCACACCATCTCCACAATACAGATGATGCTACATCAGAGAACCAACGCCTCCCTGAGTCATAAGCACCAAAATATCTTAGTCATGAAAATTTAGAATGGTTCAATCTCTTTTGAATGAACTGGTCGCAGAGGAGATAATCAACACATGTGGATGCTATTTTTAAGTGATAAGTGATGGCACTAGTAGTGGTAGTAATTAGTGTGCTTGCAAGCACGCTAGTGTTATTCAAGTTTTCTTCTTGCTCCTTTTTTTCCTTCTTCTTCTGATATTATGATTATTATTATTATGATGATGATGATGATGATGATTATTATTATTATTATTACCACTTAAGTAGCTACACCAAACACTTCTAACAAGTAGATTCCACTATCACATTTATTTTATTTTTAATGTGTATGTATATACATACATACATACATACATACATACATGCATACACACACACACACACACACACACACACATATATAATAGGACATTGGATTGAAATATTAGCTCCATTGCCCAACCATTTAAAGCTAGTGCTAAACCACATTTACAATGTGCCAAATAGCTCAGATTAAGTTGCTTAAAGATTTGGTGAAGGTTAATTCATAAGTTCATTTGATTAAGAATAGGCCAACATTTTCACCTATACTGGACCAACATCTTTAGAGCTGGAAATTCAAATAGCCCAACATAAACTGCCTGTAAAGGAGGTTACTTCATACAGTTTTGAATACTTTGAAAATCTCCATTGCTTTGTGAATCCTCCAGTGGATGAGAGGCATGTAGTTGTAGCCCGCAGAGTCTAACATTTGTAGTCGAGGTCTGTCTTAGTACAGTGGTCAGAGCCCCAAAGAAAAAGCGTCTGAAAAATGTGTACCATGAATATTGTCTGAAGAAGAAAGTGTTGGTATTCTATGAAAATAGAGCATAGACCGGTAAATTACTCTCGGGTTCAAGTTGCAATGTTCCAATGGAAATGGTAGTCCAGTGGTTAGAACCGTAACAAGAAGACACTAGGTTCAAAACACACTGAAGGTTCCCTCAAAATTCATTCATTAGATGAACTACAGTAATATGCATAGGTGTTGGATGGAGAAAGTTAATTAGAAAATTGTTTATATGATGCTGGCATATATTCTGGTAAATTACGTTTATTCTATTTATTTGCTTCTTTGTCTGTTGCCCGTGTTTTGATGAAACCGTTGATAGATACAGTAATATGATTGTGTGGGAAAATGAAATAACCAAACCTGATATGCTGTTGTTAAAAGCATGCACACATAAACTAAATTAAATATAAAAATCTAGTTATATTCTTATAATTATAATGACACCCTCTGTGTGTGGTGCGGTAGTGTTCTCATCTCAGACGCTCAGAATGGAAGCACATCCACTCTCGACAAGTTGGGTGGCTCAAAATAACGAGGAACAAAAGAACAGCGCCTGCTGATATACCATGTGTCAATCTGTGTGTGTGTGTGTGTGTGTGTGTGTGTTACGTCTGAGCCAGTGCATACTTTGTGTTAGCTCAAGTGTGTGTGCATGTAGGCCTACTGAACACTGTAAGTGTAGATACTTGATGAATGGCTTGGTGGTGTGTGAATTCTACTATGATATCCGCCTAATTAGTTATTATAAATATCAAATTGTTAAACCTCTCAGCCTAGATGTAGTTATCCATTGGTATTCATCATTAATTTGATATTTCATTGTACAAAATGATAATTTATACTACATTGTGCAAAATAATAATAACACATTCATTCTATCAACACATTACACTTGATATGCTATGTACTGCATCGTTGACACAGATGACACAAAAATAGAGGGAATGAATAGATCTACACATGTTCATCATTCAACTTAATTCAGCTCAAACTTTCTTTATGAAGCACATTTAAAAACCATTGTGGTTGATGTGCTGTACAGTATAGGTACTAAACGACAAAATCCATAATGATGAACAGCAAATAACAAGACAATACATTTGAATTCCATTCAATTTCAATGAATTTCTATTTATCCTTTATTTTATACAGATTAATCTCATTGCGATCAAGCAGATACAAGCAAACGGTAACACCAGTCACATCACTGAGACGTTACATTGAAGAAATCCATTTCTCAAATCAAATGATGTTCTTTCATACAGAATGAGTGTAGTCTTTGGCACAATTAGTCATCTTGGGGTCTTTGGTGTAATTACTAGTGTGTTGTCTGTCTAATCAAGTTTTGTCGCTGGTAGTTAATTATTTTTAATCAGGGTCTTGTGTGTGTTTCCCTGTATGCTGTATGTATGTGTACAGTATGTTTCCAGGGTGTGTGTGTGTGTGTGTGTGTTTGTGTGTGTGTGTGTGTGTTGTTTCCAAGCCGGGTTGAATCATTAGGAAGTCATTCTCTCTAACAAGGTCTTGGTAGCTGTCAGGAGACATTCACAGGCAGGTTCCGCCATGAGGAGTGTGAGGAGTCTACCGGGGTCCTAGCTGTTGCTGCCTGTATTTTTAAAGAGCCTTCTTTATTTGGAGTGAATGCGTTCTAGCAAGGTCTCTGCTGTTGTTGTGCGTTGACTAAAAGTGTTTTGGCGATTACCCATAGTGAGTGCATTCCAGCCTAGCAGGGTTAGTTGCAGTTTTTAATGAAGGCTAGTCAGCATTACATGTGAATGGGATTTAACAGCGTCCGGACCTGCTGGTGTGTGTGTGTGTGTGTGTGTGTGCGTGTGTGCGTGTGTGCGCGCGCGTGTGCGCGCGCGTGTGCGCGTGTTGGTTGAATGCATCTAGGCTTGCCTGAAATGACATATACTGTACAGTAGCACAAAGTTATTCAGTCTGATTATGACTGGTATTTCATACCTTTTTTTCTTTCTTTTATTTCTCATTATGGGCCTGTCTGTTTTTTGTTTTTTTCTTTGCTCCTTTTATGGATGTTGGTCAGTTTTTGCATGACTAGCAGAGTAAATTTATCACAGCTTCAAGAAAACGTGCAGTTGGTGTAACGGCCTTGGGCCACACTGGCCTCAGTCACTATTGTGGACACACAGTCACACACTTTGACATGTTTTCCTCTCTATAGGTTTTGGGTCAGAAGGCACTAATTTTGCTCTCTGTAAAATATCTTTCTCTTTTTTTTTTCTCTTTTTTATTTTTACATAATTTCCAATCTGTCATTGTATCTAGTGACATAAGAGCACAAACATGCATACAGTAGACCCTCTAACATATAGGCTTACCTCAAAGAACAATCCACAGACAAAAAGCTGATATACTATACAGTAAGTGTAGAGGAAACTATTTAATTTTGCAGAATACACACTTTAGGTAAAGGAGCAGTGCTTTTTTTTTCTTCTTTTTTTTCAAGCGTTCAAGTTCCCATTTTTACCCCGCCAACAATGATGCTCTCACTTCTGCTTTTGGCCAGCTTCAACCGTTTCTATAACTCGTTAGCGTTACGACGTCTTAATGGCGCCCGGTTTGCTCTGCCACTCCACAACTGCCCAGCAGACTGATCTCACCAAACACAAAATGACCACGTGATGGCGGTGCATCTTTAACTGACCACGTGACGCACTGCACCGTAGCATCTGACCCTCTTCCTTGCATTTCTCTGATGGGTCCAATAGATAATAAATGGCTGACTTGTGAAGCTATAATGAAGTTACTGCCATGTTATTGACAAGGGAACATAGCGCGGTTTCCAGGCAAGTGCCCTGCGCTAGCCACATTATTACAGTGGCCTTTATAATGAGATAATGCTCCTTCACAGTTGCTAGCGGGCTCTGAGGAGAAGCCAGCTCTATTCCCCATTCACAGCTGTAAAACAGAGGTGTAAATTAAAGCAAAACAGGGCAAAGAAACACGGGAATACGCCAGCTACAGTCTGCTAGTGATTTAAGTGGGAGCGGGGAAGACGGCATATGGAAGAGCGCTGGGTTGCATTCGTTATTATGTGCATTATATATGGGTGGTGTGTTTTGTTGTTGTGGCGCATGTATACATGTGGTATGTGTGTGTTTGTGTATGTGTGTGTGTGTGTGTGGCTCTGTGTGCACGTGTGTGTATGTGTGCGCTTGTGTGTATACAGTATGTGTGTGCATGTGTGTGTATGTGTGTGTGCATACACCCACGCCTGTGTGTGTCTCTGCGTATGTGTGTGTGTTTGCGTGTGTCTATGGGGGGGGTGTTGTGTGCATGAGGGACACTCATGGAGGTATATGATTGTTTCACATGTAGGCTCAGTGTTGGATCTCGTTGTTGTTTTTTTCCCAGTCCCAGCGATATCTTCTTCACCCCCAGGTACTTATTAGTGTGGAAGGTTGATGTCTGATTTGAGAACAGTGTGACAGGTGTAAATTTCACACACAATCCAGCTCTCAACACTAATCCAATTAATTTCTAAACCTGTGTGATCTGATTAAAATCCTATTTAGGGGTTCCGAATAAAATGCTTCTGGATGATCGCTTCTTTTTTTTTCCTCGGGACTGATCAGTTTATGGAAAATGACTTGTGTTTGTGTGTATGTGTTTGTTTAAATACGTTTTAATGTTCAATGTTATTTGTTTCAAAAGACAGCATACAACATAATGTATTGTCTAACATCTCAGCGGAATATAAAACTGAGTTGATCAAATCAGATTTTTAAATATCAGGAACGGCAAAGACAATGCTTTGGTGAGTAGAATGGGGGGGGGCAACACACTGCACACGGCATGGCATCATCTTAGAAGGGTGGGGGGTAAAAAAAAAAAATCCACTTTTCGAATGTGCAAGATCTCATGCAGTTGTCCCCCTCTCACTCCCTATCCCCCGCTCTGTCGGCGCTAAGTCACACGTTAGTAGAGCCAGTGGAAGTGTTGACAGTTTTACAAACAGAAATGTAAAACACCATACTCAAGGGGGTCCAGGAGATAAGAGGGTAGCTGAGCAGGGCAGGGAACAGTACCGACGTGGGCCTAAAGACACCGCTGCGGTTATTTTCAATACCACGCCACGCCACACTGGAGACAGCGGCAGCCCTGGCCGGGAGGGGAGGGGCTGCCCTGTAGAGGTGGGGCCACCCAGCACTTCCTACTGCCTCTCTGCTTCTCTCTGTCTCACACACATGAAAATAACCGGAAACCGTCCGTTAAAAAAAAACAATTGACAGCAAAATAATTTAACATTAAATTCAGCTGTAGGAGCTGAGTAGATTTTTACAGGAAGGGCAGCATTCTCACACTTACTTTATTGAGAAAACGGTACCATTTAAAAAAAAAAAAGAAAGAACACAAGGCCACTTAAACCCTTTCACCTTACGGTTCGACTACAACCGTACAATTTTTGTCTTTGCTACGGCGGTTCTCTCGGAGGATCCGGCCGCCATTGTCATGAGCATGCCCTGGAGGGAAGAGCAATGGTGGGAAAGTGAGAGACGTTCCCCCAAGGCAGCCCTCTCCTCCTGCTGGGCCCAGTGTTGGGGCGCACCTCCATCCATCCCTCCTGGCCAGTCTGATCACAACACCAGATCAATACACACTGCTCCTCTCTGAGTGGCCCTGTAAGGGCTTGGCCTCGACCCCCCCCCCCCCACACCACCACCACCATCACCACCACCAACGAGTGACTGCCTGGAGCTTAAGCTCACATGGCGGTGAGAGTGTCATGGTCACTTCTGGTGCTTAAGCTGCTGTGTTTTAAACGTCGTTCTTCTTTAGATTCTATCTAAACAAGGCTCGGGCGTCGCGTGGCCCGAGCCTCGTTCTGACTGTTGGAATATCGCCTCGCATTTTTGTCTCGTTTAGCTGTGCAGTCATAACACAACTTCACAATGTCCTCATTCTACCTACAGTAGTTAATTTACAAGCGTCATGAGGTGAGGCACTTGTGATCACAAAGATCTCTGCACTTCAGAATAACCTTCAGTGACGGTTCAATACCCCGAGAAAACAGGGAAGAGGAGAGGAGCAGAGGGGAGACGATGGGAGAGGAGAGGAGTAGAGGGGAGACAATGGGAGAGGAGAGGAGCAGAGGGGAGAGGCAGCTGGAGGGATGGGGAGATTAGGGTGTGTGTGTGGAGAGGGGGATGTAGAAAAGAGGGGCCCACAAAACAAGTGACAGAATCACAGCAGGGGGCAACCCACAGCTCTGAGGGTCCCCGTCCAGTTGGAGGTGATGGTTGTGGTTTGTGTGTGGGTGTGTTTCTGTGTGTGTATGTGTGTGTGTGTGTTGGGGGGGGGGGGGCAGGCTATATGGGAGTGTGTGTGTGTGTGCGCGCAAGAGTTATTACGTATATGCACGTAGTATGTGTGTGTATGTGTCTTTATATGTGTGTGTTTGAATGCGAGGCTGTTTGGTGGAGGGAGCGGAGTTGGTGTGTGAGACACTGATTGGCCCAACTGGTCTCAGTGCTGCTGGTAGGACTCAGGCCTTGCCTCCCTGAATGGCAAGATTAGAATGTGACAGAACTGCCGGGGGCTAAACTGGCACGGCACAATGATCAATCCGGTGGATGGGATTGGAAATGGGGGAGAGGGGGGGGCGTCAGGAGTCCATACAAGCCCCCCTGCTGCTTTAATTACTGCTATGTCCACCTCCCCATTATCAACACACCTATGGTCCACTGGCCACCGTGGGCCTGCACAATTCTGGAGTGGAGAAAAGGCGACAGAGAAGGAGAGAGAGAGAGAGAGCCAGGGTGCTCATTAGCGAATGGTAATCGCCGGCCGAGAGGTTGGGCACTCACCTCACAAAACGCCACATGTCAATTTGTCCCCGTCCATTCATTGCCCTTGATCGCCCCCCGTTCCTCCTCATGGTCTCCTGTTGAAGAGAATTGGACGGAGCACCATCGGGGGGAAACACTCGAGGGGAGATGTAAACACAGTCAGGCCCCCGGACCACGACCAGGTACGTCAGCTGGGCCCTCTCTCCGTACAGGTACTGTACCTTTGAGCTTCATAATCCTTCCCAAATTCTTAAGTCCTAATTACTGTATTGCTCATTAAACTAAAGTATGCATGTGAGCACCATCGTACCTTTCGATGACAAGTATTCTTTGAGCCTTGTATATTTAGAATCCGACCTGAATCTGTTGCCTACAGTGGCTATTGGAACCAGATGTTATCAGATGCAACAGAGGCAGGTCAGAAAAAGAGTAGAGTCCGCACATTGGAGAATATAGAAAATAGACTGTTCCTAATAGATCAAAACGTTATTTAATAAACAATGTGACCTTCATCAGAATGAGGTACAGGGCAGACAAACACTCATTATTACGGATATATTCGCCAATCAGATGCTGGCTACACAGTAAGTCAGATGTGATCACTTAAAGGAGTAGTAAAGGGAACATTTTTTCCCTTTACTACTCCTTTAACAATCAGCAAACAATCATGGATAATGGAGTGTGCAAAGGTCTTGCTCAAGTACAAAATCAGTAAACTACGACTGAATACAAAATGTTACAGGACAATATACAATCATGAAGAACAAAATATATCCAATAATGAATTTAAGACAGTGTGGAAATAAATATTCAAGCTAAAAATAGTCAATGATGCCAAACCCCAAACTTCTATATGTGTTTACCCATGGCCCTGAAGGTGTGCAGTCTGTGCACAGTCCTGTTGTACGTAGCTACACCCTTGTGTTCCACAAAACAGCAGCCCCAGCACGCTCCAATGGAGGGAGAATATCTAATGCAGCAAAGCCGATTTCATCTCAACTGATTTGGGTGGGAGGGGAGGCTCGCTCGCTCGCTCTCATATTCAAAAGTAAAATCAGATCCCCTCCCCCCGGTCAAGTGGGATTCAATAGCCCCTCCATCTTACTTTGAAATGAATCCCGAGTCGTACTGGTGGATTAGAGGAGTGTCATCACAGGAAGAGAGTCCCCTGTCTCTGGAGACTGTCTATCTTCCCCAGTCTCCTATCTATCTATCTATCTATCTATCTATCTATCTATCTATCTATCTATCTATCTATCTATCTATCTCTCTATCTCTCTATCTCTCTATCTCTCTATCTCTCTATCTCTCTATCTCTCTATCTCTCTATCTATCTCTGGATCCACCTTCCCGCCCTCTCACTCCGTCTCTCTCTATCTCTACCTCCTTTCTCCCTGATTCGACAGAGCCTTGGGGTAGGGGAGCTATAAACGAATCCATATTTCAGTCAGAGACATCATGTCAAATGAAACAATCAATATTCCGCAAGTCTGTTCTGCCCCTCGGTCACGTGGTGAGCGGCTCGAACCAGGCCGCCTGCTCAGGTACACTACAGTACCTGTCCAGTCTCTGAGGCCAGGGCCCCACCCAAACAAACACACTGGACTGTCTGTAATCAATAATTACGGAAATTATACAGATGCATAGTACATGTAAATATCAGATTTGCATTGCATTTAGGGGTCACTTTCAACCGTATGTTCTGTTTCAAAACAGACAGTCTAATAGAAGAGAAGAGCCAAGCCGATATCTTTAAATGGTTTGTACGGGGTGGGGTGGGTTGGGGGTTGGACCCCTTTGAAAACAAGATGATTCATCTCAAGGTGTTTATCCCTCAATGAAGTTGATAAAAATCTGCTCTACACATGTATCTACAGGTTAGGCATATCTCACCATTAATATAAGGCATCCGAGTCACAGTGGCTCATTAATTAAAACCAGGTACGAAATGACCTTGATCGTCATCACCATCCGCTGGCTTCACACCTCCCTCTCCTCATCACACAAGCTATAAGAAGGTTTAATTGGCATGAAGCTGGAAGTGGTAAAATATGCTCGGGAGCATTTATCCCACTGTCTATTTAGCATATAACATTTCACTATCACAGCACATTTCCATTTTACCAATTTTCATCCATTTGCGGCCTTCCTAGCCTCTCCTCCAGGCTACTGACAGACTGAAGAGTGCACAGCGTCACCCCCCTGCACTAGGCCTGTGTCTAAGACCTGACTGTAAATTGAGCTAAGTAAGTGAGAGGAGGAGATAAGGATAAGGTGTTAGGACCCCCCGCCCCCCCTTCCCCCACCACCACACACTCTCACACATGCCCACACAGGCCCTGGTGACCCTCACCACCTCTCCACGCCACGGCAGAGAGGACCATCTGAGCGCTGGACTAATGAGCTGACCATCAGCGCCCGATAGCCTAAACAATGGTTCATCTGCCATTTACATTCAAGTATCGCAGAGGTTCTACCTTGTCTCCAGCTGGTACCGAGGTGTTTCTGACAGGCCCAGTAGTGTATTATCACAGTTCCGGTATCAAGTTCAGTTGAAGTTATGTGGCTAATGCTCAGATTGAGCTGAGAACATTTCTTTTTTAACTTTGTATTCATTAAAGGTTTTACCATTTTCCACATATGTACAATACAAGTATATATTCATTAATACAAATGCACCCCACCCACCCCTCCCTAGTACTAGTCCAAGTCTTTACAGAGAATGGTGGATGTCACAGCATAGAAAAACATAGGCTAGTTAAAGAGTACCAATACAGCTTAACACAGTATATAAAACAGTAGCAAGAATACAATTCAATCACTAGGACTTGCAACTTCTAAGTTGGTGATTCCATGAAATCACCCCAGATATCCAGGAACAAAGAGGGCTTATTCCTCATGTTGTACATTCTCTTTTCACATGGTATGTAGGAGCCAAATTCTTTAAACCACATTAAAACACCAGGAGAGGCAAACATTTTCCAATTCAATGCAATAAATACATATATTTGCGGCAATTATGGCCATCTTTATGACTCTAATTTGATTATTATTTCTTCAAATTAGCGATGAGTCATCTCCTAGAAGTACAAGACCAGGATCCAACTGAATGTTTGATTTAATCACAGAGGAGTGTGAGCTATACCATTCCAGTAGGTGTTCAGCATTGGGCAAGCCCAGAATATATGCAAGAGAGTACTAGTTCCAGTTTTACATCTTGGGGGATGCAGGCCAAAAAAAACATAGTAGGCCACAATTGGCATCTATTTAGACAGTGATTTGGGATTTCCTCAACAGCCCACTTCTTTCTTTACGTTTCTTTCAACAGTTAAATCATAGTGAAAATGTTTAAAATAACACAAATAAATAATATGATGAGTGAAAAATAAGTAGATGCGTACAAAGGTAAACAAGAAGACAGAGAAACCACATGCCTACTCAAATTCAAATTTGATGATTTAAAAATAGTTTTAAAGTTTTTAAAGGGGGACGTTGGCGGGCCCAAAAAGCATAGTAGGCTGTTTCGACAGTCATTTGGGATTTCTTGAACAGCCCACAGGCATATTTTAGGTCAAATACAAACAGTTCGGCGGCCATTTGGAATATTGTCAATAACTCTTTCCTGTTTAAGGGGAGACACTACAGTTGAATAGGATTTTTTTTTCTTTAAAGATATCCTCATTAATTTTTACCAGTTTAATCTTCACATCAAGATAAATATTTTTTGTATTACACTTTCTCTCAAAAAGTTTAGGTATGAAAATTAGACAATAACTCATTAAATATGCGTAGCCTACATTTGCATATATTTCGGTACCTACTATCTAAACAATGGATAAAGTCAGGCTTAAAGTTTTACTTTTGTTTTGACAATATACTAAAAACTTAAATATTTACAGCTGGGTTTGTGAATACAAGCGTATTTTCAAGAGATATTGAAAAAATATATATTACTGCATACACCCATTAAAAATATTTTTTTGCCTATTTATAGACACGAAATGCAACCCAAAATGAAAAGACAACAAGATATTCACAATTCCAGCTGTAAATATTTGCAGAATACATCTGAGAGTCAGTATGTACTGTAAAGTTTAGTGAATGCACCTGCCCTGGAAGTTGAGATAGCAGGTACTGAGTGACGTCAGGTACTGAAAAAACGTAACATTTTTAATATTGTCAATAACTCACGTCCTGTTTGAGGGTTATTTGGGCACCCCATCTAAGATGTTTAGGGACACACGTGTCCAATTTTATGCTTTTATGAGATTCATTAGGTGTCTTAAAGGAGTAGTAAAGGGAAAATCATGTTTAGCCCTGTTTTAAGGTTACTTATGATCATATACAATGGTTCAGATCAGAAAGTTGACAAAACTAGCACTTTTGTGAAAGTCTGATAATTGCTCTACCACCGTTTTGGTCATACAATGGATGTGGGTGGGCACCGTGAAAAATCATTCAAAAAACATGTTAAACTCCTTCTAAACTCCTTAGCTCCTTCTTCTCATGGGAAGCTGAGAGGATCTGAGCTACATCTTGGAACCAGAGCAACTTGATTACAAATGCCCTCGGCCTTCCTTGGTCAGACGACATTCTCACCAGGGTACGATGGGCTCTTTCAATTTCCCGTTTGGAGCCAGGTAGGTCCAGGATGATTGGTAGCCATTCCTGTAAGAAAGCAATAGCGTCTTGCCCTTCTATTCCTTCAGGGAACCCAGAGACTCTCAGGTTTTTGCGTCTTTGACAGTCATTCAATTTTGCAAACTGCAAAATGGCACCTGTGTGTTGTTTGTCCACAATGGCTGCCTCATATTCTGCATTTGAGGTTTCGATTTGAGGTTTCGATTTTAGTCACCCTGTTTTTGTGGCTCGCAGATCTTGGTGTAGTTTATCAATGAGGTCATCCACTTAAGTTATTTCGGCAGAAATTGTATCCCTTCAGCGCTGCTGAAAACCATGCGGGAGGCTGCTTGTCTTCAGCGGGCCTCCAATTTACTACAGAGGCAGCAGCAGTTAATTAAACCTCTTTCTTCATTTTGGACATCTTGTGCTTGTTAGTCTCCTGTAGTTGATGTTAGTAATGTTTACCGAACTAGTGGTGTCGGTTGAGTCATTATGGGAATTGTTTAAATCAGAGATATAACCAAAAATATAGAGAGGTTAAGTCGGCGTGACCTGTCAGTTGTCCACCATAACCGGAAGTTGCTGAGAACATTAATTTCTTATTGCATGGTGCCATGAGGAGCAGGAGGCTCATCTCGGCCTGCTCTCTATGGTTTGATACTGTCTGTCCCGTTTGAACATGCAGTCAGGAAATGTTTGCAGCTCAAGCTGCTTGCTGCATAATCTCAATTGGACTTTCACAGAAGGAAAAGAAAGCCTTGCAGAAGGAATATTAGTTTACTGTAAATTACACGCTTGTGTTTTACTGTTAAAGCATAATCTGTATGTGAGCATAGTAGCCGAATAAACTGTAAAAATAAAGCTGTATGAAAAGTATAGAAATATAATTCACAACATGTAGAGGAAGAAAATAATGGTAGAAGATTGGACCAATGTTCCAACCTGACTCCATCACTGCACTACTAGCTACAGAGCTGCAACTCTTTCCCTTGCCTCTAGCCCTGGCATTCACACTTGGCACAGTCTGCCAGTGGGCCAGCTTGGAGTCTGGGGCATTGAGAGCCCAGGAGGCTGGCCCAGGCCTGGGCCCTGAGGGCTTGGTCAGCGTTTGGGGGTTTGGAGGGAGCCGGGGAGGGGGGATGGGAGACAGGGCCCCCAGCCAAGGCTGGGCAGGGCCTGGTGCCAGGGTCTACCAGCGGGGTGCTCCCCTTTCTAGGAGGCTGCTCGCACCACCTCCGCACCCCCCCTCCCCCTAGGAGCCCAGCGTGGTGCGAGGAGGCACGGTCAGCGCAAGACAGGTCCATCTGCCCCGCTAGCAGAGCTAACGCTAACCCACCACCCCTCCATCCACCCAGCCGGTCGCCAGCCACCTTATGGAAATGACCCTTTCCTGCCTATATGGACGCACGTGGTTCACCTCCACTAGGCCTGGGTCTGAGGGGTGGCTGGCAAGACTGGCTTCCCTCTGCTTTATGGTACTGCAGGACTGCCTGTCATTGTTCAAGAGATTGTTTCACTGGAGTCAAGACTCAAGACTAACGAAGCCCCAGGGCGAAATAGAAAGTAACATACCCTCGACCAATGAAGAAATTAAGACTGCCTCTTGACAAATTGTGCAGTGACAATGAACTTTTATTTCCTCTTCTTTTCAAGGTGAGAAATCGGTTTCTTACACGGGGTCTCGCCCATTGCTTCTTAGTGGATGAGCGCTTCGACGGAGAGTCAGCAGCGGAGCGTGCAGAGACGGCGAGAGAGAGCGAGCGATGGAGAGTGAGAGATGGAGAGAACGGAAGACAGTCGAAACAATGCACGTATGATGTGGCTGCATGTCAAAGTGAAGGGGTGAGGTGCGGGCTTTCCACATTGAGCTGCTGCCTTGAGCTCTTTGATACCGCTCTCCGCTGATAAGCGGAGGAGTGGGTGGCAGCCACCACACACACACACACGCATGCACGCACACACAGTTTCATGCAAAACATTGTTTTCTTCTAAACACTGGCCCGATTTGAATTCTTGTAAACCAAGACTCGATACTGTTTGTTGTGTGAAAATGCCTTGAAATTGTGAAGCCTGCATTCCCTCAGAGAAAGAAAAACAGAATTTTTGGGGGGGTTAGATGTTGTTGGCCTGTTAGCCAACATTAAGCGGTACGATCTCTAAAAATAACACTGAGTGGTTCCCTTTTTATGGGCCGTGGGGTCTGGAGGAGGCCTGTTACTGGATATAATAATCAGTTCTGTCTTGTCTACACCGAGGTGTCAAACAAAGCCTAGATGAAAAGAGGAACCTGCGTTTTTAAAATAGTCCTTTTTGCACTGTTCACTGTTTTTCTGGTTTTGCCACCAACTGTACACTGTACAGTTCGCTGTACACATGACACACACACACACACACACACACACACACCGTGCTTACACTTGAATACACCTCCTAATAGAAATGAAATATTGTAAGCTAAGTGAGTTAAAACTTCATCCAAGTTTTCCAAAGAGACACAACAATAATCTCACAATACACTGTAAATACACACTAGATCCTTAATGCCCGCGGGACCTAGAACCCTGTACACACATTCACTCACGCACGCACACACACACACACACACACACACACACACACACACACACACACACACACCCTCCGACCCAGGTCTGAAAGAAGGAATGGCCAATTATGACAGTGAGAAAGAGAGACCGGCAGGCAGGCAGGCTATTGTGCGTCCCTGGCTACCACACTGAATGTGCTGAATGGGGGAGCAGTCGTGCCCTCTGTGCCGTCCCAGCTGTCAGTGACTGGGGGTTGTGAGGGTGGGGGGGTCCTACAGCACACACTGCCGTCCCGTCCCCCGTCCTCTCTTACCGGTGGCTAACTCCAGGCGTCGGCCATGAGCGAGCTAATTAACGCCGGCAAATGAGATCAGCGGCAGAGTTCCCGGGCCAGGGCCATACGGCTAAATGGCCGCCTTCAATAGGGCCTGCGTGTAGTAATTACCATGCTCTGCCCCACAATGGTGCCGTTGTGGACGCTGAAAGTGATTTGATACCCCCCCCCCATTCGCCTGTTAGCAACGTGTGTTGTTCAAATGCAATGATGGGAGAAGGCCATCAATGCTTAACATGTGTGTGTGTGTGTGTGTGTGTGTGCATGTGTGTATGTTTGTGTGAGTGGATGGCAATTGGGTTGACCATAATGGCTGCTTGAACAAACTATTGAGGAGTTTTAAATATTCATTCAGACCTTCAAAGCCAGGCTGATGGGTCTTCTTTCAAGAGAGGCTCATGATGGCCCTAACCTTGGTCAAGACTAACCCTCACCTGGAGAAGACTACTCAACACTGGATTGAAAGAAACACCAGCTTTAATGGGAGGTGACCACTCCCTGTGTTGGGGCCTACTGTATATCACACACACAGATCTGCAAAACTAGTACCATTTTAAACAGTTCCATTTTGCAGTCTATTTTACAATTGGACAAAATTCTGCATGTAATCGAAAACTACAACTGGAGTAGCATGGTGCCAGAGATGACCCCCCCCTCCCCCCCCCCAAAAAAGTATATTTCCTGTCTATATTATACAGATACTGTATCTGTATCCTGTCCAGGTTAACAAGTACAGTACAAAGATCATGTATATCAGCTCCACTCTTTGTTGCCAGGCCTTGGTCTGAAATAGACAGTCCTCTATCTTAGCAAAATCTGCTATTGAACCTGAGGTGTGACAACTGTGGCGAAACTGCATTTCTCAGAACTATACTTAGACGTAAGACAAGTAAAAAAAAGTTGCTGTCGTTTTTTCCGTTGCTCACACTGATGAAAATGAGAGGCTCTCTCTTCTCTTTCTCTCTCTCTCTCTTTCTATGTCTCTGTCTCTCTCTCTCTCTCTCTCTCTCTCTGTCTCGCTCTCTGTCTCTCTGCTCTGTGTGGTCTCTGGTGTTGCTAGCCTGAGGCCACCATGCCCCTAGGCCTCAGTTCAACCTGCTGTGGTGTTGGACAGATCAAGCCATACTAGTGTCCCCACGGCAGAGAGGTCAGAGCACATAATCTTGAATCTGTGTGTGTGTGTGTGTGTGTGTGTCTGCATGTGTGTGTGCCTTAGACTTAGAAAACTGTAATGTCCTCAAGGAGGCACACATTAAAAACACATAGAAATATAAATTCACAAACAAAAACGACAGTAATCCAAAATCATCTATAGTCGCCATCAAAAATAGATTGTGTGTGTTGTGTGTGTGTGTGTGTGTGTGTATATGTGTGCGTGCGTGTGTATACGCGTGTGTCATATTGTTAACTGTTCTTAATTTGTTTTCTCTTTTTAATCTTTTTTTTATTTTTGTATTTTTTTTTACATTAATATGATTGAACAAGACAAAAGTATAACTCCTCAAGTGGGATTTGTTAGGGCTTTAATTAATGGGAGTGATGCAGTCACACGCTGATTGAGGTGTTGGTGACATGTTTTTCATGGTTCAGGAGTGCTCCCCTAGCACAGGGAGGGGGTGAAGACTTTATTTTTGTTCCGAAATGTTAATTTGTAACACTTCTCCCAAACTTTCTCTTATGCAACTATTTAAAAGCATCACTTCAGAAAACTTTTGCCAAATTAAAACTGCAGTTAGTTGCAGAGCTGAGTTTCCAGGTTGACGTCAGTTTTGTGTCCTGTCCTTTTATTGTTCTGTGATTATGTGCACTTTATTCTGTTTTTTGTTTTAGTTTATTTTATATATTGTACAGCACTTTGGTGCAACTTCGGTTGATTTTAAACGTGCTTTATAAATAAAGTTGACCTTGACCTTGAGTTATTCAAAAAATTAAATTATTTTTTTTCAATACAGATAATGATCATGTGTGACTGATAAATAGGAAAATTATTTTTTTTATTATGAAAAATAAGCAGAGAGAAAAAAAGATTGTGATTTTGGTGTGATTGTGATATCGCTTTTGTACCCAGATTCGTAATCCCCAAGCCCATTCAACTTAAACATAGAGAGACAACCGTTTGGTGTGTAATCTACCAGAAGTGTCCACCCGGCACAATAGTGGCACCCCCGCAAAGTGCCACGTAAGCTTCCACGTATTGCCCCAGGCTCTACTCCCATCTCTTCCCGGTAGCTCCTGTAGGGTCCACTGTTCTAACCCAGCTCCTCCACCACCGCCACCATCCCCCTCCTCCTGGCCAGAGAGCACCCAGCCACTCTCTCCATGTCTCTCCCCAGGCCACCCACCTGGATGGTGCTCATCCACCCAGCACCAATGGAGAGCAGCAGACAGGCTGTGTTGCGCTGGACTTCCTGGTCCTCTAACACCACCATCATCCAGGCCAGCGTCACCACCTCCCCTCCCAGCCCAGTCCGTCCCTCGGACTCCTGCACCAGCCCAGCCACTCCTGGAGGCCCACCTGACGTCCCAGCCAAGCCAGGATGTGGTCCTCCTTGTCCTCCAGAGAGGACATGTGTGGTAATGGGCTGCAAGGGCCTAAGCCTTTCACTGTGACTCCTGGATAGCTACACATCAGCCTGAACTCTCTGTGTGCGACGCTACCGCACGTCATTGTCCTCAGACTAAGAACCAAACATCTGCTGAAAGTTGGAAGAAGTTGGAGGTTGAGAGAGGTCAGGGAGACAGAGGGCGGAGTTTGGGGTTGCCAACCTACGTTGGCACTTACGTTGGCAACCTAAGTGTGTCCTCACTGTGGTCTTCATGGCCACTGAATACCACAGTGGAACACCAGCCACGCCCCCTACATTACTGTTAGAGTTGATCAGCACTTGCATTCAAAACTAGCCATCACACATGGTCTGTTCACAAAAATATTATTCATTAATGAGGGAAATATATTCTTTTCTTTCTCAGTGATGAGCTACTAAAGATGGCGTCAAAGCTGAGAATGCTGAAGAACCCTGCAAAGTCACATGAAAGGTATTTTTGTGGTATTTAATATGACCTGTTGTTTGGTAAGGAAAAGGTGTCATACTGTTGCTATAGAAATTATAAAAGTAATTGGTATATTCGTCAAAGTGGAACACACAGCAAGAGACGGCATGCAAAGAGAGAAAGATGGAGAGAGAGCACTGAGTGAGAAGGAAAGAGATTGTCAGAGACAAAGAAAGAGGAGACAGGAGAAGGGGAGGGGAGAAGAGAGAGAGAGCGAGAGCAAGGGGAGCGGTTCCAAGGATATGGATCTGCCTGTGCGTTCACAGGTCCAGGAGAATGGGAGGTGAGAATCCGGGGTCAGGGCTCCGGCATGACTACGCTGCTCTCATTTGGAGATTCTCATTTTCGGCTCCCGATCCGGGGGTAAGAAATCGTACCTGTGAGAAGCCCTGAGGCAGAATAGGGAGAGGTGTGGAAGAATCTGTATGTCTCCCCGCAGCCCTAGCATACCGCCTGCTGTAGCACAGTGCTGAGACTCCTCCTACTGCTTGCTTATCAGTCCCTACTGCAGTATATAATATATTAAACTGCTCCATTTAACTTAATTGGTGTCACAACACTACAGATATGCCTTACTTTTACTATACTCTGTTTTACTATACTACTGTCTCTTTACCTCCTATGTTAAAATATTTTACTCCTTACATGTATTGCAGGCACCACTACCTTAAAATACAGTTTAGAATACCGTTTGTATTTTAGAATCATTCTTCCTTTGTCTCATTCTATATTTAATTTATATCACTTATCACTTTTATGAAGTGAAAATATTGCTAAATTCCTCAACCTCTGAGTCAATTTCATCATCATCATCATCATCATGTACGTAGTTGTCAAACATACGTCAGATGATGAGCTCACATTCAGCCACAACATCCCTAAGATGATCATTCACTGCTATACAACACACACACACACACACACCCACACAGCTCAAAGCTAGTGCTATCTCACACACACATCCATACACACACTCATACATACCAATTGGTCTGCTGACCTCGCATCCATTACATAGCCTCCCCCCCCCCCCACACACACACACACACTCCCCCACACTGCCCTCCTCATGCCAGTCCAGTCCAGTCCTGACCTTTTCCTGTCAATGCCTTGTCCTCTCGACATGGCTAGGTGATGACAGACACCCGCTCCTCCTCATTATGTCAGGGCGGACCCCCCCCCCCCCCCCCCCCCCCCCCACACACACACACACACGCAAATCATTGCGGTCCCAATGACTGTGTTGATGATACTGGAAACCTTCTGTTTCTCTCAGGGAGACATGGCTGGGCTGGACTGGTCTGACCTCAGCTGGACTGGACTGGACTAGGCTAGGCTAGGCTAGGCTAGGCTAGGCTAGGCTAGGCTAGGCTAGGCTAGGCTAGGCTGGACTGGACTGGACTGGACTGGGCTAGGGTAGGCTTGACTGGCTTGACTGGGACAAAGATGGCTGAAGGGTGTTGGCTTTATTCAAGATTCAAGATCTGTTTATTAGCCATGTATGGGTAATATGTAATAGTATGACGCCACACATTTAGCTGTTAGCCCTCTTGTTGCGATAGTGATGCTGGGAGACTGGGTGACAGAGTGGGCAATCCTGTTGGGAACTCAGCCAGCAGCCCTCCAGACACCAGTTAAGTTCTCACCTTGTCAACTTGGTTACAGAGAGATGGATATATGTGGTGATCAGAAAACTGAAATACAGTAACCAATCTATAACACATTGGACATGTTATTATCTGTCTATACTGTGTAACCATGTCTGTAATTATAAAGGAGGAGTCACCAGAGCACAAGTGTGCTCCAGCGACTCCTTTACAGTATATAGTCCTTCTCCTGAGTGGCACTGCTCTGCCCATAGAAGCCAACGCACAACGAGGAGATGCTCTTGGTCATTGTTTGTAATTACTCTTTATCTTTTGACGGTGTTCCAAAACTCAAAAACTACATGCAATAAGGACTGTTTCATGATTCAAATAGCATATGGCGAAGGAATCTCTTCGGCTGGCGGCGTCCATTGTAGACGCCACTCTCTTTGATCTTGTTCATCTCGTGTTATTCTGGCGCACTGAGAACCGTGCGAAGGCCAGGCGTCCCAACGCCTCTGCGCTGCCCGGGGACTGTGGGTGTCCTCAGCAGAGAGCTGTCCAGGCTGAGGCTTCTCTCCGCTCTCCTGCCTCAAGAACCAGTCAAGCAGGCAGACATCAGCAGTCTCCTCCGGGAGCACCTTCTACCCCCAGACCCACACACACACACACACACACACACACACACACACACACACACACAAAGGCAGACACACAGCACGTACACACACACACACACACAAAGGCAGGCACACAGCACGTACACAAACAAAGCTGGGCAAAGCACACATGCACTCACGCGCACACACTCACACACACCAATACACACACCCTTCTCAACCGCTCCCTCTGCCCCCCATCTCCCTTGTTCGACCCCCCTCCACCCCCCAGCCTCTGAGGAACGGAGCCATATCGAGCGGGATGTTGAGACCATACTTGTATTGTCAGAGGACTCGCTGGCACTTACCTCCACTTGGACATTTAGTGCCGTCTAGCTGGACCCAGACAGAGAATAGCACTATAGGGTCACCCATGAATTGCTATTTCTGGCAGGGGATAAACACACTGCTTTGTAGGCATTAGCTCCCCATGCTCCTCTGCACAGGCACAGATTGGACTTTATTTCTTTGTCATGCAGAGTTTGTTTCTGAAAGTCTATTTTTGTGCTGTAGAGGCCTCCTGAAAAAAAAAAACATCTTAATCTCTAAACTTCTAAACTTCAAAACATCTGAGAGCTTAAAATAGATTAAAATTGTATTTAAACATTCTTTTAGATAAAAAAAAAAAAATCATCATTTCTTTCTGAGTAGACAGAACGTTCAGATTTGTTTCTGTCCCGATAAATGCTGGATAAATAATAGATGTATGGGCCTAATCTAATACCCTGAGAACACTGGTCACTGTGGGGGACAGCATAAACAGCTGTCAGACACCACTGTGAAGACAGCATATGTGCGTATATATTTATATTTATCTATATATGGTATACATTTTTATATTGATGTGTGTGTGTGTGTGTGTGTGTGTGTGTGTGTATTTTAATAAGAAGGTGTTTACTCTGCCCTCTAAGGCTCACCTGTGGGGAATCCCTGCAGTGCAGTGCGTGTGTGTGTGTGTGTGTGTGTGTGTGCATGTGTGCTTGTGTATGTGTGTGCATGGTGCTTGCATGTGCGTGTGTATGTGTGTGTGTGTGTCTCACGTTGGGAAACACATATCTGTGCACCACAGTGCAACACCTGCCAGAGGCTGTGGCTGTTTATGACAGAGGCTGTGTAATCTGGAGAGGACACGGAGGAGCAACCCCCCCCCCCCCCCCCCCCCACACACACACACACACACACACACACACACACACACACACACACACACACAAACAACATGCAGACACGCACACACATCCACTACTACACACAAACAGAAATACCGCGTCCACGTATAAATATTGTTAATCGTGCATACGATCGCTCAGATTCTCACAAACACACACGCACACACACACACTTGGAAATGTAATATCCACGGGGCAGTATGGGCAGGAGAGGTGCTCTCTCTGTGGTACTAGCTGGTCTCATTGGTCCCCAGCAGGACTATATTACTCCGGTAGGCAGGGGAGCCTGGCAGCGGGCGTGGCCTACCAAGTTCAATATAAACGAACAGTCGGACCTCTCCTGGACCTGGCAGGAAAAAGCTTAGCGAAGTTAAAGCCTCACCAACCCTGCCTGACTGCCCATGCCAAAAGAGCACACACACACAAGTGCACGCACACACACACACAGACATTCACATGCGGAGAGTTGGGCTTGAGGCCTACGTCACTGCCCTGACTCGAGCATGGTGTCACCTGTCACTGCGGTATTCTTTTTATCATCTTTAATCAATAAATTAAATCAAAATGATCAAAGACTGAATCCAAAAATAAAGATTATATGAAAAGTGTTATGCCGAATGGTCAATATAGATCAAGAATACAACTTGGAATCCCTAATATGACTTCATCACCATTCAACCCCACTTTAAATTGTGTTTTTGTAGAAAAGTGAACGCTAACATCATCGCGCATCGTCAAAACCACCGCCTGGCTTCATTTCAACTCTTTCTATAGCTCTTTTACACTGAGCCTCCCCCCCCCCCCCAACACACACACACACACACACACACACACCCTCTGTACGTCACTTACAAACCTTCCTCCCTCCATACACCCATCTCTCTCTCTCTCTCTCTCTCTCTCTCTCTCAATCTTTCCCTCAATCTCTCTCTCTCTCTCTCTCTCTCTCCCTCTCTCTCTCTCTCTCTCTGTTTGCTCCCTAGGTTGCTCCCCTCTGCACATGGCTGTGGACACAATAATGACTTAACAGATGGGTTTGTTAGAAGTCTGTTAGGGCAGCCAGCGGGAGGGGGGGGTCTTCGGGGGGGTTGGGGGAGCTGAACAGCCAGAGCCCAGCACCACTCACATCCATCCACTCCTCCTCAACTGTTGATTCTAAAGAGAAGGTGCTCCCTCTTTGTAATGCATATGGAGATCACCAGGGCGATTCTCACTGTGTGCGCGTGCGTGTGTGTGTGTATGCACGTGTACGCTGTATGTATATATGTGTGTGTGTGTGAACGTACCAAGGCGCTCACATGATGGTGTATTCATGCTATCCCACCAGCATGTTGGCCTGCCATGCGTATGAACGAGGAACGCGGGCCATGAGCGCGTGTCCTCTATATGAGAGCATACGTGTGGTTTTGAGATGCTAACGAGAGCTCGACTGCTGCTTTGTTACCTGTGTGTTAATTGTGCTAAGATGTCATCTGTCTGCTTCTGGCTCTCCATTCAGGGGGCTGGCATGACTGAGGGGTGGGGTGGGGGGGCTTTTGTCTCCTTGGCCCCAGGTGCCAGAGGTCTCTCGTTAGTGTGTGTGTGTGTGTGTGTGTGTGTGTGTGTGTGTGTGTGTGTGTGCGCGCGTGTGTCAGAGCATACCTCTCCTGATCACAGAACAATATGTCCTCCATCAAATCATGCAGAGACCTCATTGCATCCTTAATGGCCTCTTGTTCTCCTCAAACGCTTGTTAGTTTTCGATGCTCGATTGAGCTCAACGGGTTGATTTAGTGAACAAAGCCGTGGCACGGATAGCAAAGGCTTTGTGAACCGTGTGAGGAGAATAAAATTTGTATTTAATGATGGATTTGTATAGATTTTAACTACCATTAATTTGCCATTTAGATACCCTACGATTAAAAAAAACAGGTTACAGAGGTGCGTCCAAACAATATGAAATTGTGACTGTGTTCAGCCCCCACATGACTAGGTCCCATCTGTCTCAGGGTCAGCGTTGGGGATGTGTCTGGTCTTTAGTCCTTAGTCCTTAGTGTAGGCGCACCCAGATAGTCAGCCCAGGCCTGGGTCTCTCACAGTCCTCAGTCAGGTACCACGGACCTCCAAAGGCCGTCCGATCCTGGCCCTGCCACTACTCGCCCCTCCACAGGGCAGCTCGAGAGAGAGAGGGAGGGAGAGAGAGAGGGAGAGGGGTAGAGAGTGGGGGAGGAAAAGAGGGGGGGAGGGACGGAGGTAGGAAGGGAAAGAAAGCAAGAGAGAGAGAAAGAGAGAGAGAGCTTTTAGCCCCTTCCCTCTCCCGGGGTGCAGGTTGTATTCCCTAAAAGCATTATGACGCATGTACTCTAATTGTGTTTCAGGGGGCCGAAGGCCAATGGGTTGACGAATCCTCAGCCCCCCTGTGTCACTGATCCCCACTGTCTTCTCTCTCTCTCTCTCTCTCTCTCTCTCTCTCTCTCTCTCTCTCTCTCTCCGTCTCATTCTCTCTCTCTCCCTGTCTAATTCCCTCTCTCTCTCTCCCTGTCTCATTCTCTCTCTCTCTCCCTGTCTCATTCTCTCTCTCTCCGTCTCATTCTCTCTATCCCCGTCTCTCTCTCTCTCTCTCTCTCTGTCTGTGAGCGTATATGGCAAAAGACCAAGCTACAGGTCCACCATGATATTCTCAAAGAACATCTCTCTGCCTAAAGCAATAAAAAATGCCAGGAAAGACCAGTTCTCAAAATTGATATCTATCAACCGAAATAATTCAAGAGTGCTCTTCTCAACAATTGATAGCCTAATAAACCCTGCCGTAAAAACACCAGATAACCTGCTCTCTACCTCCAAATGTGAGAAATTTGCAGTTTACTTCAGAGATAAGATTATGAATATTAGGAGGAATATCACCCAGGAAAGGCTATTCATCCCGTTCACAGATCCTCTTCCTCCATGTAATGGACATATGAGCTTGTTTACACTGGTGGACACAGAAATGTTGAGAAAAGTAGTATCCAAACTCAAATCCTCCACATGCCTGCTGGATCCCATCCCCACCGATTTTTTCAAAACTATTTTTGACTCTGTATCCTATGACATTTTAGCTATTGTTAATGACTCCCTATCTACAGGTGTCTTCCAACCAATGCTTAAAACTGCTTTGGTGAGACCCGTGCTGAAGAAAAACAACTTACACACTTCAGTTCTTAGCAATTTTAGACCAATCTCCAACCTTCCCTTTTTGAGTAAAATTCTGGAAAAGATTGTTTTCAAACAGATTAATGATTTCCTAGCTACAAGTTCTACCCTTGACCTTTTCCAGTCCGGCTTCCGCGCCCATCATAGCACAGAGACGGCATTAGTCAAAGTTGTAAATGACCTCCGAATTAATGCTGACTCCAAAGAGCTCTCTGTCCTCGTCCTCCTGGACCTGAGTGCATCCTTTGATACTATAGATCATGCAATCCTCATCAAAAGACTGGAGAAGTGGGTTGGCCTCTCCGGTCCTTAATTGGCTTAGGACCTATCTAACCGGTCGTGATTTCTTCATTGCCCTCGGTGACCATAGCTCAGGAAAGATTCCTATGACCTGTGGGGTGCCCCAAGGATCGATCCTAGGACCTCTACTTTTCAGCCTGTACATGCTGACCCTTGGCAGTGTCATTAGGAGGCACAACATTAGCTACCATAGCTACGCAGATGATACCCAACTCTATATTTCCGTAACACCCAGTAACTACAGCTTGATTGACTGCCTTGTCAAGTGTATTACGGATATAAATGTATGGATGTCACATAATTTCCTCCAACTAAACCAGGACAAAACAGAAGTACTGATCATTGGAGAAAAAGCTGAAAGAGAGAAACTCTGCACATTTAGAAACTCTGGAAATTGACACCAAATGCCAGGCTAAAAACCTAAGTGTCATACTTGACTCAGATCTTAATTTCGAAAACTACATCAAGAATATTACAAAGACATCTTTTTACCACTTAAGGGACATTGCCAAGGTGCAACCCTTTCTCTCTCAGGCTGACACCGAAAGACTAATGCATGCTTTCATCACAAGCAGGCTGGACTACTGCAATGCTCTACTATCAGTGCCTAAGAAGGGCCGAAACAACGGAGGTCTTCAAGCGAGATCTCAAGACGTACCTTTTCGCCCTAGCCTACAATCACTAGCCAGGACCTTGAGACACAGAAAGGCAGCCTCAAACCTACCTGTGAATCCTCTGTATACATTGGTGTATATCCTGCTATGCACTGTATGTATATCAAGTTGTGTACAGAAGCTGGTTGCCCTGAAACAGGCTTGTTCTGTTCTGACATCTGTGTTGCTTCAATGGCTCAGCGTGCTACTAACCATTTTCTGCCTCCTCTAGTGCCTCTCTCTCTCCCTCCTACCTTCTAACCAGGTCCAGTGGATGCCCCACTGTCGCCCGCAGACCACCCTGAGTTCGATAGATACCCCTGTGTCAGCTGTGGATGTTGTAGTATTTAGTATTTAGTTAACACACACACGTACACACATCAGTCCACATCTGGCTTAAGCCTGGACCTGGGCCCAGTCCCCCTTCCCCTCACCCGGGTCCATATCCTTCCCACCCCCACCCTACCCCCGACCCCTGCCTCTACCTGGACCCAGGCACACTCACGCTCACACACACACAGACATACTCCAGTCCTGAGCTCGGATCCCCTCCCCCTCACCCTAACCCGGGTCCATATCCTTTTCCTACCCCCTCCCTACCCCAACCCCTGCCTCTATCTGGGCCCAGGCACACTCACGCACACACAGACACACACACCAGTGTTTGCCATACCTCTCCCATGATGCTCTTAGCCTTTCTTGCTATGAAAATGTAATTTAATGTAATTTATTGCTCTATAAATGTTCTTAGCCGTTAGACAAATATATTCCAGGAGCTTGCTCCAGGTTGCCTGTTTTAATATCTGTGTTGCTTTTATGGCTCTGTGTGCTACTAACCCTGTTCTGCCTTCCCACTCCCTAGTGCCTCTCTCTCTCCCTCCTATCTTCTAACCAGGTCCAGTGGATGCCCCGCTGTCACCAGCAGACCACCCTGAGTCCGATAGATACCCCTGTGTCTGCTGTGGATGTCGTAGCATTTAGTTAACACACACACACATGTACACACAGACATACATGTCTCTCCTATGATGTTTCTAGCCTCTCTTACTCAGAAAATGTAATTTAATGTAATTTATTGCTTTATAAATGTTCTTAGCCGGTAGACAAACATACTCCAGGAGCTTGCTCTATCGCCTTGTTGAGAGGGGTCAGGGAAGAATTCTTTACAGCTCACTTATCTGGCCCCCGGGTGATACTGTTTTTTTTTTCCTCCCTCTGTAATATGTAGGGGTGGGTCATATGCCCACCTCCCTTGTTCTCTGTAAAGCGCATTGTGTTGCCTCTGGGTATGAAAGGCACTATACAAATAAAGCTTTGATTGTCTCTCTCTCTCTCTCTCTCTCTCTCTCTCTCTCTCACACACACTCTTGTCCCAGTGCAGACCAGGAGAGGAAACTCATTTAGTGATCAAGCATAATAGCATAAGGATTTCTGTGGTCACCTTATAAACAATTGTGTCGGGTTTCCCCTTACCCACGTTGACACCCCACGTCCCTTCTGCAGCCCTGTGTCACCCACCTGGGACCCCCCCCCCTCCCATAGCGAGAGGGGGGGGGGGGGGGGGGGGCGCAGCCACAAGTAGCCTGACACTGACGAGACACTACATCCACCTGGGATGTAAACAAAGGTGGCGTACATTGCAGCTCTTACATACACTCAGCGTATCCACCCACCAACTCCCTACGGACAAGAGAACAAGGAGAGATCAGGGATCTCGCTCCAACCCTGCTTCCCTCCTTCATCCTCTTTCTCTCCTTCCCTCCTCCTCTCCTTCTCTCGTTCCATCCTTCTCTCCTTCCCGGCTGTTTACGTCCAATCCTTTCACGACCCCCCTCCTCTCCTCTTCTCTTCCCCTCTCCTCTTCTCTTCTCTCCTCTCCTGTCCTCTCCGCCCTTCTCACCTCTCCTCCCCTCTCCTATTCTCTCCTCCACTCTCCTCTTCTCTCCTCCACCCCCCCCCCCCCGCCTCCCTCCCTCCAATGACAATATCCTGGTAATGGGGGCCTTTGTTTTTCTTGGCGCCGGCGCGTGGATTTGTCAGGATGCATTTCCTGCCTGCGGACTGAGGGGCTGCCGCTGCGTGGCAATCTGGGCTCGCTTCTCAGGCAGCTAAACCCTTTGACACTGTGCTTTTTAATTAAAATTACATTATGATTAATCAGGCAGAAGGAGGGGCCCCCCCTCTCCTCCTCCTCCTCCTCCTCCTCTACCCCCCCTCCCTCCTGGCGTTTGCAGGCAGGTTTGATGAGGACCTGTGACGGACGCTGCTCACTGCCAGGCCGCTAAAGATGTGCTGGCAGATGCAGAGGCACGGCCAGCTTGTCCAGCCCCAGGGTGGCAGGGAGAGGGAGGGAGAAGGAGGGAGGGAGGGAAAGAGCGGAGGGAGGAGGAGAGGGAGGGGAAGGGTGAGAGTGGAGGGAGGAAGCGGGTTGGGCAGGGGGGGGGGCTGAGAGTATGAGATGGAAGAGTGAAAGACAGAGAGAGAGAGAGAGAGAGAGAGAGATGGAAAAACAGTCAGGCAGAGCGAAGCGTCACAGAGCAGACAGCCAGACACGTCCAGATACGACGCAGCCACCAGACAGGGGGACATTGCCCTGGCAGGCCTAGACACAACCCACCCCCCCTCAACACCCCCCCAGATGACTATTGATTTGCAGGTCTGTTGTCTGAGCATGGAGGGATGGTTGGAGGAAGAGGAGGAGGAGGAGGAGGGGAAGGAGGGATCAGTCTCCTCTCTACAGGAGGACACGGTGCTTGGCTACACGGTCCTGTACTTTCCTCTGGCGTGTGAGTGGTGGCCGCTGAGGGCTCGTGAGGAGCAGGTAGAGAACAGCAGAGAAGCATGTTAGACTGTGTTACGGCACCGCAGCTCTGGCTAGTCAGGCCGAAACGGCCATGTTCTAATAGTCATAGCCATGTCTGAATACCAGGAGGAAACAGGGGAGGGGAAGGGAGGAGAGGAGGGGAGAGAAGAGGAGAGGAGGGGAGGGGAGGGGAGAGTAGGGGAGAGAAGAGGAGAAGCCCAGTGACATATGACAGAATGAAAATAATGAAAGAAACCACAGCGGCTCAAACGTCAGAGGAATGGCGTCAGGTCTCTCTGAGCGTCTTCTTCGGTCCGTCAGTTCTCCCTCGTTGGTGTGGGGTCAAATGCCCATTTAGCAGATCGCACATCATGTAATGATACTATATGAGACTCGACGTGGAGATTGACAAGCCTGGGTGTTTGTGCAGGGGTGGGGTGGGGTGCACGGGGGGGGTGTAGGGAAGGTGTTGGCGGTGAAGGGGTTAAGCAGGCTAGACACAAGCGTTATCGAGCGTGTCTCCAGCGTTCACGGGGGTGCGACAGGGTGTGCGCTGATCGGAGGGGACCACAGAAAAGGTCAGGGATGGTGCACTGCACACCACCGCTTCACTCAACACCAAACTCAACCCATGTAGATCCAGCCCATACTAACTCATGCCCGTACCCAACCCATACAAATACCCATATCCATAGCTTCAGCCATACAAATCCAACTCTAACCAAGCCCAAACCCTACCTAACACCTGACAGAGACACCCCCTGTACTGAACCTTTGAGCTCAGAACTAGGAGACAGACAGCATCCTTAAACAACCAACTCTACTCTTTCTGTGATTGATATACGCAGTGGATCATTGAATCAAGGCAAAAGACTGCATTCAAATGTGTCCGCTGCAACAAAGTTGAGCTGCCTCTCTGTCAGAAAACAGGCTAACAGGCTGTTGTATATTTCTAACCTCCCTTTTGATTTCAACCAGTTCCCAAATCTCGACGTTAGAGACGCCGTCAGTCGCCGAGCCTGTCTATAATCCTCTCCCGAGCGGTCGATGCTCCACCGAGCATCCTGTGGCCACCTTGACAGGCAGAATTAAAAGTCAGTTGGTGGTCTGTCCCTTCAGAAGCCCCTCGTCACAACCCATTAATTACAACCTTGCGCTGTCTCTGTCAAGCCCTAGTGAGGCTAGCAAGGAATCAGACGATAAGAGGATCAAATGTGGTGGTGTTCGAGCGGGCATTTGAATGATTGCAATGCTGGAGATGGTGATGATAGCTTGCCTCATTGTCACGTGGATACAGTACTATATATGTGCAGTATTCACTATACCAGCCTGCTTAGAGAGAGAGAGAGAGAGAGTTGGCGTGTGTGTATTCATCTATCTCTGATGCGTGTGTGTTTGTACATGCGTGCGTGCTCGTCGACACCGTGGCCGGCGGAGTCTCTCGCTGCTCCGAGTGACCTGACCCCTGGGTGAACCCTGGCGAACCCTGCGATCCATGCGTATCGCTTACCCCCACCGGCCCTCCCCCCCCCCCCCAACCTCCCCACCTCCGCCCGCCGCCGCCCCTCGGTCAGGCCTAATGCACAGAGGCGTGAAACACCTCGTAATGCTCAATCACAGCAGGGCGGAGAGCGTCAGGAGCCGGGAGGACTCGGACCAGGGGGGGAGGGGGCGACGGGACCACACCACACCACCCGAAAGGGACCGGGGCGGGGGGGGGGTTTAAATCCAGAGGGTACGAGGAGGAGGAGGAGGAGGATATAGAGATGGGATATGTTTGGCGGGGAGAAGGGGTGTTTGGCTGGTAAGTGGGTGTTGGTTGGTGTGGGGTGGAGATGGTAATGGTGGCTGTGCTCTGATAAGATAGTGTAGTGTTGGGGATTTGCAAGTGAAAAAAGACTTCTTGAAGAGGAGGAAGAGAGTGGGGGGGGCAGAGTGAGAGAGAGAGAGAGAGAGAGAGAGAGAGAGAGAGAGAGAGAGAGATGGCAGCAGACGGAAGTCACATACTTGTGAAGTTAAAGGTGTGAAAAAAAGACTCAATCATGTTTAAATGCAGCTTTTTGGTCTGGTGTTTCAGAACACAAACTCACTTAACCCTTTCCTATCAAGCACAGCAAAACTTAATTCGGGTACTTTACTTGACTACCTACTGTTAATGTCCATCATGTATGTCCACTATGTGCTGATTGTCTGAGTGGCTCCAGCTGGGGCTACTCCGGGCTCCAGGCAGGTGATGACCAGAGTGTAGAGGGCGCTGTCCAGGGTGCCGGCGACCTTCCCTTCCATCTCGGGCAAATTCCAGTCTCTCTTTTTTATGATTTGCTTTCAACAGTGGTGTCCTCCTTGGTCGTCTTCCATGAAGTCCACTTTGGCTCAAACAACGATGGATGGTGCGATCTGACACCTTGACCTTGGAGTTCACCTCTAATCTCTTTGGAAGTTGTTCTGGGCTCTTTGGTTACCATTCATATTATCAGTCTCTTCAATTTGTCATCAATTTTCCTCTTGCGGCCACGTCCAGGGAGGTTGGCTACAGTCCCGTGGACCTTCAAGTCGCACAGAAATGGACGTTAGAGATCATCTTACTTCCAAAGTTTGACGTATTTCCAACGCAAAAATGCTATGAGTGACTGATTACTGAAGTTTGACGACACCTGTGATGCTAATTAGAGGACACACCTTAGTTTAACATGTCCCTATGGTCAAATTATTTTTTATTATCTTTTCTAGGGGTACCATCATTTTTGTCCAGGCCAGTTTCATTCTTTTTTTTTAAATTTTTATTATTATTCTATTGAACCACAATTCAAAAGCAATGGCTGATTTTCCTTAGTTAATTTTCAATATAAATATTTATTATTACTTTTGTCAGTTTCAGTGACCATTGTGGGTCTTTAATAGAAGGGTACAACAATTTTGTCCATGTCTGTACCACCTGCACAATAGCATGTAGTCATGAGTTTCTCTCACTTCCAGGTTGGAACTCAGTTGACGATAACATTGTACGTCTCACACTTCATTATTTGGTTTATATGACGCCTACATTGATTCTCTCCATCTCTCTGACTCACTGACACCTCTTCAAGATCTGACTGCTAACCTAACAGTTTTGCATGTAGTGCACAACCCTGAGCTAAGTGCTAGACGCAGCTCATAGATACTGGCAACAGAAGACCCAATACAAACCGGAGACATAAAAAAGAACAAATGTCAGCACGAACATGAAATACTGTTTGTAAACGAGAACAAGATCCACTTCTGCCTTGGCATGGTCTCTCTTGCCCTTGGCCTTGCCCTGTGGACCCGTGCCCAGATCTGCGCCCGCTCTCAGGCCAAGCTGCCCAATGGTCCAGTTAATCATATGCAGTGCTGCTAGGAAGCTTATGCCAGCCTATGCCAGTTTATGCCTGACCCACTGTGAGGTGCCAAGGCCGAGGCCTGGACTGAAAGGGGCCTGACTGACTATCTTGGCATTAAAGCCATTGGTTTGTAAGTTGACTCTGGACCCCCCCTGCCCCTACCTGCTGGACCCCCCTTAAACCCCTACCCCCCCACCCTCTCTGTCACACACACACACACACACACACACATGCACCCACACACACATACGCAAGCGCACACACACACACGCACACACACACACACACACACACACACGCACACACACACACACACACCCTTTGCTCTGTGTGAGTCCCTGTGTCCAGGACCTGCTGTGAGGGCACTGACCTCTCTGACTGTGTGGAAAGAGACCCCGCCAGCCAACACAAACACTGCCATTAGGAAGACTCAGCAGGGCGGGCCTGCATTAGACACCGAAGGACAGCATGTATGTGTGTGTGTGTGTGTGTGTGTGTGTGTGTGTGTGTGTGTGCAATATAGGAGAGGAATCCTTATTATACAACCAGTGCAGAGATGCCATGTATGGTTTCATGCACTAAAAGGTCGCAGGCATCTTATAGTCATATAGAGAAGACTTGCACCCTTAGGTGCTTAAGGGTAGTAGGTGGGTGGATGCCATGGAAAATCTGTCTGTACATCTCTCTCTCTCACACACAAACACACACACACACACACACACACACACACACACACACACACACACACACACACATGTGCCATCAGAAAGCATCTGTTTTCTAAACAGATGAGTGACCTCATGACTGCCTGGGGCAGGATGTTAGGATTAGGGCACCATAGGGGTGCGAGGACATGAGACACATCCTTCTGTCCTCACCTCATCATACTTTCAGATTGTGTGTGTGTGTGTTGTGTGTGTGTGTGTATTGTACTGTGTGTGTGTGTGTGTGTGTGTGTGTGTGTACAGTATATGTGTGTGTGTATGTGTGTACAGTAAATGTGTGTGTGTGTGTGTATGTTTGTACTGTGTGTGTGCGCACGTGCGAGTGTGTGAGTGTACGTTTACACATCTCCATATAACAGTGTATGTATATGTATTGCGGCCGGCCTCTGGCCCTCGCTGACCTTTGGCACTTCTGTCTGTCACTTCTCACCTCAGGATGAGTAGCTGTGTCATTCCCCAGAAACAATATCACAACGCGGCCTCATCCAGCCCTCTCTGGCCGTCTGTCCCGCTCAGCCATAATGAACGCTTTAGCGCGCTGCCATGCCAATGACAGCCTTCTCGTCTGCCTCGGTGTGCCGCCTGAAAGATGGAGGGGTTGATACACGGCTTACTATAGGGTCCCCAGCGATGAGGTGAAGGCCAGCCGCAGCTACTGTGTCTGGAGAGGGGAGTTTTGATTTTTGGAGTTTTTGGTTTTTCATACTCGGCTGAACCGAAAGGGTGCCCCCCCCCCACACTCAGGCAGTCAGACCACAGAGCCCAGTCTCACCTACGTGATGTGGAAGCCAAGCCTGGCTGTCACCTCACACGGCAAGACTAGGAGAGGGGGATTCGGGGGGGGAGGCCGCTGCAGCCGACGTGACAGGCACACCCGGGGAAGGTGAGGAGCCCAAAACGCTTAAGACACACTTGGCTTGGAGCCAGCTCCGCCCCCCCCCCCCCCCCCCCCCCCAAGCTCTCCTCCTCCTCCTGACACATCCCAGCATCCATGTGAACTTTTATACTTTGTGATCCTCCTAACCTTTAGATACTGGGGAGGAATTGAAAAGGACAGACTCATTTTTGATAATGTCTTCTCCCGGCTCGTCAAAGGACCCCCTCACCACCCCCCCACCCCACCCCCCGACGACACTGTGACAAGCATCGTTAGAAAAGTTTCATTTACCGAACGTGGCTTCTGCACATATTGACAGAGAAAGTCAGGTGAGCTGGATGACAGAAGACTTCTGGAGACCAAACGCGGCCTCTCTGTTGCTTTTGGATTGTTTATTCTAGCCAAGCCACATGTCAGAGAACATCTTCAGAAACAACCTCTCACAACTGTCGGATACCACTCAGTTACTCACCTCTAGCTAGTGTGTGGGAGTTGTAGGTGGGGTAGGTGCGAAGCAAGGCAGGGATTCCGATGCACTTATTGCGTCTCTCAGTGAGCTCTCCGTAGCTGCAGAAATTGTGGTTTTTGTGGTCTTGTTTGAATTAATGTTCTTTCATTTTCAGAGACAAAAGCATGGCCCTGAAAACTTTACAGTATGTGGCTTGATATTTTCAACGGGCCTGAATTTGATCTTTTTCAGTGTAAAACATACTGTAGATTTTACCTCACTATTTCACTGTAAAATTTAGTTTTTCTCCAGTTGTAAATCAAGTGTCCTTGAACCCCTTTAAATATATCTACAGTATGTGTTCGTGTTAAGAAAGCACATGTAAACATCACTTTAATGCTCCACATACATGACTCTCAAATCGACCAACGGTAAAAGATTTAACAGTGGAGTTCCCAGTGAGAATGACATCCATCCATCTCCTGTCTCCAGGAGCCACAGTTACTCTCTGTCTCTGACCTGCTCAGCTGTACATTACATGATGACAACCTGTGGGCAGTACGGATGACAACTGTGACCCCCCTGCTTCAACATTTCGGCCAATCATGAAAAGTACCCCGTGCCCCCCCCGCCCATCCGAATAGAAGAAATCTAGAACCTCGCAGTGTCATCGTACCCCCTCCTGTTCCAATCTTTCTATATTGCGCTGATGAACTTGTGCCCCCCTGCCTCCTGTTTGACCCCCTCAGTGGAGTGCCGCAACCCACCGCCCCACCCCCTACCCCCCTTCTCTTCCTCCATACCCCGCCACTACCCCCCCCCCCCCCCTCCTCCCTACCCCCCTCATTCCGTCCAGCAGAGCTCCACTCCCGCCTGGCCGCCCCTGGCCGTCTTGGACAAGTGAGAAAATAAGATGGCATTGGATCTATTAACACATCGAGCTGAGTGTGAGTGAGGGGGGGGGGGGGGGGGGGGCCCAGCCGAGGCCACTCTCCCGAGCCCCTGTGACCGCTACGAGGCCTGCCCAGGCCTGGGGCTGGGAGGAGGGTGGGCTGGGACTAGTGCAGGGGCCGAGGGTGGGGGGTATGGATGGGGGTTAGGGTGAGGGGGTTGGCAGGGGGCGGGGGGTACTGGAGGCAATTAGTTGGAGCTGAGAGCCTGAGGAGGGGTGTAGGTAGTATTGGTGGTGGGGGCTGCTGTTCAGTGCACATTTTGACTTGTCCTCCAGAAATCTCATCACCTCGTCAGCAGGTCATACATCGATCGGTAGGTTGATCCACCTGCTTGGTGTAATGATCAATAGCTACCTGTCAGGGCTTGTCTGTCCTGAAAAAAGAGGCAGCCTTCTGCTCGCACAAGGGCGACATACAGGACTGTACCCAGAAAATGTGAGCTGTAGATTGAATCACGTGGTGTATTTCGAAGACACAACTTGAGTGTTTTTATAAGAAAACTGATAGGAGTCTCACATGAGAAGCGTGTGTATGTGTGTACGGTAGAACGAAACTGCAACATAAACTGCAATGTCTCAGATAAACCTTGTTCCAATGTTGTGATGACGTTACATGTGCTCGAAACCACAGGATTTCACTAAGCAACTTGTTGGCAAGAGTGACAAGTAATGTGTGCCTCTCTATTGAGTGTCAGTACCTTGGTGTGATTGCACACCCACGCTCCCACCAGATATTTTACAATCTAAAAACCAAATCTCTCAACTTTCTGTCACACTGTCACACACCGTGACATAACACTAAGGAACAATTGCATCAACTGAAGACACAATTTAACAGCTTCTTGTGCTATTGATTCATGTCCCTTAGATAAATTGATACATAGGGTGCTTTATTGACCCCTTGGGGGAAATTGTCAGGTTACAGCAGTGATGACAACAAAAAAGCAATATCAGACAAAACTAAATACAAATGTACAATATTTACAATAGGTTAACAAAATATGCAAATCAAAATATACAAGAATGCAATACAATACACAACAATAAATACCTGTAGATAACTTAGGATACCTAGATTGTGCAAAAATATGCTAAAGTCAAGAAAGTGAGTATGTCCATGTTGATAAATAAATTAAAAAGTAAAATATTAGTCTCTAAGATGGCTTAGGTCCCGTCTCCAGCCAGTCAGGGGGTGCATTGAACTGATGGCGGCTGTTATAGGACGGATCTCCAGAAGTGCTCCATCGAGCGCCGTGGCAGGATCAGTCTGCGGCTGAAGGGGCTCCTCTGCCTGACCAGAGTGTTGAGTAGAAGGTGGGAGATGGTCCACAGTTCATGATGGTCCACAGTACTGGATGTCCCCTGAAACAAAACTGAAACAAAACCATAAACCCCTAAATATGTTCATACACGGTAATAAAATCTATGAAATTGCATGTTTATTAAGATCCTGGTCAAATGCGTTACGCTGGCAAATGCTTGAGCATGCAACGGGAAAACATACAATAATTAGTGTGTGCCGCGGGCGCGCGTGTTCGAACAGAAACGCCACCATGCTGAAGCCCCCCCGCCCACCAGCTCACCAGCATGTGGCCCTCCCTCACAGGAGCTGGATACCAAACGGATCAAGCGAGATATTTACAGGTGTGAAAAAGATACATTTTACTAATACAGTGAGAAATTCTTCTGTTAAGCCTGTCCCTTCCAACACGCCTGCTCTGTTCGAACGGGAAAGAGAGAGAGGGAGGAAAGAAAAACAGAACCCTAGGAGCGAGTCGTCTCATTTTTTGGCTCTGTTTATTAAAAGGAGCTGAGGCGTAGCTGAGCACAAGTCTTAAGAGAAAGTGATAAAATATACAGTGAGAAAAGCTCTCTAAGTGTCGGGAAATTAAACCGGGGTGCAGCAGCAGGAGGAGGGGGGGGGACGGGACGTTAAAGATGATGGCAATCTGCTTGTCCGACTCCAGGGAGGAGACATACATCAAGATCAGGCCTCCGGTCTTCCAAGATCAGGCCTCCAGTCCTCCAGGATCAGTCCTCCAGGATCAGTCCTGATGGGATGGGAGAGGAGGTGGGAGGAAGCTGGAAATTAGTGGTGTTTGTGTGTGTGTGTGTGTGTGTGTGTGTGTGTGTGTGTGTGTGTGTGTGTGTGTGTGTGTGTGTGCGTGTCTAAGTGTGTGTGTGCGTGTGTGTGTGTTTGTGGTGGGGGGTGGGGGGTGCTGGAGGGGCACAGGCGTGTTGGTACCAGACCAGACCACGTGCCCAGACCCACAGAGCATGGCGCCAAGCCCAGACAAGAGGACACTGGGCCGGGCCTGTCCTGGCTGCCATGCTGCCCTGCCACAGAGTACAGCAGCCTGGACAGGGGTCAGGAACGTTAGCCTGGGGACCGGCTACCCTGTGCCAACGCCACACCCACAGTACTGTCACGAGCAAACATGGCAGAGCTGAACCTACCTATTAATATGAGTAGCATAAAGTAAATAAAAACTATGCAGGCATACGCGTATAACTCTATACCAAAAGTAGAAGCATAACTTCACATAAATACTACATGATTCAAACACATTATTTTCTTATTTATTTTCTCCTCCTTGCGCACACCAACCATTAAAACAATTATCACGTAAAAATATTTTCTCCCTAGTGGAATTAGATGTGATGAATAGATTTTACCGAGTGCGGCAGCTCAATGCGCCTGCGGCTTCTTTGAAACCAAAAGAAAAACCCAGAAGACTCTTTCTTTCATTTCATCCCCGCTGTATCCGTGGGTTTATTCCTCCCTCTCTCTCTCTTTCTCTCCTCTCCC
Organism: Borostomias antarcticus; assembly: GCF_949987555.1. NCBI lineage: Eukaryota > Metazoa > Chordata > Actinopteri > Stomiiformes > Stomiidae > Borostomias > Borostomias antarcticus. Next base: position 6,277,498 of record NC_140254.1, read on the forward strand.
TCCATTCACGGACCCTGCCGCCGGGCCGTGCCATGCGGTGTGACAGGGTGCAGAGAAACCCTCTAATTAATGGACGCAATCTTGCGGCCCTCGACCGGCCTTACATCTCTTTTAATGAAGGGATTAGCGCGGCGCATTAAGATGTATTTAACTCGCAGCACTAGCTCTGTTTCAATAAGTATTAAACAGCCCATTAAATGGAGTGGGGGGCTCAATTAAGGCAGACAAAGGCTAACACGCTGAATGTGTGTGTGTGTGTGTGGGGGGGGGGGGGGGGCGTTGAGGCCTGGGTGAAGGGAATAGGGAGGGGTATGGATATGCCGTTTGCATTCAGCATCTGCCCAGACAGCTCCTGGTGTGTCGGCGTAGAAGGGGGACTGACGTGATGCAGCCCGAGGACACGGCGTTGAGGCGCCGATGTTTCACAGTCATCCTGGGTCAGCGAAAGCCCGTAGGGTAGAACCAGCCCTTACAGGGCTTACTGTCTGACCCTCCTTTCTCTTTATTCTCACTCAATTACAGTAGCTAGATATTTTGGATTATTAAAGACATTTTTAAGATTACAATTGCTTAAGTGAATTAAATTAATCTAAGTGTATACTACCACATAGGAGCCTGAAACCAGATATATCAGAATCTATTTTCTAAGTTGATTTCACACGCACACGCACATGCACACGCACACGCACACACACACACACACACACACACACAAATCCATCCTCCACCGGCAGCCATGCCAGAGCCCCCCGCTGAACAATGCTGCTTTTGTTCACTTGCAAAACTAAACTGGCGCGGGTTTATCAATTTTCTCCTTTTTCGCCCACCACTCGTTTGTTGGTGGCGTGGCGGAGGCCCATCTTGGGCCCAGCAGGTTGTCCCAGGCGCGTGGAAGCACCTAAAATTAGTCCCCGTCAGTGGCGGCCCCTTTGCAGCTCTGCCTCCAGAGGACGTTTGCTGATCCAAAAGCTACGGCGCAGATAGACACCATTGCCTCACTCTGTATGAACAGTTGGAACCACACTCTTCTCACTCGTCCCTGGCCCCCCTCCTCCCCCACCTCCAGCAGCTAAGAACCGCATGCTATTGTCATCAAGTGGAGGCAAGGGTTCAAATTAGAGGTTTATCTCTTAAGAATCATAGGGGCGAATTCACTAAAGCAAATTGCGCCCGCTAATTGCACCATTATATTGCGCGTCAGTTGCGCCAGCTATGTGCTCCGTTTTAAAAACCTATTCACTAAAGACATTGCGCTAATAATATCCCAGCGCAAACACGCCCATTCGGTGTTTGCGGCTGAGTGCAATTTGCTGCTGATATAGGAAATGACTATAAATACTGCGCATACAGCGCATACAAATCGTATGCATATCATTGGACGATGGCAGACAGAAAAAGAAAGATACGATTTTCAGACAGCGAACTTGAAGGCCTCACGGACGAGGTTCAAAAACATGTCTCACAGCTTTCCGCAAAAAATATCACGACTGCAGCAAAAAATCATATTTGGGGTTTAATTTCCCAATCAGTCAGTGCCATTTGTGTGTGTAAACACGGAAGACTGCAAACGGAGGTGGAATGATTTGAAAAGACGAACAAAGGAAAAATTGTCATTTTATGTTATGCAAGTTGCAGCACGATGATCTGGCATACTTTTGGGGGAGTGTATAACATTGCCCCACCGGTACGATCTAGGCATCTAAACGGCTTTTCAGGATTCCAAATGTGCACTCAATCACACCGCGCGTCCTGATGTGAGCCCAGTTGTACGCCGCCTCTCCAACGTTGGAAGGATTACGCACGGGAGTCATCATCCATGGCTGAAGATGATACCTGCCGTCACCTATGATACAAAAGCAAAATATTTTCAAGACCATTCAAATAAAAAAAATATTGTGTAGGCTATGTTTTTATTTATTTATACCAATATCGGCCCCAAGCCGTTCAATGAACAGCTATAGGGAATGCGCAGTTTCGCGTATAGACTTCGTGCTATGTAGGCTATTATAAATAAGTATTATTCATTGGGGGAGCTTGGACTCGCTGGGGACGGGTGGAGAGACGCATAGTCAACTGAGCCTCCCCAGACGCGACTTCATCCTCCAGTTGGCTGAAGAGCTGCGCGCTCTGGTGTCCAAACCGTTACCGCGGTGGTTCTAGTGTTAAATCAAAAAGTGACCTTCTTCTAAATATTCTCTCACGAACAACATGCCTGGCATTGCGATGCCGAATTCGCCTCGCAACAATCACTGCTGCCATGATCAGTGGAAAGGCTGGCCATGACACCCCTTGCGCTACCACCACGTCTCTGAAAACGCAAATAATTTCACTTTAACTGCGTGAGGCAATTTGCGCCGATCTTTGTGAATTGGGCGGGTTTTGCAATAATGTTCATTTGCATAGAAAGGGGAACATTCTCCGCCCATATTACCTAATTTAAATATGAGCTAATAACACCGGCGCAGAGAAACGCAATGACGAACGCAACGCAGTTAACACCGTATTTCACCCTTTGCGAGGGCTTTGTGAATAGCAAACATAATTTTTGACTTATTTGCACAGGCTTTGCGTCAGGAAAAGCTGCGCAATCCTTTAGTGAATTTGCCCCATAGTGTTCTGGTTACAGGAAACCCAAACTAATTTCAAATGCTTAAGAAGTCTTGTATAATACACTAATCAGTCGCGCCGTATAGGCGTTAATTGGCCCCTACGCTACAGGACCTTCCTATCTGTTCTGATGGTATAGAGGATGACGTGATCTAGCAGTGGAATATATTACCTTTCGCATATCATTACCCCCTCGTCCTGCAGAACACGTCAGAAGCGCTTTTTGGGGACGTGTGCTATGGTGCTGATTGGCTGTAAACTAAATTCCATTCCCGTCATTGTGCTACATCTGCTTGAGTGGAGTTGGGAAGCGACAGGAAGGCACGGGGATGGACAGTCAGAACATGCTTTGCCTTAAACGAGCACCATGAAACGGCAGCCCAAACCTCAGTCTGGATTACCCTTCAAAAGCTTTAGCATTTAGGTTAGCCTGCAGGCTAGCTCATACACACTGGGCTATCCGTTTCTGAGTGACAACTAGCAGTGAAAGTATGTGGGTTACGGTTCAGCAAACACTGCTCAGATGTTCAGCGAATGAAGGCTAGTGTCTGGTTTGCTAGTTCTTTGTCTCATAATACTCTACAGCACTACAGTATATTAGCACCAGGAAGACAAATATACCCTTCAGAACATTCCCATCAAATCAACCAAATAGTTTGGCCTGAATGAAAAACAAGTCGAGACAATTTTCTCTATTCTGAACTCTTAGGGTTGAAAAGGGCCTGGGTTGTCACAAAGCAAGTTCAAATTCTTTGACCCCATCATCAGGGCCATTGCTAGGATCCAAAAGCTACGGAGTTTAGTAATAAGTTTAATAGCCAACCAGTGTCTACCAGTCACTCACTCACCATCTTAAGCATCTTCTGGGGGCTTGGTGTCTAGATCAGAGGGGGCCACAGCTGATTATGTGAGTAGCAGCACACAAAGGTTCTAAAAAGACATGTCAACAGGACCAGCTAGCTAGCATAGTACAGCACGTTATAATTTAAGCATTCAGGAGAATGGAAACGTGTCCTGGCTGCTGCTGGATTTTTATGTATTTTTTTGGACAGGAAGTATTTGCAAGTATGCCAGCTGGCAAGCTATCTAACAGTAGCCACCTCACTAGAACAGTGCAGTGGTTGAGGCTGGCTAGCGAAAGCTAGCTTACTAGAACTGTAGTAGCTGTCTAGTTAATGGTAGCTAACGTTATCTAGCAGCTAGCTTACCAGAATAGTAGTTGGCTGGTTGCTAGCTGTCTAGTTAATGGTAGCTAACGTTATCTAGCAGCTAGCTTACCAGAATAGTAGTTGGATGGCTGCTAGCCCTTCTCAGTCCTGTTGTCGCATTACGCTCGCTCATGCCAGACAACAGTCCTTTCCCACTCCATTCACTTCGCCGTCAAAATAAATCGGTGTCAGCCTATTTAGGAGAGGTGGTCATATTTACAAGTGTCAGATAGACATGAAACTTCACTTACCTAAGGAAAAGGGTCTATTTAAACAAATGCTGGGTTTTGAAGCCTCGGCGCTACCATTAAATAACTTATTTAGACGCGTTCTGTCCGAGTGAAATTATTTTTCCGAGGTAGTCTTCTTCTGTGGTGGTGGCGGTGCTTTGAAGCTTCAAAGCACCGCCAGCACCACAGAAGAAGACTACCTCGGAAAAATAACGTGTGTATGTGCCAGTGTTAGGCAACCGTCCCAATCCTCCTGTAGCCTAACATCAGTGACAGGAAGAGGGGAAAAAAAAGGCCCTGTGAGAAAAGCAGGGGCCCCTCCTCTGCTACTGTGTGGCGCAGTCACGCTCTCGTGACGGGAGTCAGTGGGATGGCAGGCCGCCAGGACCATGGTAAACACCACTCCCGCTGTGTTCTTTGCACCCTGGTCTCAGCTCTCAGAGGTATCCCCAGCCTGTTGATCCTGCCCTGCCAGGAAAGAGGAAGAGAGAGAGAGACAGAGAGAGAGAGAGATCAGGGATCAGGGATCAGGGTTCACAGATTCAGTCCTCAGGTCACTGCTCACATCTCCCTCCCCCTCTCTCTCTCTCTCTCTCTCTCTCTCTCTCTCTGTTTCTTTCTCTGCCCCTCTCTCTCTCTCCCTCCGTCCTTCTCTCTGGGGTGGCGTCATTAAGTCATATGGTGGTGCGAAGTGTGAAAACCAAGTGACCCAGTCGCCTGAGTGCTGAACCTCAACCACAGCAACGGGGTGAGGAGTTGGAGAGGGAGTGGGGTGGGGGGGGTCTTTCGCACTCCGAGGGTGAGTAACCTTGCCTCACAGGTGGGCCCTTTCTTACAGTACGGAGGCTGGCGTTTATAAGCACATGTTAGTGTTGATCAGCTCACAGTCTGCCTGGAGTTGTCTGCCAGCTGGGAGGCTAGGTAACACGTGCTGAGGGGCTGAGCTAAAGTTGGGGTCGGAGCTACAGACTGCTCTTGTGGTGTCTGGGGCTGGTGGTACATTGGCGAACGGAGTCCGTTGAGTCTGACTATGTTCACGTGATTATGAAGACAGCAAATGCCAACTGATATTGTGGTCAGCACATCATGGCAGGCGAAGGCCATGGCCCAGCAGGAACCGTTGAGTGTGGTAGCCAGTCAACCATTAACAGAGTCGCGGAGAGCTACTGTACCAAGGGATCAGGATGACAGTCACTCTCGAGGACTCTGACAAAAGTTGACTGTCTTCAAGGCCTTGCCGAACTCCAAACGAAGTTGACATGGACCAAGCCAAGATGGAGGCCTCAGCTGTGACAGATAGAAGCCAACGCGTGGTGGAGGCCTTCGGGCAGGGTGAAGGGAGCGGGGAGCCGTGCGCGATCAGAGCGTTTGGTGAAAGTGCAGACAGCTCGGGAGGTGCTAATGAATGCCTGGGACTGCTAACCGTACGCAGGCTCTGGGTGCAGCCTGGCAGCCTCCTGGCCCTCCTGCCCGCGCAAAATGTGAAAGATCAACCGGTTGGAGGGACCAGACGGGGAACATACACACACACACACACACACACGGAAGACTGGCTCACTCCTGGTGTCAAGTCCTGTATCCTCCAGCCTGACTAGGCCATGAGGCCACACTTGATGATTCAAGACTCCCCGTTGGGACCCTTAGGATTCATGCAGGTGCAGCTCTCTGGGCTCCAGAAGGACTCCAACAATTAAAGGGATGGTCTGCTCAAATTCCAAAATGACATGTGCGTATCTGTACGTACTAAGCAAGAAAGTTGTGAACATTGTGAAATGTGGGTGATCTAGCTCTTTAGAGTACCTGCTTCTGAAGCATGGAGCAGACGTCATAGATTCTCTCTGTGGTGGCCGGGGGTGAAATGTAGGAAAGTTAGAAATGATGGATCTTGAACTTATTTTTCTCCACTGGGAGATTCAAGGCCTAATTCTGTTCAGTTCATCCTGACAGCTGTTGCGAACTCCAATCAGGAATAGATCCTGAGGAGATTATCAACTCAAATCCTCCGTGGACCAATCTGTTTTTGACAATGTGTAAAGAAACTCCATACGCCACATCAGTGAATATCTACTCTGCCTCAGTGAGTATCCTGCAGCTGCATATTTAGTTAATCATAGTTAACATTTCCCATATGAATATTCACACATTCTCTGAGCAAATGTGTTTTGCATATAGTCTATCAAGACTGAAAATGGATGGAAGGATATTTCCAAGTCCTATTATTCTCACTCTATGTGGACCAGCTTTACCAGCTCACCCTTCACATTTATGTACAGTATATACTGTATGTTATCGGTGCATTCTGAATGGAACAAAATAAGAAAATAATTAAAGACATAATGTATACCTGTTCCTATTTGTTGGTTTGTGGTAAAAGCTTAATTCTAATCTAAAGTAATATGTTTGACACCTGAACGTCAAACCTATTTCATCTCTGAAGAGGTTTGTGTGGGTCACTGTGTTTAGTGCATCACTAATGGTTCCTTATTAGCGAGGCAGAGAGTTCAAGACTCTATCAGTTAGTTTTTAGGTACAAATGTGCTCCGACTTCCTTTCCCCAGTTTGCTCCCCTCAGAAATGTATATTTATGAGTAACTTGAACCTCATTAAATGCTCTTTGCGAGTTGTCTGGAGATGTATCTATTCATTAACTTCAAAAGGGTGTCATGTGTATGAATTATGCTAACAGGAGCTAATTAGCAGATGCAAATGAGGTTAGTCAAAATTGTACTGGAAAGACAGGAGAACAGCTCCATGGGATAGTTGGAGTGCGACAGCTCACCAACCGCCCCCACGCTGGGCACCAAATGTGATGGTTCGCCCCTGCTGCTGCTCTTTACAGGAGACAGGAACGAACCATAAACACAGACGTGGGGAGGGCACCCGCACAGCAGAGTTCACTTTAACCCAGAACCTCCTTGTGCTTAAAATCCTCTGAAATACTCTAAAAACCAAAGACAACATGGCCACGTTTCTATCTAGACCCGACTACGAGCCAGCGAGCTCGTCATCCGCCCAAAGTTCTCCCCCCAACCCCACCCCCTGCCCTCACTGCGCTGTCCCGCTGCCACCGATGAAAATTACACAACCAGCTGATGGAACTCCGGAATCCGGTGTTAGGAGGACTCACCAATAACAGCCGCCCACAGGCTCCTGCCATTGTGACATCAGTGGCCCCAGACTGTGACGGAGCTGGCATGGCCGGGGAGCAGGCCTTCTGGTCTCGGCAGGGAGGAGGGCCAGCAGGCTGCATGAGCAGGGTCACACACTCCTCTTCCTGCTAGGGGAACCAGGACTCACTCACTCACACGGACACACAGACAGACACACAGACTCGCAGGCAGGACCTGGGCTGTGAAGGGGAAAGGGGGAAAGTGACCCCTCGTTTGAGGCCTAGGCAGACAGGGGAATGTAACCTGGCAGGGACCTGCTAGCCCTGCCTGACGTTACCCTTGCTCTGACCCTCAAGCTGAGTGGGTTCTGCCAAGACCAAGGACTGGTGGGAGGAAATGGGAGTTTAAAGCACAGGTTCGTATGTGAGGAAGAAAGCGCTTGGACGAATAAATCACCCGGACAGTCAACCAGATTTAGCTGTGAGAGACAAATGTTTTCCTTTTGGTCGCAGGAAAATGGATTATGCTCATTGTACTTCTCAGGGGCATGTTATGGTCTATTTAAGATGTTTTTAGATCAAATTCAGATCTGTGCCACCCGCTTCCACTGCCCTCGCACCACTGAGTCACTGTGTAACCACAGTCAGGTGAGAGCAACCCCGCTCACCTCCACGTCTCGCTCCCACGTTCACCTCCACAACATCTCACGACATCTCACTCATAACACTCACCCACACCAAACCACAAACCGGTCCAAAATGTCAAGGCTTTGTTGGAGTTATATGGTAGCTCAGATAGGCAAAAGCTTTTTCTGTACTGGTTTCTGTGCTGGGGCGATGCAAGACAACAACGATCACAGTTATCCAATCACTCCGAAAGCTGACATGTTTCCAAATCAACTTTTTTATCTGTCATTACTTTCATACTGGTGGTCTCAAAACACCTCCTACACAGGTTGTTTGCAGCAGTGACTGCACAAGTAAACACACACACACACACACACACACACTCATGCACGCACATACACACACACACACACACACACACACACACACACACACCCACACACACTCTCACACACACCAGTCTGGGGCTCCCCTTTCAGCAGCCTCTACGGTGAAGGTGTGATCGCTAGTCGTGAGGGTGTGGGGGTGCGGCGCACTGTTCTCAGCCAGGCTAGGAAAGTATCAGTTATCAGGGAGGTCCTCTCTGACTCTGCTAGGAAAGACTTGGATCCCCTCTCACGGGGAAAGCCCACTGCCTCACTCACTGGTCCTCCAGAGATCTCAGTGACAGGAAGTTGGCTACGTGTAGACTAGTTCAAGGGGGTGTTAACGTGATGCATCTTTTCTCTAAATGTTGTTGGCCTATAGGCAAAATCTATTGAACTGTTGCACTGTGGTACCCTTAGTGCCATATGGTTAGGAGAATGTCAAGGCCAACAGGGCTGGTTGTATTTGTCCATCTGTCAGCAAAACATTTTCAGTCAAACCTGAACATGAGATTGAAACGTCAAGATTCAACCTTACATCCAGCTATTCGATGAGATTGACCTCATGTTACAATTTCCTCCATGAACACTGCATCTATACCACGTGTGTTGATACATTGTGTGTGTGTGTGTGTGTTTGTGTGTGTGTGTGTGTGTATGTGTGTGAGTGTACGTACAGTACGTGAAAGAAATGGGGGGGGGTTGTTGATGGTTACCATACAATACCACAGATTTTCGAGACAGAATATGCAGCACCAGGTCTGGGTCCAGAGACATCAGATTAATCTCTCCCTGATGAAGCAATGGTTCTCTCTCTCTCTCTCTCTCTCTCTCTCTCCCTTCCTCTCTCCGACAGACAGAGAGAATGTTTGGTCCATGTGTGTAGACCTCCACCACGTCTAACCAGTCAGCACAGAAGGACGCGTTAAACACTAGACAGACGATCCAAACCCACAACAGAGGCTGTCTATCTGTCATCCTCCCTGTGTGTGTCTGCTCGCTCCTCTGTACCACAGTGGCTCAGGCGCTTCTCACCGCCAGCTACCGTACTGTACTGTACTGTACTGTTACTCACTTCAGAGAAGTCCAGACTGTGGTTGTTCGTCTACCATTATACAACCGGTAGTTCTGACCTCGCAATCTGATTGGTTAAGAGCTGTTGTATATGGCACGATATACCACGGGCAAAGCCTCTTTATCGTTCTATGTTAAAATTATTACTGCCTGTAAAGACGTTAGTTCCATTGTGTAATGGTCTGTTGGTTACATTACGGCTTCTCCTCAAGAAAAATTGAAACATTCAATGTCAATTTTGAGTTGTTCTATCCGTCCTGTAGCCTACCACTCTGGTTTATCATCACCACTTTTGCAACTCGCAGTTGCACAGCAAAGGTAGGCTACATTTCGTTCATGGCTAGCTAGGTTGGTCAGGAGTATTAGTTTGGTTGCTAGGGATCATTGTTCGTCACTTTGAAACTCCATAGCAACGTGATAGTTTTAGGAACTATAAAAGCAATAACTCACTCGAGGGTTGTGGTATGGCCAATATACTATGGGTTGTGCTGGTCGACGGCTATGACTGCAGCACAACCCGTGGTATATTGGCCATATACCACACTCTCTCATGAGTTATTGCTTCATTCTAGCATACTCTCATTCACACCTAACACTCCCACCACCCCCCCACCACACACACACACACACACACACACACACACACGCACGCACACACACACACACACAGAGTTGTACTGTGACCAAACTTTGAGTCAGTCTTCTCCAGCCCCTTGGATAACGTCCGCTCTCAGTCTTATTCTGCTTATTCTTCCACTGTGGTGGTCTCATCGCGTGTGTTCGGCCAAAGGCGGGCCGAGCTCCTCGCTCCGCACGCCGTCTCCCGCTCTCCAGGCGGCAGGCTAGGCCATCCCTGGACGTGCTGTGGCGCTACAGGCCGCGCGGCACGCTGTATGTGGGAGTCCCTGCTGTTCCAGCGACTGCCAGGCTCTCCTTTTGGTGCTTTGGCTCCAGAGACACAAGAGCCCATCTGATGCAGTCCCCTCCATCTGACGACCAGCCCTCTGCCTGTTCCCCCCTGCCCCCATCAGCCGGCTGGAGGGACAGTATGGCCCAAGGAGGACACAGACTGTTGTAGACCATTTGCATGTAAATACAGAGAAAAGGCCTGCGCCATCGGTTCAATATTGGAGGGGTCCGCTGCACACAGGTCCCTGACTGTGTGCATATACGAGCACGTGTGTGCGCCTGTGTGTGTGTGTCTGTGGCTCGATCCAGTACATCTAAAACGCGCAGCTGCCAAATTGCAGGGAATGTTTTAATACAAGAGCATTCTGTGGTCTGCTAATTGCTTCCCGTCACTGGGTGCGTTCCTTCATAATAATGAAAGCGTTTTCTTAAACAATGGGATTAATTATTCAGTCGTTCAGGAGAAATACATTTTTCTGATATTTATATTGCAAAAAAATTGTCATGTGGTTGACACATTTGCTCTGATTGACAGTGAAGTGCACGGAGAGCCATGTCTGGTATTCTGAGTGAGCCCCCCCTCCCTCCCCACAGAGGCCTGGAGGTCCCTAGGCAATTGTATAGCTTCACCATGGGGTCAGCCTTAAGCCATTAAACATGTCTACATAGCCTCCCTCCCTCCTCCCCTCGTGCCAGCGTAAGCCTCTGCAGTCGGTTATGGCTTTCCTCTGCGTCCCTCTAGAAGCTTTCATACCGGGAGAAAGAAGTGTTAAAACTCGACATTCTCACTTCTGACTCACTGATTTAAGCACACTCCGAGGCAGGCGGGCAGGAAGGCAGGGGCAGAATACTCCAGTGGTGTAAATCTGTTTGTGTTCCTTGTCCGAGAGGGGAGGGCGGGGGGGAAGGCTCCCCGAAATGCAGTTTCTGAGTCAGGGTTGGCGATGTGATAAAAGCCCACCTTGTTCAGCCGTAATAGTGCTTGTGGGATGAAGGACCGCGGGCGGAGCTGTACTCCCCCGTCTTGGTGGATGGGACTCGCTGGAAGTGCAAGGCTGTTGTCCACCCCCCCCCCCCCCCCCCCGCGCCCACCACCCTACCCCACCCAGGCCGCCTGCTGGAGGGGCTTGATGCCGAGTCGATACACCCCCCCCCCCCAAAACCCCCCCTCACGCCTCACGTTCCACAGAACACATATCTCCAGCCGACGCTGTCAAACTTTTAGCACCTGCCAATTTGCTCGGCCCCTCATGTCGATTCCTCTGGTGTTTCTGAGGCAGGAGATGGAGGGAGAAATGGGTCAACAAAGGTTGAAGGGAAAGTGGGGAGGAGGGTGAGACTGGGGGCAGAGAGCTGCCATCCACTTTGATGTCACGAGCCCCGGGTTCTGTGTTTTGATTCTCTTAGAGGAGTGGAAGGGTGGGTGAACTGAGCACAAGTGTCAAAATCAGCATTTACCTGAGTCCATAAACTAGCCACATATTCGCGGGGGACAACTTTTAGAAGAAAGTGAACACTGACACGTAGTTCTAAAAAGACACATCCACACTGTAGCATCTCAGTGCGACATTACGAAGCATACAGAAACAGCACCCGGAGCTAATCAACACCAGCTCATTAACGTAAGTCTCTCATCCTGCTAAAAGTTTAGACTGTACTTGTCACACAGTGCAAAAGAGCAATTGATAGTTCACAGCCGTTTACCTCCCAAAATGCAAACTTTATTTTTAATATCTGGAGGTGCCTTCCTGATATTGTGTTTTTAAAAGTAGATCTTGACATATGAGAGCTCAAAACCTTCACCCAGACTCTATGCTGTCTGGGCCTACCTTTCCTCAAGGGCCCATGTAGGTGACACCTCAGTAATCCAAAAATCATGTTAGCTTGCCTTTGGGAATTCACTCTAGTCTTTCTGCATGCCTTCAATCCTACTGTATCTCCATGAACGCACGCTCTGCACCTAAGACCTCTGACATTCAACATTACACAGTGGATTATCATAGCGCCCTGAAAACCACATATCAAAGAATTGAGCCTACAGATGCATGATACAATAATCAGGTATCCCCAGATATATACTGTACTACAATAATCCCTCCCTCCCTTGCTCCACACATACACACACACACACACACACACACACACGCACACACACACACATGCACGCACGCACGCACACGCACACACATGCCAACATGATCCTGACTGTCCTGTCCTGACATACATGAGCTTTATCTGTTGAACCTTGAGTAGCATTCCTTTGATTTTATGCATTCAGGTGTGTTTTTTAATGTAGGTTCATACACTGGATTACTTACATTGTGCTGTCTCCACAGAGAATTCCCTGGGCAGCCTCTCAAACTGGCTGTCTAGGTTGGAGATGCAGGGGGGGGAATTCCTATTACATTATAATTTGCTCTGCCAGAGTGGCGTTTGGAATGACATACATAGCAAACAGGAATACTGCATTATAAAATGTAATCATAAAATGTCATTGAAGAAATGTGTGCATAATTTATAGTCTTATTGAAAGAAGTATCCTACAAAAATATATACTGTATAGGCAAGACATTTAAATCACTGCTGTTTCATCACCAAGGAAAATTGAGGGGAGAGCAGGCATAAGGATAAACATTGATGAAAGCAATATGTCCTCAAATTGAAATTCATGAAACCTGTCACGTCTCTATCTTTGAAGACAGCAGCATGAGTCTGTAACATAAGACTTGTTGTTGCGTAAAGACTATTCCTTTGATTAAATGTTTGTTATCCACACACACACACACACACACACACACACACACACACACACACACACACACAGGAAAATATACTGAGGGGCGTACTTAAGAAATTTGCGAGATAAATTCTTTACTATAAAAATGCTCAGGAGGAAGATGATGATTTGCGGAGGAACACTGTTCGGGATGGCGCGCGGTGCAGTTGGTTCTTTTCCCAGCACCCTCCCGCCAGGGGTCTCGGTAGCGAGGATCACTAATGAGACTTGCGTTATTAATCCTTGCAATGGGGTACATGAATTCACTCTCGAGCAAAGGCTTCAGCAGCCGCCTTGGCCCATAAAACCTGGAATGTTTTCCTTTCATGTGCTCTGCTGATTATCTACTCTGACAACAATATGGTTAGACTTCCCTTCCCCTGTCGCGCGGCCCCTGGCCCCGAGCCATTGAAGGTCATCTCAGACACACTTGGACTTTTATGGGTGGTCAAGGAACACGCTGACAGGTCAGAACGGGAGCTCCTTTACGAGTAGACCTAAACATCCACATCATTTGGAATTAGTTTATTTATAACAGCTGTATAAATCACATTTATTTTGTTTTCTACTTTCAAACGCCATCCGTGTCTTTGGAGTCGTTTTGGAAAACTAACAAACTCCAAGCCATGTCCATTAAAATGATAGCGTTGGGATTTTATTGTTTGTTTTATCGAGTTTTTCTCGCCACATGCATGCAGTCATCTGTGAAACATAGCTGTAAAGTATAATGATCGGTTGTGAAATAATTCATGTAAAGAGAATTTTACTATTACTAGTTTGGGAAGCAGTGCGCTGTTCCCAAATCACGTAAACCTAATAGGCAACAGCAAGTGACTAGTATAAGAATTGGATGTCAGTTGACATATAATTATTTCTAACTGCATAGTTTTCTTATGCATTTATTGTAATTTACTGATCATACTCCAACTCATAAAATGCGCACCGCGGTATGGCGAGTTTACACCTTCGAGGTGTTGACAGCTTTCAGTTGAGAAATCGCGAGACTTCCCTTTATTGCCTAAGACACTGTAGCCTTTTCTTTCTCCCCATCTAGAAGACTTCAGAGCTAATATATTACTATAGTAGGTGGATGCTACCGTGTGCCTCTGCGATAGGTTCTTAAGGATTTGGAATCAAGAAAACCGCTGCACGGGAACGCAATGATATTTTACTGTCACGTCTTATCTGCGTGCGGGAGTGTGATGTGACAGCAGCCACAGCTCGCCAGTCTGCGTTTGATCAGAGTTTGTCTGAATGATCTTTGGGTGTAATGCCACCACCCTGTCCATGGTTATGGATGGGAGTACGGTGTTCCTTTTCATTTAAAATAAGCATACCCCTGCCCTCCCACTCTCTAACACTCTCTCTCTCTCTCTCTCTCTCGTTTGTCATAATACTTGTGCATGCTAGAATTTATATTATCACAATAACAGATTATTGCTTCAAGTTCTGTACCCTCCGCAAAGCCTCTGTGACCCATGGAGTAGGAAGGGACATTTAGGGCAGTCCCTCGCCACCAGTCTAAAAGCAAATTATTGATTTCGGGTCACCCTGTTTCACCCAGCTAACCTCTTGCTTGCCTCTGAAGTGTCATCATTTTGTAAGGATTTGATGTTTGGTGAAGAGGAAGGAGGGAGGGGTGTCAAATCAGTTCATGACATATTTAGTGTTTTGTGCATCGACGCTTATGGGAGGGAGGGTGGAATATTCTGGTAAGAAGAGGGGTTTAGGTCTTGAGTAACATCTTGTGCCACATGGCCTCTGTCCCCAAACTGTCTAGCAAACAGCTTTTTATTTTCCCATTATGCCACAAACCAATCTGCTTCCAACCGTGCAGGCGTGCACTCTCCCTCGGCCTTTCACAGATCCCCATCCCCTTCTCCCTAAATTCATCTCACCCCTGCCTTCCAGTTCACCCTCAGACACGCCAGTCTCTCTCTCTCTCTCTCTCTCTCTCACACACACACACACATACACACACACACACACACACACACACACACACACACACACACACACACACACACACTACATTCTGTCAATGCAAAGGGGCATTCCTAAATACCTACAGCAACAAGCCTGTTTTCAGCAGTATGTTTTTATCAAAGCCACATGCACTTTTTTCTACACGCCACAACATAATGGGATTAGGTCAGGTGAGAATGGGAGTGTTTTTTCTCACTGCAGGTGGGGCCTACCTGCACACGTACAACAACAACAACAACAACAATAATAACAAGTAATTGGGGTAAAGGCATGATAGGCATATTTATTAGGTTTAGGAGATTTGTGTTTGCCAAGTTGTCACTAGAAGGCACTATCCTTGTGATGACATGCATGGTGAAATTGTGAAATAGGCTGCTGCTTCTCAATGCTTCCCAATACAGCCTTACATCTAAAACGACATTATCCAATGAGAAAATATAGAAATATATGATATATACAGATCAGCGGTCATTTCATAAATTGCTGACAATGAAGATCCGTCCGTTTGATTTTATTTGTGGTGTGTGTGTGTGTGCCAATTTGTTTTATGTTTAGAAATGTAGGGTTTAGGCTATTATAGGCTGCATGTAGAAAGCTTCTTTTTTCACTAACCTATTTGATAACTGGGTCTAGATGTTCATCAATATCCAACCTATACAGGCCGATGTGCTATTATATTACAGAAGATCAGCACACATCTCAGAAATTATTGACAATGAATTTAATATTTTACCAATGGTAGGCAGCCTATTCTCACTGTCAACACATCGTGCGTAGACCTACATTTTTTCTTTGGGACACCCACTAGGTGCCCCTCATGTGTTTTGGTAGGCTATCACCGGCGTGTGCGGTGATAACGCCGTTGCTCTCTCAAGCTGTCTCTTCGTTCTTCATCAGCGGTTACCTCAGACGGAAAAATAATTGGCCGATCTCACTTTGCTTGGAGAAGAGCAATCCTTTGGGACTTAAAATCGCATATCCCTTTCATATACCCTATCAATTTGATTAAATCACTATTGGATAATGCACACTGAAATGTAATCCCTTCCTTTATTATGCGAGGCTACTTTTTAAAATGACCTAAGTGAATAATATATTTTTTAATGTTTATTTATTTCCAAAAGCTACACAATTTACTTGATCAAGGCATTTTCCTTATGTAGCCTCGAACGTCAGAGCTATAATCATCGAGGCTTTGATGGACCTTTTTCATGTCTGAAACCACGGGAAGACCCCTCTGCAGGTGATAGTTTCACAGTGAGTTTTCTTTTTTTAGTTTCCACACGCGTTTAGTCTACCTCATAGTGGATCCATAACGGGTATCATAGAGCTGGAGCGATTCCTCGTCATTTAATCATTAGCGAACACAAATTAATAGTCTAGGCTATATCACCTGTGTTTTTCATTCAATTTTAACATACTCGAAAAGCCTACTCATGATCTGATGAGTTCTTCAGACACGAACACGAGCAATGAAAGAAGAGCGGATAGCCGACCAATCAACATGGCAAGCCTAAACGCGCACGTGTGGACTGATTGAGGTCAATGTAGCCTAATTGTTTGTGGAAATATCGATTTGCCTTCAGTGAAATAGAGGTTTGTTGTTTTTACTTGATAAAAGGTGAGTTCCCGCGAAGGCCCATATAGTAGCCATGTACGAAAGGCATGCAGTCATAAATGCGTCAAACTAATGGATCAGATTATCCAGTGTACCGTGAATAAGTTTCACGTTTGTGAATATGAACAGATCCGGTAGTGAGTTGGAGGGAGTAGGCTATTTTCAATCTTTTAGACAAGCTGTCAAGAAAAAGTTGCTAATGAAGTGAAAAGGTAATTAATATTAGGCTATAGCCTATCGAAAATGTCCATCATATGAGCGCATTTAGATGTTTGGCCAGCTCAGATATTGCTGAAAAGTGGTTGTTGAAATAACTTTGTAAGTGAGTAAAAATTTAAAGCGGCTGTCTCAAACACTTTGTATGGATTATGGTAGGCAATGTCTAATTGAATTATAGAGGCGAGTTCGACCAGTGGACATGGAAATGGTTGGTTCCATGGATCCCCAAAAGCTCCTCCCCTGACGCTTGTCGTGTGTTGGGTCTGTGAATAAGTCGATCATATATAAGAGCCCTTGAACAATCCAGGAGCACATCACAAGAGTTGAGAGAAAACCCGCAGGTACAACCAGAAGGTCATCATTGGTTAGAAGGAGAGGGGCGCGCACAGATAGCCTACCAGGGCGCCAGTGGTGTTGCGTCTTGGTTGTGATTGTCTTTGGAGCCTTGACATCTGTAGTTTTTACTAGCCTACTGATAAATAATGCAGCTAGAGAATATTCTTCCCAGCACATCCATCAACTTACCCAAGACGTTTTATAATCTCTCGTCGTCAGACAGTGCCAATAACAGCCCGGGGTCATCGCAGGTTGAATACCAAGAAGTTGACCGGACGGAATCCGAATCAAGTAACGGTCCCAAGAAATATTTGAGCGGAGTGGGAAACGCCATGATGGGTGAGGGAGAAGGGGACACCTTTACCGGGACTAAATCTGCCCCCGATGGAAGAAAAAGCTCGCCGGTCCTCGGTGAGGATGACCTGGCTAGTGGCCGGCGATACAACATAGACGAACTCGGTTCAGATAGGTATTTTATCTCGTCGTCTCAGACGAGCTCCGACGTGGCAAACACGTGTTCCCTCTTCCCTTACGCAGGACAGGCGGGTACAGTGTATAGCGGGTCAAATGGATCCAGGTACTCAGCCTCTCTGCATTACGGATCTGTCCTACCGCCCACGGGCTTCTCATCCTCCGTGTGCTCTAGTCGGAGTCAGTTCGGCAGTGGTTACCAGTTCGGCCAGGGTCCAGGGTGCCTATACCCTTCATATCCGGGAACGGGTTCTAGCATTGGTTCCATGTCCCTCCCGGGCTCGGCAGCGGGGGCGAGGGCTCAAGTTTATCTTTGCAACCGGCCTCTGTGGCTCAAGTTTCACCGGCACCAGACTGAGATGATCATCACGAAACAGGGCAGGTAAGCGGATGCAGTGGAAATGATAATGGCATTTTGATCTTTAGCGTAATTGTTCTTTCTAAACGGTACTTATACCTTTTTATTTCCTATTAATGCTGTCACATTTGTAGCCTACATTTACGCACGTATTTTGTGTGCATTTCGCACATGACAGGGTGCACATGAACATATTTTTTCGTTTAAACATTTACCATTTTCGGTTTGTTTTGACAGTCAAGGTCCTGCAAATATTAATGTAATGAATTCGGTTGATTCTCACATGTGATCTTAATATAAATGAACGGAGGCCAAATGCATGGAGACTCTGGGACTGTTTGCAGTGTAGGCTATTGCCAATTTTATTACAATTAATCAGACATCGAATTATGCTTTTTATCTCTGCAGGCGTATGTTTCCATTCCTCAGTTTCAACATCACCGGACTCAATCTAACTGCGCATTACAACGTCTTTGTGGAAGTTATATTGGCCGATCCAAACCACTGGCGATTTCAGGGAGGAAAGTGGGTTACCTGTGGGAAAGCTGACAACAACATGCAAGGTGAGGAAATTGGCCTGTGTAGAAAGCTATTTTAGCAAATTCTCGACATCTACCAGAATCAGAATCATCTACCATGACCTTAAGTAGGCTCGACCTAAAAGAGAAATGGAGTCTTGTTCCCCATAATCCTACAGGGCGTTTTGTCTTTATTGTATTATCCCACTGAGCAAAGACAAGTCTAAAAGACGTATTTTAGACGTCTTTTTTGTCTTTTTCGGACGTCCAAAGACATCCAATTAGGAGCCAGAATGAATGTTTTTTTTTACGTTCAGGTTCATATTGGACCCGTTTTGCACGTCCACAGACGTCTTAGAGGGGTCCAAGCCAGACGTTTGAATATTGAGGGGGTCCAGCAGACGTACAAATGGGGTTCTGGACCGACGGACGTTATTAAGACATTATCTGAACGTCTCCCTGATGTTGCGTGTTTGCTGGGATGTTATTGACTGAAATTAAAAATGTCACATAATTTCAGCTGATGTTTTGACGTTGTCACTCCAAAGCACCCACAACTTCAATAGTATTAATTAGGTGACGTTAGGCTCTAAGATAGAATATTCATACAATATTTCGTAGGCTACTGATTTTAATGTAGGCCTTTTTTCATGGCTAACTGATGTAATTAGTATTTTTACTTTTTTTCTTTAGGCCTCTAGGTAATGCATTCATTTGAAAAAAGGTTTGGTATGCTATTATCGCAAAACAATACGAATAATGTTCCCCAAATACATTTATACTTTTTTCCTAAATGTTACTTAAGAATCTTAACGCAAATCATTAGGCTACAATTATCCTACTTATGCATGCTATCGAAATGGTTACACTGGTTTTGAGGATCATGTGAAGGATCATGTGAATAGGCCTGTAATTTCTTAAATGCACCATTTGTGTTTTGCGTCCTCTCAACACCTCCTGATTCCCGAATTTTGCTTCTTCGTCCTTCGATCAGGTAACAAGATGTATGTTCATCCCGAGTCCCCAAACACCGGCGCCCACTGGATGAGACAGGAGATCTCTTTCGGCAAGCTGAAGCTCACCAATAACAAGGGGGCAAACAACAACAACACACAGGTAGGAGCTTCCTACATAGGCCTGCTGAAGCTCATTTACATAACCTAATCTCATTTACATAGATACTACATAGGCCTACTGAAGCGTATTTACATAGATACTGTACTTAGATGTGTCGACAGTGTCGACAGCAGCAGCACAATAAACACAATTCAAGACTAACAGATCCGAAAACATTTGAAGAACACTATCTATGATAGACATGAAAATGTTTTGCTTTTGAAGTGCATGCTGCAGGTAAAATATTAAATTAATGCTTACTGGTAGACTTTTAATATTTTGTTTTTCGGCTGTGTTGACTGTTACAAAATTTAAAAAAAACAAACAGGAAATGCTTTAGACTCTTCAGAAGGCCTCGCACACACACACCACAGCAATCACTTTCACACTTCTCTTTTGCAGATGATTGTCTTGCAGTCTCTTCACAAATACCAGCCCAGGCTGCACATTGTGGAGGTGACTGAGGATGGGGTGGAAGACATGAGCAGCGAGGCCAAGACCCAGACCTTCACCTTCCCTGAAAACCAGTTCATCGCTGTCACTGCCTACCAGAACACAGATGTAAGCTGCTTGCCAACTGTCAATACCCGTTTATTTATTTGTATCTCTCTATTTTAGCTCATTGGATCCTGGACTCAAAAAATATGTATTTAATATTCTACTACAGTACACTTGTCACGTGTGTTTGTTGGCTTTGACGTGTATATCTTTTTCTATAATTCTTATTTTGATTTATTGTCATATCCAGATCACACAGCTGAAGATTGATCACAACCCATTTGCTAAAGGCTTCAGAGATAACTATGACTCGTAAGTTGACATGGCAGATTTACAGTCTGTGCACAAACTGTAGCCTACATGTGCGTGGTTTAGAGCTTCTCTTGCACTAAACCACACGCATGTCTCTCACAGTGACTCATCCATCTATCTCTGTCTCTCTTTCGTATTTCTCTCTGCAGGATGTACACTGCCCCAGAGAGCGATCGGCTGACCCCGTCCCCCACAGACTCGCCTCGCTCACACCAGATCGTGCCCGGCGCCCGCTACGCCATGCAGCCCTTCTTCCAAGACCAGTTCGTCAACAACCTGCCCCAGAACCGCTTCTACGCCGGCGAGCGGGCCGTGCCCCAGACCAACGGCATCCTGTCCCCACAGAGTGAGGACGCCGCCGCCTCCGCCCAGCGCTGGTTCGTCACGCCAGTCCAGCAAGCGGGCTCCAACAAGCTGGACTTGTCATACGACAACGACTACTCCGCCAGCAGCCTGCTGTCCTACGGCATCAAGCCCCTGCCCCTCCAGACCTCCCACGCCCTCAGCTACTACCCCGACTCTGCCTTTGCCTCCATGGCGGCAGGCTGGGGCCCCAGAGGCACTTACCAGCGTAAGATGACCACGGGTCTGCCCTGGTCCCCCCGGCCCAGCCCCCCGGCCTTCCCAGATGACCAGCTGGCTGGTAAGGACAAGCTGCCCGAAGAGACCACCCCCACCGCCTCCTCCACCTGGGGGGACATGGCTCACTCTCTCAAGTCGGTGGACTCTAGCGACTCCGGCGTCTATTCCATGGTGTGCAAGAGGCGCAGGATGTCCCCTGGAGGCTCCAGCACCGAGAACTCTCCGACCATCAAGTGTGAGGATTTGACCAGTGAGGAGTTCAACAAAGACACCAACCCCAAAGGCATGGGCTACTATGCCTTCTACACAAGCCCCTAAAAAAGACTGGCTGTATTTATTATTGGAAAAAAAGAACATCTTATTTCTATGGGGTCTTTTAATATGAGTTGAGTGCTCAGCTACTTTCGCTCTTTTAAATGCTTTTTTTTCTTAACTTTTATCTAAGGTGCCAAAGCTTAGTGCTCCCAGCACAGGTTACTTACCCAGCCCAGCTACACCCCCCCCCCCCCCCCCAGAACACACACATGCATTGTGAGAAATGGTTGTTTTTGAAGGTCATCCCCAGTCCTTTTTTATTTTTGGTTTTGTTTCATTTATTTTTTTATTTTAATTTTTTACAAATGTAATATTTGAGGTCATTTTGTTGTACAGTATTTGTGCACTTTAGAACGTGATGTATCTTGTATAAATTGTCTTCATGGAGGTGTTATGAA
Source organism: Borostomias antarcticus (assembly GCF_949987555.1). NCBI lineage: Eukaryota > Metazoa > Chordata > Actinopteri > Stomiiformes > Stomiidae > Borostomias > Borostomias antarcticus. The sequence continues at coordinate 6,299,130 of NC_140254.1, forward strand.
ATGGGTAATAAAACAAGCTTTTCATAAAGCACTGGTCTACTTTGTCCTAAGTTGTATCATTATTTGATGCGGAGACTGATTTATCTTGGTGTGTTGAATCTGTGAAGTTTTGATAATTTTAAATCAGTCTGAATTAAACACCTGCTAATGGAAAATGGAACATACTTTTTACTAAGAGAAATATTCCACACCTTAATCCCAAATCTTCAATTCTGATCTAAAAAACCTGGTGTAAATGAGCCTAAATGAGGTAAAATCTAGTGAAAATAAACATGAAATTAGGTCTGGTGCACACAAGAGTCGCCTAGGCCAGAGGCCGTTTTGGCACTCTCTAAGCTACTGCAAATTGTAGATCGAAAGCAGATTTCTAATGCGCAATCCAATAACGACTTTAAAAAACAATAATTTCGTTTTGCCTAATATTAGTAGCTATCGAAACAGTCAGACATGATCGTGCTAGTGATTAGAAAACTCGAGTGTAATCAGTGTTCGTCTTTTGATCTTGAATTGCTTTGTTGCGTAAATGGTAGGCCTACTGAGATAAGATCGTTTCTCTATTCTGATTAACATTTGAACATATCTGCGTGATGTAATTTCATTTTTTGGGTAGACTACATAACATCATTCATAACCCACAACACTTCAATTTAGGTAATCTGTATGGTCATCGTTTGTTACTAAAAATAATGTAAACTTCGACGCAGTGACATTTTGCTTGGTGTTCGAACGTCTATACTGTAAAGATTAAAATCATTACTGCATTACATTATTATGATTCGTATTTTTGCTATTATCATTATTGTTGCTATGGATAATATTATCCAATTTTATTATTATTATTATTATTATTATTCATGTTATTATTATTATTATTATTATTGTTGTTGTTGGTATTATCATCATCATCATCATCATTATTATTGATAAAATGGTATCCCTCCTATTAAAGGGTTATTGCCACAGTCTTACAGCAATTCTACTGCCATACTGCCACAAAGACTACAGATATTGGAGAGCATGGTGTTTGGGGTTAACCCTACATTTACATCTATATCAGATCTCCCATCTATTTCACCATCATGCAAATGAATGCAAGGAAACAATGACGATGCCCAGATGCCTGGGTACGGGTCTGAACTAAGTAATCAATGTTCAGAGAGCACTCAGCTCTCCCTCCCCTAATTAGTGAGAACACTTTGAATCCTCCCCCTCTCCATGATTCCCTTTTGAGTTGATTTAAATACTCCAGAATTATAATTAATTCTGTTGTCAGACTCCTTGACAGAAAGTGAAGAGTCTGACTAACTCCAATTAACACCTTCTAACGAGCTAGCATGCTGATTGCTCTTGTCTCAGGAAAGCTGCAAGAAACAGACTCATGGAGTGGTGAGGCGTGGGGGTGGGGGCTCAGAACTAAAAATGTACCTGATGTGCTCTGTGTGTGTGTCAGCGAATCATGTTCCAGAGCATCTGACGAGGCCCTCTGATCTGCGCTTGACTCCTACCCACCATGAGGCCTCTGTAGCTGTGAAGCATAGCGGCAGCTGACAATCCTACGTGAAGCTTGGCATAATCAGTTGGCCAGGGGACCACCCAGGCCTATATCCAGCCACTTATGCATTTCAATTCCATCTTGAATATACAGTACAGCTATGCTTCTAAATTTAATGCCTCTCTGATCTCGAGAGGGCCATGTAGAGATGGTGTCTGGTTGCAGCAGCAGCAGGATACAAAGGACAAACAAAAAGCACCCAATCAAGAATAGTAATCACGAATAAAAAATGGATGACAAAAAATTATAAGAAATACAAAAATCTATGAGAGATCCAAAATATACACAAGAAATCCAAAATAGTGTAAACAGTAAGCATGCCTAGATTGTATAAATACAGAATACCATGTGATCTGGGTCCCTAAGGCAACACCAGAGGATCACTAGTTCTGCTGAGTTTCTACTCTTATCCTTCTCCACATGCATAATCTGATGATCCTTTGAACGATTGCCTTGCTTTGACTCTTCATCTTCAATGAAATGTATACATGACATTACAGTCATTTAGCAGATCCTTTTATCCAAAGCGACAAAAGCGACAAAATAATTGCATTTAACATAGGTAATCAGTGTACCACTACTCCCCAGAACTCACAAGTGCTTCTCCTTTCTAAACAAGTGACTAGTGCTAAAGTCAAAGTGCAAGAACAGCAAGGTACAAATACAAAAGGTGCTGAGGAGGAAGGGTTTGGGTAGAATTTCTTGAAGAGATGAGTTTTGAGCCTGCGGCGAAAGGTGAGCAACGACTCTGCTGTCCTGACGTCAGTGGGCAGTTCGGTCCACCACTGTGGGACAAGGACAGAAATGAGCCGTGACCAGGTAACCTCTGGGGCCTCGGAGTGATGGGGCAGTCGCATCGAGGTAACAGAGGGTAGTGGTAGGGCGCGGTTGTAGCGCTTCACCGTGGCCTGGAGGTACAGTAGGAGGAAGCTGTTCCTTTCATTGCCCTGTTGGCTAGCACCAGCGTTTACAAACTTAGTTTACAAACTGGATGAGAGCTGCTACAGGGAGCCAGTGTAGAGAACAGAGAAGGGAAGATGTGTGGGAGAACTTAGGGTGGCTGAACACCAGGCTAGCTGCAGCTTTCTGGACGAGCTCCAGGGTTTTAATGGCTGACGACGGGGCCCCAGCAAGGAGGGAGTTGCAGTGGTCCAGGCAGGAGATGACCAGGGCCTTGATGAGCACAGGTGCCATTTCGTCCGTGAGGAAAGGGCGAATCCTCCTGATGTTGAAGAGAAGGAACCTGCAAGAGTGTGTAACCGATGCACTATGTGCCGAGAACGACAGTTGGACATCCAGGTTCACTGTGGTTATACTGTATAGAAATGGTACTTTGGTTGTAAATTTGTAACTTGTAAATTTGTATTTTGTAAATTGAATATTGAAGTTTATCTGTATTCAGCATAATCTTGGAGCCGACAGCAACATTTCACTGTTAATGTACACGTACATTACATGTAACAAATAAAGAAATCTTGAATTACTGTGTCATCAATGGTGATGGCCAGGTCACAGTGCAGGCAACCCTTCCCTGGGAGGAACAGTAGCTCAGAAAACACATTTCCAGCACACACTGTAGCTCAGTAAACACATTTCCAGCAAGCACACACACACACACACACACACACACACACACACACACACACACACAAACACACACACACACACACACACACTGTAGGCTATTCTTGCTATTTATTCATGCACCTCACACGTGACGTATGAGAGAGGAAGAAGACCTAAAAGCAGCACTTTTTCTGTGACTTCCATTATGAGGCGAGCCTCCATCTCCATCTCCAGCCTACAATGTATACACTTCCCTAATCGTTCTCTGTTCGTTTACACAATGGACAATAACTACAGCAAGCCCAGGGAGCCAGCCGCGACAAGCAGAGCTCCAACAACAAGTCGATAGACCGACTCTTGTGGTTCCCAACCATTCATGCAAGAACTCCAGTAATCAATAGACACCTCTACAGCATGCTCCCGAAACTCAGATACTATCGGTTTAGAGACGGCCAGTGCAGTGAAACGAAACCAAAAGCAAGCATGCAGGAACCATCTGCTTGTACTCAGCTGCTGCTCTTGTTAACATCCCAGTATGGCACGGTGCTCGCCTCTCAGCAAGAAGGTCCTAGGTTTCATTCTCGCTTGGGACGCTGTTCTCCCCAGGGTTATCAGGTAATCAGGTGGGGTATCTCCCATGCCTTTCTGTGGTGAGTTTGCATGTTCTGACCAGGATTGGACAGAGCATTGTGATTGATCCCCGGGCATGGCCCTTGCAGGTGTCCGCTGCTCCTGGCGGCCCTTGGAGGAAGGACAGCATGGATGGGTCAAAGGCATTCACCGGCGACAGCCTAATGTGTGTGTGCGTGTGTGTGTGTGTGTGTATGTGTGTGTATGTACGTACAGTATGTGAGTGTGTGTGTGTGTGTGTGTGTGTGTGGGCGTCGCCCTTCGCATGTGCACACGTGTGTTGGAGTGTCAAGTCATATGATAAATGAAGACTTCTTCTAACATTGTTGACTTGAAAGTTAAAAATCTCCATGATGGATAGAGTTTTGTTATGTGTCAGTTAAATTCAAACCCCGGTTTGATCTAGCCCTGCTGAACTACAACCTGTAACAATTTGAACATGATCTGTATGGGCGTTGTACACAGGAACAGGGACTAATCTGTTTGAGTGTGCCCTTTCCCTGGGCCAGAACCATCAGTGCCACTGTTGAGAGTTCACCTAGAGAAAAGAGCCAGAGTGGCTGTGGAGACAGAGAGCCTGAGGCCCTTTCCTCACCTCCAGTGTCCAGTCACACACTATCACTACTCTCACAAGTAAATAGGCCCACAGGCAACATGTTTTCTGGGTCAGGCTGTAGTCGGGGGCCCCCTTGAAAAAGTCACTACAGGACGGAGAACATTAAGATAGATGGTGGTGGTGCTGATGATTATTTAAAGGATATTTCCTCTTTGTGGTATTTGCCCATTTTGAATTTGTTTGATAAAATGTCAGTTCAGTTTAACAAACAGCCTGTCAGTCAAAATGACTGCAAAACTTCTCTGAGAGCCTCCAGGGGACGACAGAAGCCATGGCTGTGTCCAAGTACTTAGACCCAAGGACTTGTCTGTAGAAACACTCACAATCCGTCAAAAACACAGCAGTGTAAGGCATTCAGAGGCAGTCCTTACATAATATTCTCCATTGTCATCATCACATACTGTATCACTGTGCTACTAACACATACTGTACACATGAACACACCCCGCTCCATCACACACCTCCATCCATACACCCATACACACACCATACACCCATACACACATGACACATGACACATTCCACTGTGAGATACTATGTGGTGGTGGCCCTTGTTAGCCATGCTCATTTTGGTGAGTGTAGATAATTATTTCAGCCCTCAATTGACTTTAATATACTGCTGTTGGTTTATAAAGCACTGAATGGTTTAGGGCCAAAATATATTTCTGATCTGCTGCTACGTTAAAAACCATCCAGACCTCTCAAGTCGTCTGGCACAGGCCTGCTTTCTGTCCCCAGAGTTAAAACAAAACATGGAGAAGAAGCGAACTTTTTGCCGCTGCTTTTTATTAAATCAAATAATTATGAATTCATACACTGCACTGTAACTTTTATTCCTGTATTTTATTTTTCCTGCATTTTGTTTTAAATGTCCTTTTTTGCATTTTGTTTTACATGACCTCACTTGCACTTTGCACCTGCACTTTGTCTTGATGCTTTTCATATCTCATGTAAAGCACTTTGTATTGTCTTCTTGCTGAAATGTGCTATACAAATAAACTTGCCTTGCCTTGCCTTGCCTCAACGGCCATACCTACGTTTTTACAGGGTGATGATCAATCTAAGTACATTCCATAAACCACTGCACATTTAAATTATTGTATTGTCAGCTCACAAGGTATGTCTGATCTCCAGAGCAGGGATATCAGAGTACAAAGGTGTGGTCAGAAAACAATGGGTCTTATACTTCAGCCAAGATGACCTCATCTTAAGACCTCTTTCAGGGTCTTATCTCTGGGCTAGTGGAAAGCCCCCCCCCAACTAAACATTCTTGAAGCTCACAGACCTGCTTTGCTTCACACACCAAAAACACTTTTGTTACTTATTCTTCTTCATGAGTACGATCTCAAGAATGATACAAGTTTGAAACTTAGTGGATCCAAAAACAAGGCTGATACCACGGAAACTGTGTTCGTCCTGGGAGTGATTCATATTCATATTGTTCTATTTTCCTGGTGCAGGATATGAAAATGGGTTATTATTACAATGAAACCTAATCCCTGTGGCATTCCTCGTCGGCAGAGGTCAACAAATAAACAAACATATAAATAAACAAACAAACACACAAACAAACAAATAAACAAACAAAACAATTCGTCGTGATTGGGCCTCCTCCGTGTTCCGGAGCTGATCCGTAAGTCGTGGGAGAGCGGAGGAGGAGACGTTGTCTGTGGAGCGGGTGGAACGCTCACAGGGCCGTGGTGTGAGACCCATGTGTGAGCTGGATCTGGACGTAGAAACGGGCCCCACTGCAAGTTACAGGGCGTTGAGTGTTAGCAGAGTACGCAGAGGCGAGAAGGAGGAGAGGCGCTGTGGGGTATTGTTTAGGTGTCCGACTCCGACTCCGGAAGACGACGGCCCAACTCAGCGCCGCATGACTAATAGACAAGCGAGAGTGAGAGAGGGAGAAAGAGAGAGAGAAAGAGGGAGGGAGTGGAGAGGGGAGAACGAGTGGGAGGAAGTGTGTCCCGCGACTGTGCTGCACTTAACAGTGCATTGATTTCAGACCCCAGTGTTCCTCCCAGGGGGTGCTGGTAGGTAGCTCTGCTGGTAAACCCACCACCACCCCACCACCCTCCACCCCTGTGTCCATTTGGATAAACAGGGCATGATGGGAGGGGAAAACTATGCTCCCCCATCCCACCCCTCCCCCTAACTGTGTCCCCAGGGGAGTCACACAGGGTTCAGGGGCCCTGGTGTCCCCACAAGACCCATGGTCACAGCTCGGTACAGAGGCGGGAGAGATGGGAGGGAGTGGAGGCAGGAGGCAGGCGAGTGGAAAAGATCTGCGGTCAAAATCAATGCGCTGGCACTTTGGAGGAGCGCCTCAACTGATTTGGGAATTTCACATTCCCCCTTTCCCCTTCCTTCCCAGCGCCCTGGACAGCCATCACCACTAGAAAAAAACAACATCCCCTAAATCTTCAGGGAGAGAGGGACTCCATTTTTTATCATCTCTGCAGCTTGGACAGCCATCACCACTAGAGAAAAACAACATCCTCTAAATCTTCAGGGAGACAGGGACTCCATTTCTTATCATTTCTGCAGCTTCTGGCACAAAACATGACACAGTGGTCAATATTAATCTGCCGGCTGTCGCATTAAAACACTCAAATCAGTTGCCTCTTATTGAGTGCAACTGCAGAACATCTTCGAGAATCAGACAATGTCTGAGTGCTTCCCCGTTCATTGAAACCAGTGCCATGAGCAGTGATTAAAAAAGTGCAGGTGTCCCACTTTGCCTTTGTCCTTCACGTTGTTCTTAATTCTGCTTAATTCTGTTCTCTAATTATTGTTACTAACAGTGACTGTTCAAACGGGCCAATTTCCAGTATGATGATGTAGCAAGGCTACTGTACAAAGACCACCAGACAGACCTGTGTGTGCTTGAAATAATTTTGACAGCAAAGGTCCCCTGTTGTATTCAAATTGAAGTTGCTAACTATCTAATTAGCTAACTTGAATGCCAAGGTGGCCATTTAGAACTCTTTAGAACTGTCCACAACACATAGCTACTAATATCAGAAGACAGTGCGATCGCTGATATGATGTGCTCAGAGTCATGGGAGTCTGTGACTAAAAACTGTTACATTACTTATGTAGCTCACTATTACTAAGTTAAGGTTAGATGCTGCTACAGTATTAACATGTACAGTAGCTGCTGTAGTGAGCTAGCAAGCTAAGGTTGCTTGCTGCTGTCATGCTGTTAACTACCAAACCACAATCACTATGTTATGACTAGCCACAATCGTCCCATTATAAGATTCAAAGATTGCGACTACATATTCATTCTGAGTTCTTCTTCCTGTAGCCAAGCTCTTGCCTTCTCCGATGTAGTTGTTTCTGGGCCGCTGTCAGTGTTGTTTTAGTAGCAACCTCTCCAACTACGTCTGTTATTGGTGATGTGTGACGTGGTGGCCGGCACAGCACTGTGAGAGGAGAAGGGTGTGTGATCTATTCTATTCTACTGTTTACTGTACACATGCTGTACATATGGATGTATAGTCCTGTCCTCCTTCTTCTTCTTCTTCTTCTTCTTGTACTACTTCTACTTTTTTTTCTTCTTCTTCTTCTTCTTCTTCTTCTCTTCTTCTTCTTCTTCCTTGTTATGCTTTATTGCTACTTTGCATATTCTGTATCTACATTTCCAAACCTTTGCTTTAACATTTTCCACTAGCCAAGATGGTGAAATGGAATAAACACAGTGCTGAGATGGAGTTCACATTTAGTTATTAAGTGTGCCACAGGACAAATATTTCTCCCTCAAAACTGCACGGCCTTGAGTCCTGAGCAATACCACCTGCTGAATGTCAAATTCATACAGTGCTGGTTCTCGAGATAATCGTGATACAGACAGACAGACAGACAGACAGACAGACAGATTCCTGCACACCTCATCCTCCCTCACCCTCAACACAGGGCTGTGTCCTGTCCCCACTGCTGTACTCCCTGTACACGCATGACTGTGCAGCCACCGCAGACTCCAATACCATCATCAAGTTTGCTGACGACACCGTTGTGGTAGGCCTAATCCATAACAACTATGAGACGGCCTACCTGGAGGAGGTGAGGCGCCTGACCCAGTGGTGTCAGAGAAACAATCTCCACCTCAACGTCAGCAAGACTAAGGAGATGCTGTTGGACTTCGGCAAGAAGCAGGTGCGGAACTACACCCCCTTATCCATCAACGGGACCCCTGTGGAGAAGGTGGACACATTTAAGTACCTCGGTGTCCAGATCACCGAAGATCTGACGTGGTCTATCCACCTGAACACCGTGGTAAAGAAAGCTCGGCAGAGACTGTACCATCTCAGGAGACTGAAGAAATTCAGAGCATCACCACAAGTCCTGTGGAGCTTCCATTCTTGTACCATCGATAGCGTTCTGACTGGGAACATCACTGCTTGGTATGGTAACACCAACGTGCAGGGCCGTAACGGGGCCTGAACGTACCTTAGGGGGGTTACTCCCTAACCTCAACTACATCTATACCAAGCGGTGCAAGACCAAGGCCAGCAGAATCCTGAGAGACTCCAGTCACCCAAGCAGTGTACCGTTCACTGATGGCTAAAATGGAGAGACTCAGGAAGAGTTTCTTCCCACAGCCCATCCGGTACCTAAATGGCACTGACTAAGAACTTTTTGTTCTCCGAGTAACAGCACTTTATATTTATTTTTAACTGAAACCCTCTGACATCATGAATGTATTGTTTCTGTCTGTTATTACTTCTGTCTGTTGTTGTGTCAGATTTGTTGTGTGTGTATATCGACTATGGAGCCGACTGTTACATTTCACTATGTTGTATGTATGTGACGAATAAACTCTGAATCTGAATCTAAATCTGCCTTTATAGTTAAAACCACTGTAGTGCCTGTGGACCCATTGTGGTTTGTTCCTGGGTCTTCTAGAACAGTGTTTCTCAACCAGGGGTCCACAGGGGATCCCCTATGGTCCCTGGCATAATTACAGGGGGTCCTTGGGAAAGTGTGAATATATATATATATTTTTTTTTTTAAATGTATAAAAAAATATGTTTAAATAATATTGTAAAAGCCCATCATATTTAACAACAATGTTTTAAAATGAACCAATAGGCTAGGCTTATTCACACACATTCACAACTCTCAAGTTAGCGGAGCTGACTCACTCATTCTTGAAACATAATGATTCACAAATTATTCAAACAGATAGCTAAATTAAGTGTCATAGAAGCCATGAAATGAATATGAAATATGAATGCAATATAAATTACTGTTATGGCTTCTTATATACAGTAGGCCTACTAAACAGACCCATTTCTAGGGCTCATTCTTAAGGGGGACATATGAACTACATGAGGGGGCAAAATTATTAACTATTTGTGCAGCACTGACGCAAACTAATTATACTGAGTTCTCTCATTCTCCCTCCAACTGATAGTATTTTGAACTGGTGTTTGTGCAACATATTATGCTGATGCCCGGAGAAAACGTTTCTAAGTGTTGAAAAGGAGTTTTCACACATTGCGGTAGATGTCCTCAAAGTTAGGGTAGGGGTAGGTCTATAAGCTGAGATGACTGTCACCATGGTCTGGAGTGCACAGCTCAGCTCGACTCACAACTGAAATCACACGTGTGATAACCGCTACATTGGCGTAACTTCCTTTTTCAGTACGGTGGCCGTCAAACAAAAAACACAGCATTATTTCTTAATGTCTTCATTTATAAGGAATCTAAAGTTTGTATTTTTAATTTAACAGAAAAATACTCTGATTGATCGAAAAAAAAAGTTATTAATTAATTAAACTATGGGCGCCAGTGGAGGGGCACTAGCACTTTTGGGGTGGGCCAGGCCCCCTAAGGCCCACCCATAGCAATGGCCATGCTACTAAATAATATATTTTTGTGGGTTGGTGGTGTGGGGTAACCTGATATCAGACAGAATTTCAGCTTGTCTTGTTACAATCTTCAAGAATCAGTCAACTTCGGTGGAGTGGGCGTATATGAAAGTCTGGACCAAGGCTAGGGGTGGTGGGTCCTTCATGCTTTTTGAAAATATGCCAGGGGATCAGAGCTCAAAAAGGTTTAAAACCACTGCTCTAGAATGTGTCTGATGTGAAGATAGTGATTGGAAACAGACAGTTTGGTTTTAATAGTATTCTGAGTGGAACACCTTGGCCTTTATTCAGAAATTCCACTGAGAATCGCTCCTGACAGTTGAACAACCAGCTATTGATTTAACTGTAGATAATATTTAGCTTTAAGAGTTCAAAATGCACTTGCCATGACACAGTTGCGTCCCCCCTCTCATTACTGTACATCCCCCCAGAAGCCGAAAAAAGGGGTATCGAAATGGTCGCCATAGAGAATGAATGGAGAAAAGTATTGTACCAGCAGGAACTATGTAAAAGTTGGCCTACCTCCTCAGGATGACCTACCATCGATTATATTATGTTTAATTCACGGGTAGCACATCCTGTCAGGTAGGAAATGTCTGTCAGAATGTCCTATGACCCATTTTATTGTGCTTTATTCATGGGTAGCGCATCCTGTCTGGTAAGAAATGTTGATAGACATTTTGACATTTCCTACCTGACAGGATGTGCTACCCATGAATTAAGCACAATAATGGGTCGTAGGGCATTCTGATAGACATTTCCTTTCTGACAGGATGCGCTATAAGCACACTATAGGGCATTCTGATTCAGGTAGAAAATGTCTATCAGAATGCTACTACCCATTATATTGTGCTTAAACCATGGGTAGCACATCCTGCCAGAGAGGAATTGTCTATCAGAATACCGTGTATTAGTATACGAGCCATTATTGTGCATAATTCATGGGTAGTGCATCCTGTGAGGTAGGAAATGTTGAAATGTCTATCAACATGCACTACCCATTAATTAAGCACAATAAAATGGGTCGTAGGACATTCTGATAGACATTTCCTACCTGACAGGATGCACTACCCATGAATTAAACATAATATAATGGATGGTAGGTCATCCTGAGAAGGTAGGCCAACTTTCAGAACACCGGTCCTCCAATTCTGCCAATAGTAGAGAGATATAGCACACAGGTGGAGCCCCAGGCTGCTATTCCACAGGCCTGCCTGGTATTTCTGACTCAACTCCCAGCTGCATTCTGCAGATGAATGCATGTTTGAAGAGCGGCTTGCGGCATGTTTCTTTGTGCGCTAATGGCCTCTCAGCATCTATAAGACTCGGGCTACAATTAAGAGGTGATAGTTTGATCTCCCACCTTACAGTACTATTTTAGAGCTGCGGTGTGATTCTTGTGTGTGTGTGTGTGTGTGTGTGTGTGGGGGGGGGGGGGGGGGGGGGGGGGGGTACGATAGATAGATAGATAGATAGATAGATAGATATCCAGCTCTGTATCTACAAAGTTAAAAGAGTCTTTTATCAGGCTAAAGAGACATGCTCAAACATGAGTTTGATGGATACTGATATTTGTAAATCCAGATATTCTGCGTTCTTATCATCTACAAATACAATATGAAGGGCAATTTAACTAAATTGAGTGAGTCAGGGATACTTTTGTGCAGGGGCACCGCTAGAAATCATGGGTCCTATGAAAGAATATAATACGGGCAGGGCCCTTGGAATCCTTGGCTCTATAGGAGAAAATCAAATGATACTGGACTGCCACCTGCTGGTTAGAATTAAACATTACATAATAATCATCATCTTATATTTCCATGAAACATTCAAAGTCCAAAATAATTTATATAACAGTCTAATATATATTTTACATCTGATTAGGCCTCCAGATCAGATTATATACACATTTAAGTTTTGCCTTGTTGTGGTTTAATGCTCAAAAGAGCACCATTCTAGATTTGTGATCACAGCAACTTCCAATTTACACAGTTGAGAGTACAGTACCTCTTCTCCGTCAAGTCAACCCATTTCGGACAATGCTGTGGTCACAAACCATGTTTGGGGACTGTCATTCGTGACACATATTTGTACCGCCCATTTGAGAGCTAATTGGTTGTAAATGCCTGTAACTACATCTCTAGTGGTGCGCCAGCCCGTCAATCACATGGGAGGCGTCTCTTTGTGGCACGACGGCAAGGGACATTCTATTTCAGAGGTGCCGCCGTGACCGGTTCAGTGCCCGGCAGAGCGAACAGGAGATTTGGTGAAATGGACAGAACCATCGACCACTCGATCTCGCTGGAGCAAATAAGACCCCTTTTGAGTACAGTAAGTTGCTACTCGATAGGAGGTAGGCCTATAGTAAAGTTTATTTAAATAACATTTGAAGTAGCCTAGTCCCTTTGTCCATGTTCGCAACCTCTGGGATCATCCCTCAAACTGGGATGGAGCAATACAAGTGGGTGCTTGGGGCAGACTTGTGGGAGCGGGACCGAACTGCTGTTGTTCGCTAGCCGTTACTAGCTAGGCACGCGGCGGAGAAAGCAACAGTTTAAAAAAAAACAGTCAACGTACAGTGATGATAGCCGCAAGATTATGTTTCCTTAGTAGGTTCTTGTTTTCGGCTCCATCCACAGTCGAGTGAACAGATCAATACTGTTGTAACTTAGCCAGTATGCTAGCTATTCGCCCGCGGGTTTTTGCTCGTGCATGCATCAGTAGAGACTGAACCATCATTGGGGACCAGTGATGTCTTCTCTCCTCCTTCTCTGTTGGTCCTCAATCTCATGTCTTGTTTATACTGCTGTCAGTATTTAACTACAAGCTAGTTCTTCTTCAGTCTGTGGCTGGGCGTTGTTTACCTCCCAAATTTACACAAACCAGTCATCATTGTGTGCTGATCAGCATAGAGCACGTACAGCTTGAAAACATCTTTCCTGTGACTGAAAAATGTGCCAAAGAAGAGTGGAGGCACAGCTGGGAATGTGTGTGTGACTTCTAACTTAACAAGTGTAAGCCTACTTTGTTCTGCTCTCAATGTGTGTGTGGGTAGTGCCCCTGTTTGCAGGGTGTGACCTGGTTTTGCTATATGAGATGATGGAAAGTCCAAACCCAGCAGTCTAACATACACAGAGAGGCACTGGTAGGTCACACTTTTTGCAAGTATGGCTCAGTGGCAGTCTTCCTCAAGGACAAGGACAGGGTCTGGAGCAAGAGAGTGTGTGTGTGTGTGTGTGTGTGTGTGTGTGTGTGTGTGTGTGTGTGTGTGTGTGTGTGTGAGGAAACATGACCCTTGGCTGTCGTGCTGCCCCCAGTGAGATGGGAGCTGCTTGCTCTCCAGTCAAAGCCCTCCTTCACCGTGACACAGGAGACGTCAGACATATAACTGCCTGAAGTTTAATGAAGTCCGGTTCCTCTAACGTCGCCAGACCACTGCCAACCTCCCCCACCTTGTCTTGGATGAAAGCGTGATTGTTCTGCTGTCAGCAAGGCCCAACCACGTTGTGGACACTGGAAACCTGCCACTCACTAATGCCACTCCTCCGTCCCGTTTCTCTCCTTGCCTGTCATTTTCTCCCGGCCTTCACCTGGCCGTGACCTCTGACTTAGTTGTCCACCTTCGGGAGCTGTTTAAAATGGTACACCGGGAATGTGTCATAGAGCCCTGGGTCTATATCCTGGATATAACCCTGCAGTGTGACCTCCACTGACACCCCCCCCCCCCTCAGTGAGCGGGTCCCTTATGAAATGTGTTTATGGCATTTGTGTAGAGCCCTATAAGACCCTGACCAACCGGTCCAACAAACGACCTCTTTTGGCCTCTTGTAATTCCACTAGTCCTGTATGGGTGTTATTGTTCTGTAATACCTCAGCTATGAAGACACCTAATATCGATCAAAGTCCAGGAGAGAAACTAAAACCTGGCTTAGCTACTCACAGTTGTACCCTGGCACAGAGTGTAGCACCTGATCTCGGTTTTGTTTCCCAACAAATGATAGCCTGAGTCCTGATCTCCGCTCTCCTAATTAGCAGACATGTTGGCACAGGCAGGAGGCTGCACAGCTGCACCACCATCTAACCCCCCTCCTTCCTCCCCAAAAGAGGAAGACTGTTCCCAGAGGGAAAGACAGAGAGATATATGCCTCAAGGCCTGACAGAACTCATTCCTTGCCTGCCTGGATGATATAGGGAGAAGGACCTGTCCCAGGCCAACTCTTCCCATACAGTATCCCCTTGCCACTTGTTGCATGGTAATCCGAACACCTTGTCTGGCTGTCTCCCAATAGGCTTATTTTTTCTTTTTTTTTAGGAATTATGGTAGGCGACAAACCAGTTGTTACATGTTTATTACAGTACCATTATTCACATGTACATGTAATCTTGGCAGAGCGGCTGCCGGCCGGCCGGACTGAAGAACCCTACTCCCAGCAGCTATACACCTGATATGTGACATGTGTCTTACCTCAGCCTGTTCTGCCTCTCATGGGCTCTACCTCTGTCATGGAACTTCACCTCCGGTGCCAGGACAGCTAGCCGATGCCACGGGACTTTGTGTCGTGCCGTCCACCCCTGCTGGGACCTGAAATAGGGCCTTAGTGCAGCGGGTGCAGGCTCCTTGCGCTATTTTGAGCTTTGTGCTGGGAAGACGTCATCAGTATGACATTAGACCAGAGAGCTCTTCCTTTGTGAGGCTCTCAGTGGCTGTATTCAGTTCAATTCAATTTAGTCATCATGGGTTCGTTTCAAACGACAGACATGAAAATTGTCTTCATGGCTGGGTGCAGCCTACACATCCAACTTATAACTGTCATAATGATTCTTAATGTCAGTATTATGTTAATGGTTCGAATGCCTACACAACCGAGAGACTGTTTACTTGACGTCACCAGGGTCAGAGGGTCGAGTGTAATTGTACTTCTTTGTGTGTTTACTGTCCAGTAAAACACTGTCGTGAGTTATGGGCTGAGTCCAACTGCTTTTCAAGTGTTTTTCTTTGGAGGCATTAGGCTCAATACCAAGAATGTGGAAAATGATCCCAGTTTGTGCCTGTCTAGACTGTACTTTATTCCTCTCTTTGTTATTGGCTTCCAGAGAAAAAAGCTGTAAATAAATGTCCTTTTATACAGTTAAAATAAGCGGTCTTTAGAGACAGTGTTTGGAAGAGAGGCCAAGCTGTGTGATGATCTGGCCAAGGGAAGGTCAAGGATACGTATGTATTTCTCTGGTCACTCTCTGGGAGGATAAGCAGGGTGATCCATTTAAAGGGGACCTAGGCGGTCCGTTGCTATATAGTAAGTGTAGTTGTAGTCTAATCCCTTGTGGTGCTATAGTATAGTAATAGTCATCCCTATGGTGCTAGAATGTTAAGGTCTGTGCTATATAGAGTGTAGTAGTATTGTAATCCCTATGATGTGGCTACTCAGGTTCAGCAGTGGAGGCTGTGGTGGTACGTTGTTTAACCGCTCCATGACAGAGAGAGCGGTCATGCTGGTCAGTAGTCTCTGTCTGGTGGGACTGAGACGTCACCCTCCTGCCTGGTCTCCCAAGGTCAGCTACAGTAGGTAGAGGGGAGGAGGGAGGGGATGTTGGGCTGCTGCATCCCTAACGGGCCGCTCACACGCTTGCGTTTGATGCGTCAACATTGACGGATGCCATTCACTTTCAATGGCTGCAGCCGAATGGCATTCTGGTTCCGTTGTTGTCCCGGTGCGTTGCGTTGCCTGCGTTGCTAGCATCGAAGGTTGAGAAATGTTCAACTTTCAGATGCGTTGCTGGAGCTGCCGACCAATCAGATGTCTTGACGGAGAAAGACGTCATCGCGAGGCGGGATTTTCAAATTTTTCGATACCAAGATGGAGGACAAACTTATCATCGCTGTTTGTTTGCAGGATAGGATGTACCCAATACCTGCGGGCACCACGTTCACGTCGCCTCAACCACAATGCATAGACGATCGCCACACGTTCGACTAGATTAGCATCCATGACAGCACTAAACGAAAAGCCGGGTGGGTTTTCAAAATAGTGCGCGCTAGCAGGTTCGGAGAATCTACTGGTTGTTGCGAGCGCAGTTTCGGACAATGTGATTGGTTGTTGTTGCGTGCGGCAGACACGCCTTCCGCCATACGTTGATGGACACGCATCAAACGCAAGCGTGTGAGCGCAGCGTAAAGGTACCTTTACGTTGACCTGTGCAGAGAGTTGGCATGTGATTATTTTATTTTTTTTTAGAACAACGTAGGCCTAATCTGTGCTCCTCCCCCTGGCAATAGTTTTGGATGGGTGGGTACTGTAATCCCAGGATCTGACCTGGGTTTTTGGATCATGGTCGTGCACTCTCTCCTGCCCTACACCCTGCAACCTGCTATGCTGTGTCAACACATAATCTAGCCCCTGCTTTATACTACCGTACCAACTAGGACTGTGCAATAAAATTGATACAGCAGTACATCGATATTTTTTTCCCCAAAAAAATCCTGTATTTGTTTTGCATCGTACAGTATCAATACAGTAAAAAAAATCCAAATAAAATTGCACAAGAAAAATATACAGAATTATTGCTTGATCTGGGCCGGGTGTTTTGAGGAGGAAGGGAAGAGGAAGGAGGAGACAAAGACCCTACATTAGGGTCTCTGAATCATGTGTCTGAAATCCAAACAGTACAATGCTTGAGTCAAAGGCATTAGCATGTTTATTCTGCATCATCCGGGGCTTGAACTCACAACCATAGACACCAAGGGAAGGTGATGTTCTAGTTGAGTGAGAAGCTGGCAATTTGGCTTTCGCTTGATCTTCTAATAAAACTTCTTAAAGGACCATACTGGTCTAAATATGATTTGAGCTCCTTAAACTAGTCACCCAACGTATATCACATTACCACAGTCAATCTTCCGAAGCAAAGCTCACGTTAAAAGATATTTGCATTTTCACGTCTTACTTACATTTCAAAAGTTGAACGTGATGTCTTTACAACGTATTTTTAAATTGTTCCCTTGTTGCACTGCCAAACTCGCCCCACTTAGTTTCAAATATTTTTTAGTAGTTTTATTTTATATTATTTTCGTTTGAATCTCCTGCACTATATTCTCTAATCCACCTATGTATATTCTCTACCCAGCGTTCCTAGCAACGGCTACCATGTAAACAGGAAGAAGACAGACTGTTTGGCATAGGTTGTGCAAAGACGGTTAAAATGAAAATAATAATGTATGTATGTATGTATGTATGTATGTATGTATGTATGTATGTATGTATGTATGTATTTATGTATGTATGTATGTATGTATGTATGTATGTATGTATGTATGTATCATCTTCATGAGTGACAAACTGGCTGGGGTTTGAAACATTTTTTTGGCTTGTCTTCCTAATGGCAGAGTAACTGCATTTGTGCTCAGTGGCCAATCAATTTGCCCAGATGTAGTGGGGCTTGGGTGGGGTTGCCAACAGCGACGTCTCTGATTGGTGAAGCTCAAGCTGTTGCACTTTAGGATTGTGGGTAGAGTATTTTTTTTCCATATGAGAGCATGGGACGAGGACAGAATTCAAAACTGAATAGAATTCAAAACTGTCAAATTGTATTTTGAGATACTGTAATTCTATAAAATCTACCATCTCAATCTACACACTACATCTACCATCTCAGTGAAATGTCATTTTTTTCGTCAACATTGGAGATTTTGCAGTGAATAAGAGAGCATGGCTGGCTTCAGATAGCTCCAACTAAAAAAAAGATAAATGTCACAGCTTATTTCCACCATAGGAATCCTGGACAAACATTTTAGTAGGCCTACATACTGTGATGGGAATGAGTTGGGGGACTCTGGACTGAGCGTAGATTCACTGACTGACTGAATTGATCGGACTGAACATAGGTGGAATTGATTGGCAGACAAGACTGGTCAGATGAAGAGATGCAAACATGAATAGTAACTGCTACTGTACAAATTAGGAACAGACTGGCAGTGAGTCATGAAGATAGCAACATAAGTATCTTGCTAGCTAGCTCAATGAAAAGCTGACGTTACATAGCTGCAGTCACTGCTAAATGTCAGGCGCACTGGTGTGACCAATTAACATTTTCAGTTGCAGATTTCTGGTGACTTGTGCGGTTATTGGAGCCCTATCTGATTTGCGTATACCATCTCCTTAGGTCCTTATCAGACCTGAGGGAATTTCCTCCTGGCATGGGACTGATACTGGGAGCTGGGTGAGTGTGTGTGCGTGGATCGAAGCGAAGTGGAATAACTAAATTCGCCTGCTGAGGGACTACGCTGGTCATGTGCAGTGAGCCGTCTGAAGCCGCTGACTGTCTCCTGTCCTGTTGGTGTGAGAAGGGAAGCTGTCAGCTTCCTGTAAGCCCCCCATCAAAGGTCAGACGCATTTTTCACCAGTAGGTGGCACCCCTCGCCTCGGTTGCTACAAATACTGAACTGAAGTACATGTGTGGTTCTCAATTACATTAGCCCTATGTTAGATAGATACTAACTATTTATCGACAAAACATAGAGAGCTGATGCCCATAGCTTTGTCTTTCACTGCTATGGGTGCCACTATTTCGACCATACAGCAGGCTACATATTACACATTGGTGCTGTTTGTCTCTTCGCCACGACAGAGGAACACACCTCTTTGTGCCTGTATTCTGGTCTGTCTAAGCTTCTGGAAATGTTTGCTATGGAAGACAGAAGGTGGCATTCATGAGTCACAAGCCCTTGTAGGATTAGAAGACGACGAAAGATGTGAGGCTCAGGGGAGGTGACCTTGAAAACCTGAAAACCACCCTGAATGTGGCTGAATCCCAGAAGTCTAAGGAACTTCATGAATATGTTGTCGTTATTGGTGCTTTCCATTCTCCTCATCACCCTCTGTGTCCTGGCCATGATTACTGACTAATGTGTGTGTGTTTGTGTGGGGTTTGGTGTGTGTTTGTGTGGGGTTTGGTGTGTGTTTGTGTGGGGTTTGGTGTGTGGTTGTGTGACCTGAATACTTGGGGGTTGGTAAGTGTTACTCTGTGTCCTCTATGATTGTGTGTATGTCCTCTGTGTGTGTGTGTGTGTGTGTGTGAGAGAGAGAGAGAGAGAGAGATGGTTTTGGCTCGGCAAATGAAACATTCATGGTGGCGGGGGATTGGTTACTGAGAGAGATGCAGGCTGTCAGAGCAGGTCTGTATAAAGTCAGCGCGAATACCCCCCTCTTTCTCTCCTCTCTCTCTTCACATTGTCTCTCCATCTCTTTCCCTCCTCCCTCTCTCTCTCCCTCCCTGTCTCCCTCCATCTCTCCCCCTCCCTCCCTCCCTCTCATCATATAAACAGAGCAGCGCAGAGAGTGCTCCCAGTGTTCTAGTGTCTCATTCAGACCTTGGGTCCCACATGCTCGCACACGTACGCTCTAACACAGACACACACACGCGTATACTGTAGGCTCTCTCTCTCTCACACACACACACACACACACACACACACACGATAACAGAGGAGGGACAGAGCTACAGCTGCTGCTGATGTTCTAGCTCCGATGGAACGATACGCCGAAGGGGAGCATGTGCTCACGGTAGGACCGCTCTCGCGCGCGTGTGTGTGTGTGTGTGTGTGTGTGCGAGCGTGTGTCCTCTTCAATATGTGCCTGCTGCATGGGAGGCTGAAGGGTGGTGGGTGGACTGGCATTAACAAAGAGGGTGGTGTATCTCAGAGAGAACGGAGGTGTGGGAGAGAGAGAGGGGAGAGGATTAGACAAAGTCTGCCTTGCCAACGACGCCTGTTAAGAAGGATCCCTCCTGCCCTTTGGTATCTCTGAGGGGAAGGAGAGGAGACAGATGGAAGGATGAATGCAAGGAGAGGGGGAGGAGAGGAGAGGGGGAGGAGGGGCATACTACATTGGAGATGGCGGAGGAAAATGGGTCAGATAGAGACAATCGAATAAAAACAAAAACAGACAGCATGCTCTCTTGTGGTGAAATGGATGTCTTACCTCCTGATGGGAGGCAGAAGTGTCAGTACCAATGAAGGCTACTGTACCAAGCGTTGTTATGGCAAGCTAGGTTGATGAGCTGTCTTATTGGCGGGGGTGGAGGGCATGGTTACTATCTGTGTGTTGTTGTTATGTCCAAGCTGGGACATGGTCTTTGAGTCTTGGATACTTAAGTGGTGTGGTGACGACACACACACATTCTTTCTCACCCGCACTCATTCTCTCACAGTTTCTCTTACACACACAACCATGCATGTTCACACACACACACACACACACACACACACACACACACACACACACACACACACACACACACACGTGTGACTCATGCGTGGAGGGGTGGGGGACCGCTGTCTATGGAGCTATGCCCAGTAACGACAGCCTGGAGTACAATTTACAATTCGCCTTCGCATCTTTATCCAAAGTACCTTGCAGTGATTTTGGTTTTGCAGTGCTATTGTTGTCATGAGGTACCTTGCTCAAGGGCACAAAGGTAGGCAATGATTGTATTGTTAAGTATCCTGGCCCGGTCTTGAACCAGAAACCTACTGTACTAGGGATGTGCTTGACATCATGCGTTTATAGCACCACACTTTTCAACTCCCATTTCAGAATATATTGGCAGATAATGGTGACGGAAGATCCAGTGGTGAGTGCCGTCCATGTGTCTGAGGTTAGAGCCAGCTCTTCGGGACAGTTGATAAAATAGATATTGGGAAGTCTCCGTATAGTTTTTTCACCTTTCAGTTGCGTGGCTTAACTGTTTTGGGATTGTGTGTTCAGGTTCTGCTAATGCCCATGAGCGCACGGAACAGAATCCCTCTCCTTCCACAAAACTAATTGGAGGGTCTTTTATTGGCCACACGGCAATGACACATGCACGAACACACACATAATTGAGCGGCGACACAGTATACACAACACACGCATCTTCAGCGGTCGCCAGTGGAATGTGTCCACTGCATTTGACCCATCTGAGCTGTCCTCCTCCAGTGGCAACAAGGAGCAGTGGACAGACTCATCAGTGGCTGATTTATTGAACAATAAATCAGTGGCCATTTGTTGTACAGTAGTATTACAGTAGCATATACTTTGGTAACTACACCATTAAAAAAAGAAAAGCCTGATATAGGCTTATATATTTTTGCAACTGATATGAAAATCTAATGTGTTGACTGGCACGACTATTCGAAAATTCAAACTCATCACTAGTACCTACTTACCATCCTAAGGGGACACCAAGCTGGCTGGCTGCCACTGACACCACTCAAAGACAACAGTAATAATTGGTAGTGCCCACACTGATCCACACACTCATACTGACTGCAACTGGATTGACCGTGCTTCTGAGTGAATTCAAGATGGAAGTTAATGAATTGTACTGACCTGTTTATCTAGTTCTTTGTTATTATATTACACTCACAAATGCACACTCACACATCGAATGCTACAGACTAAATAGCTTACATTTGCCTGACATGACATAATTACTACCATTCGCACACAATTGCTGTCGTTGTTGTTGAATACCCTAAGTGCTGTTTTATTGTGGCTGTCTCAGTCCCTCGAGCTCATCATGGAGTGTCTCTATGAATTATTCACGACGGTCTTCACTGGGATGAGCGAGCACACAGAGAAACAGGCACCTTACCCCAAAGGCGAAGCCAGCCAGCCAGCTAGCCAGGGTCATGTAAAAGTGATGCTGTTTTTAGATTGCAGAAAATGTGTTCTGGAAGCCTCACCATCTGCTACAGTAGCATGTACAGTACTACCTAATCTTATTGGGTCAATATAGATGGTCATCTAAGACGAACAAAATGAGGCCTATAAGTCCTAGTCTAGCTTGATTTAGTCTGAATCATGTAATAGGAGCCAGTTTTGCGTCATTGATACCACCACACACAAGATCTGGGAAGGTGCCCATGTCTAGACAGACACTTATGAGAGAGGGGATATAGTTAGCATAAGAGCAGGGTTGTTGGGGGTGGGGGTGGCGGGGGGGGGGGTGGGGGGGGTAGATATGACTTTGATGATTTGTTTTCATTGGACGGCTGCCAGCCTTGCCCCCACCCCTTGGCACTCCCCCTCTGCTGGCCTGTAGAGAGGGGAATGAGGAGATTGGGAACGGCTTGTTCCTCATCACTGCACCCCAGGCATGCCTCCCATTCTTCAGCCCTCACACGTCCAGGGACACTGCGAGCCCCCCGACAACAGAGACCCCACCCACCCCCGCTCTGCCTGGGGCAGGGACACGTCTTCTCATTTATGTTGGCCCCCTCGCGTGGCTGCACTCCATTCATGGTGTGTGTGTGTGTGTGTGTGTGTGTGTGTGTGTGTGTGTGCGCGCACGTGCGTGCGTGTGCCAGTGAGGAAAGCAGGTTTCTTTTTGCTTCTAGCCTCGCTTCACGCCCAGACCTCTTTCTCTGTGTTTGGGTTCAAGCGGTTCGGCCACCGAGAGGTGACCTTCCCGTCGTCACCTCCCCCCTGACGTCACTGGCTGGTGTCACCGCTGAGCGGGTCAGGCCATTCCGGCCCCCATTCCCGGCCTCCTATATTGTGTTGTGTTGTGTGTGTGTGTGTGTGTGTGTGGTGTTGAAATTGCTCTGAGGGACGAAGTGGCGCCACCAGCCCCCGACACGTGCTCATGCCCTGCCAGCGTATGAAGTGCTCATTTAAGGGCCTGCAAGAAACTATTTAGGGACAGGGCATTTTATGAGGCTTTCAGGAATACCAGAGTTGTGAAACTGAAATAGCAGTGCCGGTGTGGTTTCCTGAGGGACTGAACATAAGCGCATTTCTGATCCCTTTATCAGTGAAGATGACCCTGGGCCCGGCAGCCCTTCTCCACCAGTCAACAGAAGCCAGTCTCATCCACTCACCCCTGCCTGGCTGGCTGCTAGGAAGAAAACCTCTGTCTAGTCCAGATTCATTTCCTGACTCAGGGTGTATTCACACAGACACTAGTTAGTGCGCACCAAACGAGCTTTGGGCCCGAGAGCGCTTCGTTTAGGCCTGTGTGAACACAGCAATCGCACTCCGGTGCGCACCAAAACAGCCGCACCGAGACCCTCCAGAAGGGGTGGTCTCGGAGCGGCTTCAACCGAATTCTTGTGCGCACCAGTTATGGTGTGAAAGCGCGTGACCTCGGACCGACGTAACTACCTTATAAACCATTATACATTTGTTCTTTCCGGGAGTTTTTCATGACGCTCTTGCATCCGCCCCCAGAAAGATATTGACCATTGACAGCCCTGAGCCTTTTCATGTGACTTGTGGTGCTGCATTTGGACCAGAGTAAAGAAAGTGCTGTGTGAAAGTGAACCGCAGTAGCTGAGAAACAATATATCACTTTCGCTTTTGGTGCGCATCAATGGTTCGCACTAACATATGTGAATACGCCCTGAGTTCATCTCTCTCTCGCTCCCTCATTATCATTCCCCTCCAAGACTCCAAGAGCAGAGCAGACAGCAGCTCATTATCATGTAAAGCAGGGAGAGAGAGGGAGAGACAGAGGGTGGGAGAGAGAGAGAGAAAGGGAGGGAGAGAGATGTTATCAATCTCACAAGGTTGTATTTGGACCAGGATGGAAGCTCATGGTAATGTATTGGTGAGAATGTCATTATAGGATGGTGACACGGAATGCCCTGCTCCTCTGTCACTCCTAAAATTGACTAAAGAAGCATTTTTTATGTCTGAGGAGGATTCTCCTTTATTCAAGGTCATTACCTGTGTTCCTCTTAAGAACAGACCATCTATTATGTTACCAGCCGCTAACTTATGCTACTCTATCTCAGACCTAGCGGGGTAGTAATACTTCTCAGTGTTATGTGATGGTAGACCGTGGAAGTACCTTCCTAGTCCTATCGTGTGTGCAAACTAGGGTTGCAAATTGTAGGCATGTTCCTGAATCGATCATTGGTAATATGAACGATCAATCAATTGATTCATTGTAATTACCAACATTTTTTTCTTAATCTACGCTTTATTACGGACGGACTGGGTTATTTTTTTCTGCCTGCTCTTCCTCACAAACACCGATGGTGGGTTTGCTGCAGGTGAGATGAGGAGAACAGCCAACTTAGCCGAGTGAACGTTCTTCAAGTGAGAGCATTGCTGTTGTCGTCATGTTGTATGTGTACACGGCAATACAATATTTGCAAGTGGCTCCTTGTCCTTTCTTTTCAAAGTGGTCCCACACAATGCTTTGCCCGCTTAATTTTTCAAAATATGTTGATTCCTCCTCTGCATTTCTCCCTAGATGGCTGCTTCGCTACCACGTTGTTTGATAGTAGATCAAGTAAATTTCACGTGCTCGAACAAATCCTTAACAATCAATGAATCGATTTTTGATTCATTGTTTGCTTCCTTAGTGCAAACTAGCCCTTCCTAGGGGAACAGTGGCTAGAAGCACTCACTGAAGGACAACTCTACCTGAGGCCTGGCCAGCTCCTTGCGGGATCCGTCCTTTTGGTGTGATTCCCCCTCGTGATTCGACCAGCTCTCCGTGTGTAACTTCAGGTTAAAATCAGGTGTACATTATGTTCCAAAAGAGTGTGTAAGGAGAGCTCCCCAAAACCCTGCATCCAGAAGTTCAGGTACCTTAGTCCCAGAGCTTGTGTTTCTCAGTGGCGCCTGGTCTCACTGTTTGGTCTTCCCAGCGCATGTGCACCTGGGGCTCATGCTGCCTTAATGAACTCCAAGCCACGCCCCCTTGTTCATTAGTACTAGCTGTCCCTGGACAAACACCCTGCACTAATACTAACATAACTAATCCCAAGCCTAAAATCCTATACTAAATGATATCACCATGCTAGGCAAGGCAAGACAAGTTTATTTGTATAGCACATTCCAGCAATAAGGCAATATCTAAAACAAAATGCTAACCTAAAAGATGATATTGTAACGCTGTCAGACAATCGCAGCTCAGGATGAGACACGCGCAGAGGCTTTCAGGACTGTCAGCTCTGTGGAGACGGGCCGCGCTGTCGTCTGTCCCTCTCACAGGGAGCTCTGTCCTCGTCCTTCACCGTGTGCTCCTCAGGGAACTGCCTGAGTGAAGTGTGTGTGTGTGTGTATGTGTATGTGTATGTGTGTGTATGACAGAAAGGTAGAGGGAGCGAGAAAGAGATTGTCTGGAGATTGTCTCTATGACAGAGAAACACGTGGAGTCGTGTGGGAGACAGAGAGAGAGAGAGAGGGAGAGAGGTAGATGTCTTATCTACTGTACATCCTCTAGAAGGACGTTGCCTGCTCAGAGCCTGGAGCCAGATATAAGTGCTCAAAATGAGTCACATCAACCATCAGTCACATCCATCCCTCCATCCTTCTATCCCGCCATTGTGTGGTTAACATCTTAACCTATCATGGTGCTGTAGGCCTCTCTCTCTCTGATTGGTGGCATAATTAAAGCCCTCGTCCAATGGGAGCTGGTGTTGCATGGAAGCTGAATTTGGACAGGACTTGAATTGAGGATCTGTATTGGAAAAGGAGTTTGAGGCTGCAATTAGACACCAGGAAACTGTCCCTGATTGAGCCTACATGCAGCAGTTTCTTCCTCAGTCACACAAGACCCATCTCTCTCTCTCTCTCTCTCTCCCTCTCTCTCTCCCTCTCTCTCTCTCTCTCTCTCTCTCTCTCTCTCTCTCTCTCTCTCTCTCTCTGTGACAGCCCTGCTCCAGACCCCCCCCCCTCCTCTCCCAGTCCACCCGTCAGACCACAGCACAACCAGCAGGGCTCTCCCCCTCTTTCAGGGCTGTGTGTGTGTGCCACCCCAGGGTATTTCTAGATCCCGTTATATTTGCTTGTCAAAAATAGCCCCCTTGTCCAGTCATAAATAACCTTTTGGGGAGGGGGGGAGTACTTGCCTTGACCGTCTAACTCTTTCAGCCAATCAGTGTAACAAAACTTTTGCCAAATCCAGTTGGAAGAACTACAAAAACAGAAACCGTTCCTCCTAGAAACTGTGCATACTCTTGTTTAATTGTTATTAGGGGCCAGGCAGCGTAGCTGCCGGAACCCTATTGTATTTGCCTATATTATTATTCTCCATCTTCCACTGAAGTCTAACTTCCCGTGGACAAAAAATCACCAAAATGTGCACATAGCTCCAGTACTATACCCAAAGTCCTCACCCTGCATTGTAGGTCAATAAACCTCAAGGTGGCGCTACAGCAACAGTCTAAAGTTTCAAACTTTAAAAAATCATAACAAATCAGCCATAGGTGCTATCACTGTAAAACCACCACGTGAATGTAGTCCCAATTGAGACAAAACTGTCATATGCTTTGACCTTGCAGGAATTTTGAAGTCCATCACTCTGATTTCTTCATAAACTGTAAAACCTATCAAACCTATCTCCTCCCACATTTTTTGTTCAATTGACACCAAAATTGATCTACTGTATCGTCAGACTGTCCTTACCAAACGATCCTCACAGATTTTTGAAATATCAAAAATTGAGCCCACAGCACATCAAAAGGTTTTACTGTTAACAGTTCTGTATACAGTTCCTATTAATTCTCGCCAAACCAATGTCTGATCATCCTCATAAAAAGTGACAACATTGGCCACATATCCAAGATGTAGTATGATTTTTTTCAGAATTTTATCTAAAAAATTGAATTTTTTAAAATATGTTTAATTCTGTCCTCTGAAACCAACACTTCATGCAAAGAAAACTGCGTTACCCACAATCCAACGCAAGCTCCACGAATCTGAGACATCGCTGTTGGCAACCCTACCCCGCCGAGGATTACAATGACTAAATCAATTGATTGGCTACTGACTGAGCACACAGCTGCTGAAGTCAATGTTCAAATATGAAGAAAAGCAAACAAAACCTGTAAAGATTAATAAACATATCTCATCCCACATTTTTCAATCAATTAACACCAAACTTGCTACACTGGATCTTCAGACTGTAATTCACAAACTCATTGACCAGATTATTGAATTATCAAAATCGAGCTTACAATGCATCAAAAGGTTTTACAAATGTTTTACTATACCATATGAATGTACAAAATGAACATTGGAATGTCAACTTTCTTGTTGTCTTCCTATTCTCTCGCTTATTGCTCCTAAACTTGTCAGGAATTGCCTGGCCCCGCCTCATCGCTGCGTAGCAGCTTTAATTTAATTATCTTTTTGCAATTACTGCACTTACGGCTTTGTTTATTCTACTAACGTTAGGTTAACATTACTGCTCGTTGCTTGGGGAGACTGTTTTACCACTGGAACCAGTCTGGGGTTACGTTATATTGGGGGGCAGAACAGCAGTCAGAGCACAGTCCCTGACTGGCCCGGTCAAAGCGTAATCGGAGAGAAATCATTTGAGATAGGGGGAAGTCCAGACTGATCTGCGGAGAGAAACTGAATGTGAGTTTGCGAGAGCAGGATGGCCTCACGAGGCTAGGGCAGTATAGCCACTGAGGAAAGGGTAGGGTGGAGCTCTGACCTCTCTGTAAATGTGTGGGAGAAAGGGGTCCACTCCAGGGAGTAACGGGAGGGACATTGGGCTGGTGTAAAGCACTATCACTAATGAGGGTCTGGTGGAAGCTATATCTTATTCTGTCCTGTTTTATTAAATTGTGGTGTAGCTGGGAGGCGGTGAGTCAGTGGGTTAGGAGTGGGCAGACTAGCCCCCCTACGGGGCCTCTCCATTAGTGTGACTGGTATTCTGCTCACACACCGAGCAGTAATGAGACCGCAGCATGTCTCAGTGGTCCTCGGACGCAGAACCCCACCTCCCCCCCTGACCACCACTCCAGACCCCAGGGCTCGCCAGGAGAGGCCGGCACTGCCCGCGACCAGCATCGTTTTAATTGGGATGTGGGCTATGCTGCATCATAGCTCAGGTCCTTAATCCATTGACAAGACGGCTAATCCCAGATATAATCCAATTGTAGATTACAATCTCACTCCACTTTTGTTTGTCGGCCATGCTGTAAACCCTTGTTAATCATAGCTTAGTGCAATTTTCTCATTGGCGCGTCCATATTTCCTTGAAGTACGTCTAGGCTAAAAATGTGAAATCTCGGCTATCTTCCTAGAGTTCCAGAGTCTCTCTCTCTCGCTCTCTCTCTCTCTCTCTCTCTCTCTCTCTCTCTCTCTCTCTCACTCTCTCTCTCTCTGTCTGTCTACCCCCCCCCTCTCTTGGGGTGTGTATGTAAGGAGAATTCAATGGGAATAACACCTAAGGCTCCTTTACCTGACCACACAATAATATACACCCTATCGAGCACCTCTCTCTCCTGGTGCATAGACCCGCCCCCCCCACACACACGCACATACTTACATGTACACCACTATGTCCCACCACCATTATGTCAGCCACAGTGCAGCATAAATTATGGAGACCCTGGTCTGTCTGTGTCCTACAGTAACACAGTCCCTACTCCTACAGTAACACAGTCCCTACTCCTACAGTAACACAGTCCCTACTCCTACAGTAACACAGTCCCTACTCCTACAGTAACACAGTCCCTACTCCTACAGTAACACAGTCCCTACTCATACAATAACACAGTCCCTACTCCTACAGTAACACAGTCCCTACTCCTACAGTAACACAGTCCCTACTCTTACAGTAACACAGTCCCTACTCCTACAGTAACACAGTCCCTACTCCTACAGTAACACAGTCCCTACTCCTACAGTAACACAGTCCCTACTCATACAGTAACACAGTCCCTACTCATACAGTAACACAGTCCCTACTCCTACAGTAACACAGTCCCTACTCCTACAGTAACACAGTCCCTACTCATACAGTAACAAAGTCCCTACTCATACAGTAACACAGTCCCTACTCTTACAGTAACACAGTCCCTACTCCTACAGTAACACAGTCCCTACTCATACAGTAACACAGTCCCTACTCATACAGTAACACAGTCCCTACTCCTACAGTAACACAGTCCCTACTCCTACAGTAACACAGTCCCTACTCATACAGTAACACAGTCCCTACTCATACAGTAACACAGTCCCTACTCCTACAGTAACACAGTCCCTACTCCTACAGTAACACAGTCCCTACTCCTACAGTAACACAGTCCCTACTCATACAGTAACACAGTCCCTACTCATACAGTAACACAGTCCCTACTCCTACAGTAACACAGTCCCTACTCCTACAGTAACACAGTCCCTACTCCTACAGTAACACAGTCCCTATTCCTACAGTAATGTGCGGGTGTTGCACACATTAGCCATCAATCTCAGGTGCCAGAGATGGGTACAGTGGGGTTGAGGAGGTTGATGTTATTATTTATTTATTATATATTATTTATTTCTTCTCCCAACACTGACACTGGCATTACAGAGCCAACAATAAGGGTTTGCGAGTTCCACATGGCTGTTGTGACAGCTGTGCGGAAGTGACGGATGGTGAATGATGTGCTGTGATAACACCTTAAAGATGCTGTTCCACACATTATGCCAGTGATGAGATACGGAGATGGAACTGTGTAGAAGCCTGGATTAATTTTGCTCAGTCAACATTACATTACATTGCAGTCATTTAGCTGATTCTTTTATCCAAAGCGACTTACAATAATTGCATTTAACATAGGAAAAGCCAATGTACTACTACTTGCCAGAACTCACAAGTGCATCTCCTTTCTAAAACAAGTGACTGAAGGCAAGGTGCAAGAATTGCAAGTAGTCAATTGATCAATCAATCAGTCAAACTTTTATACAGCACATTTCATACACAGAGGCAACAAAATGTGCTTCACAGAAAAGAGGAAACATGCATAGATTAGATATACTATGTTTTTATTATGTATTGTTTAGTCTAACCTGCCAAGGGACTGAAGATGCAAATTAGCTCTAAGATGTAGTCTGGTACGATGCATCACATGGTGACATTTAAGTTTGAATTGTACACTGTCCATGTTAAATAAAGTTTCCAAATCAAACTAACACGGACAATAATTTGCAAAAAAAACAACTGTTCACCCATTTGAGCCAATATGGGAGAAACTGTAAGAATTATTCCCTGACCTCACAGTTTACCAATGCTATCTCTCTCCTCCTCTCTCTCTCTCTCTCTCTCTCTTTCTCTCTCTCTCTGTCTCTCTCTTTCTCCCCCTCTCTCACCCAGGGTCTAGACGAGGAGGCGATCCTTGACCTTGGCAAGACAAGCTCAACCACCCACACCAACTATGAGAAGGAGGAGCTGGAGAGTGAGTCTCTGCCACCCCTCCATCATGTTTGAACGGCTCCGCCCTTTAGATCTTCTTGTGTCTTTAACCTGACGTGCGTATCGGTGAATATGTGTGTGTGTGTGCTTTAGAGACTGTCTCTCTTGTGGCCTATTCGTCTAGATGCCTGAGGTGTTTGGAGTCACCATGCGCTTGCCCATGTGGCTTCTCCCTCCACACAAAGGGGGGTTAGCTGTGAATAGAAAGAACAGGTGTGGATGGTGTTGCTTTCCCGAGGCAGCCCCCCCCCCCCCCCCCCCCGGGCGTAAGCAAGCCCACAGGCATAGCTCCAATCTACTTATTTCCTGGCTTAAAAGAGATGACATTCTAAATCACCAGGGTGGTGAGCGTGGTAGCTTATTTTAGTCTATGTGTTAATATACCATAAAAGCATATTCCGAATGCTTGTCTTCAGTCCAAAGTCACCAGATGGGCTCCTGTTTCTAGAGGTCGGATGTGTCATTCCTGTAGTGCAGCCATAAAAGCGCAAAAAAATAATTACACAAGAAACAGAGGATTCCTCGAAACACAAACATTCCCCTCCCATCACATGTAGATAAACATGTCAAGAGATTAGCTGGCCAGATAGCTAGAGGTTTTCCAGGTAGTTTGTGTTTGCCCTGGCCAGATTACTGAACTAACACACATAATACTAGCTGTTAATTCCATGGGATTTTCACAGAGGTGTGTGATCATCTATAATAAGAAGGTAGTACTGAGAAATTACAAAACATTCCCATGTCCCGTCCTGCTGAGCAAGGCTGGGCTGCGGCATGTCTCACAGGAAGGCTGGTGTGTGCAGAGAAGGTGTTGTGAATGGTCAGGACCAGGAAGGAAGACCATCTCTGTAGAGATACACCTGGGCTCCTTCTCCACTGACCTCTCCACTTCGTAACACCCTCCATCGGCTTCCCCATTGTTACCCAGCGTTATTTCAACTTTTGGTAAAACAATATATCAAAACAGCAATAATAATAACTGATGTGTGACTCTTCCTTTCGCTTTATTCTATGTTACCATTTGCAAAACGGACTCTGAATAGGAAGTGTTTCCTACGCGGAAGTGAGGGAATGAATGAAGGAGTCTAGCCTTATAACGTGGGAGAGGTGACGTCAATCAGGAACAAACGGTACAGGGGGAAATTATGTCACAGGCAAATGTTGGTTTTCTATGAGAACGGACTGAAAGATAGTTTCACAGAAGTTGTAAAATAATTAACTGAAGAAGAACAGTCAGGTAGGAAAACAGAAAGGAACAAATGGTGTGGGTAACACATTAGTGAGACTGAAATTTCATTAACAGGCTTTACTGGGATGTACAGTTGGCTCAATTTCTCTAGACTAATATACTTAGTCGCTTTGGATAAAAGCTTCTGCTAAAATGTAGATGTAAAAGATAAATGTAGATTTATTTGAGATGGGCCTGTGTGTATTCCTATGCGAGCCACGTTTGTTCTGGAAGACGGGCCCTAAATGAGTGTAGTGTGGAGCTGGCAGCCAGCCAGCAGTGCTGATTGGAGCGATTCTGTGTGGTGTGTGTCTCCAGGGAGCGATGGAGAGAGTGAGGGCAGAGGAGAGAAGAGCTTTTAAGGAAGCGGGAGAGACGGCAGCAACATCTTTATTACCACTTGTGTCCCTGAGGCCCCCGCCCGCCCCCCCAGCCATCCAGTGTTTTCCAGTGGTCTCTCACTCTCTCTTTCTCTTTCACTCTCTCCCCTCATCGTATCTCTCCATTCCCCTGTCCGCCTCTCTCTGTCACTCATACTTTTGTGTGCGTGGCGACAAACCAAAGATAGCAAATGTCCGGTTGTCACTCCCTCCCTCCCTCCCTCCCTCCCTCCCTCCCTCCCTCCCTTCGTTCGTTGGGTTGTTGACCTGCAGTTCTATGTTGCTACCACAAGAGGCAGTGATTTTTTGTGCATGGCTGTAAGCCAGCGCACCTAGACAAGAGGCAGTGTTTTTTTGTACATGGCTGTAAGCTAGCGCACCTAGAATAGCGTTTGTCCGGTTATCACTCCCTCCCTCCCTCCCTCCGGTCAATGTTGACCTGCATTTCTCTGTTGGCACCACAAGAGGCAGTACTCCCAGCACACCAAAATAAAGGACACCAAAATCAACCTGTCGATCTCCACTGCACAAGTAGAGTAGCGGTGAAAGCATAGGACTCCCACCTGGGAGACGGAGGTTCAAGGCCACAGTGGGGATGACTTTATGGGACTATACCCCAAACTTCCACATGTTCATCCTTTCACTCCAACCTTTACTCCTTGCCTTATAGGTCAGATCCTGTACCAAACCCCAACCCTTATTCTAACCCCAACTAACACTAGGGACTGGAAGAAGGACACCAAAACCAACCCGCCGATCTCTGCTGCACAAGTAGAGTAGTGGTGAGAGCATTGGACTCCCACCCAGGAGACGGGGGTTGATGGTGGGGATGACTTTATAGGACTATACCCCAAACCTCCACACGTTCATCCTTTCACTGCAATCTTTTTATCCTTTACCTTTGTCCAGAAACAGAAGTTGAACCAATTGCAGCAAAATAGCTAACGTTACAGGAATCATCAGTGTAACTGCTTTAGCCACTGACTGCTACCATTAATGTTATGGAAGCTGCTGCTAGTTGTTGTGAGCTCATGGGCTTACTGGCTATCCCATTCTTATTGTGGATTAGAATTGGAAGCATTGGAACTGATGTGTCCAGGCGACAAGACCTATCTTAATTTATCAGACATTATTTAATGTAATTTCAATTCACAGCTATTTCAGTGGCGTGACTAGCTTCTGTTCGACCAGTCCTGAACAGAAACAAAGCAGCCACGCACATAAGCCAGGCTGGATTATCTTTTCAATGAGCCCTCTCTCTCTCTCTCTCTCTCTCTCTCTCTCTCTCTCTCTCTCTTCTCCGTCTCTTGCCATGTGTGTGTGCGCCTCTTATCATCTCCCCTGAGTCTCATGTCTCATTTTCATTGGTTCCTCCCAGAGCCCCTTTTAAATCAAAGAGGAATGACTCATTCTAGAAAGATTGGCTCAGAAAGTAGAACAAGGACATGGTTGGAGCCAGTTCCACTGGAACAATAACAGGCATTAGAGATGTGGAAAAAGTGAGTGACAGAAGAGTAAACTGGATGAGTGAAAAATTGATAAATTAATATATGAAGACAGATATGAAGCATGCGGCGCCAATGTCTTGTGTTCTCCCAGGCTTCCTAACCCAGTACTAGTGGTGTTATAGACAATGGTGACGTGACAGCTGTCAAACACAGATAGGAAGGAAGGGTAAGATTGCTTCCTGATGTCTCCCCCTCCCCAGGCCACCGGGCGGTGTACGTGGGCGTCCATGTTCCTCTGGGACGCGAGAGCAAGCGGCGGCACCGCCACCGTGGTCACAAGCACCACCGCAAGAGGAGGGAGAAAGACTCCGACCGCGACGACGGGACAGAGTCCCCCACATACGGTAACCGCCGGCGCTTGGCCATCTCCCGTTACATGGCGTATCTCTTACCTCTCTCCTCCATCACCATCTCCTACCGTTATCTCCTATCTCCTTCACATCTTTTCTCTCTCCCTGATAGCCTGTTGTGATTTTGGGAGTAGAGACAACCTAGACGGTATCCGGTAGCTGCGACTGAGCCCTCGGCACTGTCTCCTTGGCATCTGTGTTGACATGACTGAGCTCTTTTAGACAGACGGGGAGCTTTTTTGAGACGGAGCGCATTGTGAATGTCTCTCCAAACAAACCCAGGCTCCAGGGAGCCAGCTTTGACAGTGATGGACGGAACTGACAGTCTCTTTGATGTTTGTGTGTGTGTGTGTGTGTGTGTGTGCGTGTGTGTGTGTGTGTGCGTGTGTGTGTCTGTGGACAGGACACTCTCCCTCTAACCAGCGGGGACAAGATCAGAGGCATAGTAGAACAACACATAGAAGTATTAAAATGACTGACTCTCTTTTCCCCTCTCTCTCTCTCTCTCTCTCTCTCTCTCTCTCTCTCTCTCTCTCTCTCTCTCTCTATCTTCTCTAATCTGTCCATTTGTCTTCTCTCAGCGGTTATTCCGTCTCTGACTGTTCTGGTGTTATCTCTCTGTCTGCTCCCTCGGGTGTGGAAATGACGGATAGAGAGAAGCTGAAGTTGTGATTTGTCTTCCATTCTCACCTCACAAGGCCCAGATAGACAGACTGACCTTTTCTCCTGTCATTTGTCCCCGGATGACCTTTGACCCCATAGACACACCATCCCAGCGGGTGCAGTTCATCCTGGGGACCGAGGACGATGACCAGGAGCACATCCCCCATGACCTCTTCACTGAACTGGACGAGCTGTCCTTCCGGGACGGCGGCGCCACCGAGTGGAAGGAGACCGCCAGGTCAGAATTATTACACACACACACATACACACACTGAAAGGGTGCTCAAAGCAATGTGTGAGACTGACCAAGCTCCACCACCCGTACCTGTGAGTCAGCCGGCGGAAGTCTTGACAGCGTCTCTGAGTCATCCTCTCTATCTCGCTGGCAGCGTGAGTCTGACTCAGCCGATCAGACGGAGTCAGCCTTGTAGCTCTGGAGCTCAGATAGACGCGGGTGTTTACCGCTCTGATTGAAACCCTCTCAGCCCGTCAGGAGGTCATAGCCAAACGATTTTTATAGAGCTTTTATAGCCTGACAATGTTCTTCTGTAAAAGATCTATAACATCTCCCATAGTCCGACTTGTTGAGTCATTTTTATCACTTTTTAATTAAGTTAAGTGAATTAATCCTATTTGCAGTGGAAGTGTGAGAACAAACACTTGTGTGTGTGTGTGTGTGTGTGTGTGTGTGTGTGTAGGTGGCTGAAGTTCGAGGAGGATGTGGAGGACGGAGGCGAGCGCTGGAGTAAGCCGTACGTGGCCACGCTGTCCCTCCACAGCCTGTTCGAGCTGCGCAGCTGCATCCTCAACGGCACAGTCATGCTGGACATGAGGGCCAACTGCATCGAGGACATCGCAGGTACAGAAGACGCTAGCGCTACCGTCCGTCCGCCAGCTGTAGAGGATGGTGCTACAAATACGAGATTAGAGATTAGGGATTACGGTTTGGGCCCGTTATATGCAGTACTTTATTGTCGGTTTTGTCTTTTCATCCTTTTCAGACTGAAATATAATTAACAGTTGAAGCCAATTATATATCTTTGTCAATTATGTTTGTGGGTGAGTCAGTGTTTCTGTGTTTTTTACTGCTTGTGTCTGACCAGATGTCCGTGCCCATAAACATTACGTCTGCGTGCGTGCGCGTGTGTTTGTGTGTGTGTGCATCTGTGTGTGTGTGTATGTGTGTGTTTGCACATGCACGTGCGTGCTTCGTCTCAGACATGCTGATCGACAGCATGGTGGCGTCCGGGCAGCTGGAGGAGGAGCAGCGTCAGAAGGTGCGCGAGGCCATGCTGAAGAGGCACCACCACCAGAACGAGCGGAAGCTCAGCAACCGTATCCCGCTGGTGCGCTCCATCGCAGACATAGGCAAGAAACATTCCGAACCGCTCTTGCTTGAGAGAAACGGTGAGATCTGCAGCACGGCATTTCCTTCTCTTCATCCATGGGGAAGGGGGTCTGGGGTTCTACAGTTCCATGGGGTGGGGAAGGGGGGGGTTCTACAGTTCAACAGGGGAGGGGGGGGGGGGGGGGAAGTCCTACAGTTCCTACAAGTGTGTGCAGAGCCATGCTGGTTCCAGGAAGCGCCAGCGTGAGTAGGGCCGGCTAAACTGAGGGAGCCGACGACTTCTTCGGTTCCCCCCTCCTCCCCCAGTGACAGAGAAGTGTGGGCGCTGGCATGTCTGGCTGGCTCAGGTTAACGGCGGCTTCTGGTCCGTGGTTCGGCGATGGCGGGCGGCGCTGCTCTCAGCATTGTGACGTGACGGCAAAATGTGACTGAGCATGCTCTCGCCGTGGTGTTTATCCTGTGTACTGTGACGCTGGGCTGTTACTGAGTTTAACCCTCCACAGCCAAACGGCCTCTGTCCAGTGTTCAGTTTTTTTGATTCCATAATGTCTCGAAAGTTGCCTGGGTTTAAATGTCTGTGAAAGTACAAACATAACAATTTTCAGAGTTACAAAGCTTGAACTGCATACTGTCCAACCAGACAGTGGAGAGATGTGAATTATGCGCTGTGTCTTTGTGGTTGTATGTCTGCAGTGTCTGCCTCACCTGCATGCACGCCTCTCTCTACCCAGAATGCACTCTCAGAGTCAGTCTGTGTGTGACTGGTGGCTTGTTTGCGAATGGGACGAGCTGATTGGGCAGGGGGGGACCTTACGGGCCAATCACCACGCTCCTCTCTCGTGTTCTCAACGTCGCCTCCTGCATACATCCTTATCTCCGCTCACCTCCCTGCAAGCACTCTCTCTCTCTCTCTCTCTCTCTCGCTGCACCCTTCCTCGTTTACTGCTACCCAGCCTCTCCTTGCTGTCCCTTACAACCATCTCCTTAATGAATCTCTTCTCTCATGTTTCTCCTCTCTCCATCCCTCTCTCCTCCTTCCTTCCTCCTTCTCTCCCACCCTCCTCCTCTCTTTGTCGCTGTCTCTCGTCCGTCTGTTAGGAGAGGGCCTGTCCTCTTCCCGCCTCTCCCTCCAGAAGCTGGGGGCGCCCGCCGCCGTCCTGTCCCAGAGGCGCGAGTCCCGGGTCTCCGTGCTCCTCAACCACCTCCTGCCCTCCTCCTCCGCCTCCCCCGCCGGGGGAGACGCCGCTTCGCCCCTCGCCACCCCCCAGAACACCCCCCCCTTCCGCCGCCGCTCCCCGACCCCGCCCCGGTGCTCCGCCCCACAGGCCATCCCGGAGGTGGTGGTGTCGCCCCCCGAGGACGAAGAGACCCCGCCCGCCGTTGCGGAGGAGGAGCCGAGGGCGGAGCCCGGCAGACAGCCGACGCAGCACCAGCTGCTGCCCTTAGAAGGCAAATATCTGTGTAGCCTGCCAGTGTGAGTCACGGCTTGAACAGACAACACTAGCACCAGCATGCTTGGCTGAGCCCCCCCCCCCCCCCCTCTCTCCTTCCTGTCAGCATTCCAGCTCAGGTCCACCGCCTCACCTTCTCAGCACACGACACATCCGCTCAACGCCTCACTCGACTGTCTGCTCTTCATTCTCCCTCTGTCTCACATACACACACGCACACACACACACACACACACACCGCCATCCTCAGCCTCTCCCGCTACCTTGCCAAGCTCGGCCCTCCCCTCTGCCCGGCGCGTGCATGGCTCTCTTCCAAACCCATCTGCGTCCGTCGTCTGTCTCCTGTGCTGTAACCCAGTGGTGTGTGATGTTTCCATGCCCCCTAAACCTCCTCCCCCTTGCCCTTTATGTTCCGTGGCGTGAAATCATCACATGCGAGCCGGGAAAGTGTCCCCACACCCCGGCCGTGCTGTATAAAAGCCCTGTTTGGGAGAGTCGCTGAGAGTAGACTGACAGAGTCTACGGGTCCCCGTGTCACGGCATGTCCCCGTGTCACGGCAGTGTGACCCGTTGTGATTATAAACAGGAGCAGGAGGCGCCGGCTTGAAGCAAGATCATCCATCTTGTCTCTTTTTCCAGACGTTTGGCATCTGTGATCAGCTCGTCCTGGGTTCCTAAGAACGCATAAACACTCCAGATGTCTCCGGCATGTTCCCCCCTATGAAACGTCTGGTGAGGCCGTGAGACAAACAGCAGGCTAAATATAAACCGAGGGGCGGAGGGGCTGGCACGAAATCTACAGTGACTTTTTGTTCTTCCCAGTCCCCAGGCTTGTTCCCTGTTTTTATAGAGTGTGTGTGTGCGTGCGTGCGATTGTGTGCGTACGTGCGTGCGTGTTTGTTTGTGTGTGTGTGTGTGTGTGTGTGTTTGTTTGTGTATGTGTGTTTGTTTATCTGCTGGTTGTATAAGGGGGTTATATATGTCAAGGTCAAGGTCAACTTTATTTATAAAGCACGTTTAAAATCAACCGAAGTTGCACCAAAGTGCTGTACAATATAATATATTATTATATATTGTAATATATATGTAGGTCAACTGAGGACTGGTTCGGTACCTTCTTCCCATACTGTGTTACGGCATGCAACTTCCTATCACCCTAATAACAAGACCTGCCTAATGCCAGCATAGCCTCTAATGCAAGGAGGAAGCATAACAACACAGCAGGTGCCAACAGGACGAAGGCATGTACTCATTGTGCTGTGCCACGGTTCCCTGTTGGAAAATCCCTGGGTAGGTATAGGCCTCATGTTGAGGTTACATGATCAGATTAGGCACGTGTCTATAGGCCAGCAGCAGCAGGCTAAGTCGGAGAGGCTTGCCGTGACGCAAACTTCACAAGGCCCAGTCGGAGCGAGCATTCCTGGGCTTAACCTTCCTGAATGACGAGGATACAACCTCCTCTGATCCCTGTCACCCCCAGGGGCTTTGTGGGGAATGCGAGCGACGGCGCTCCTGTTTCTGGTTGGCTGGTCTAGCTGGCCTGGCTGGCCGCCTGGTTTTGGCCACCTGGTTTTAGCTGCCCGATATCATGTGCCTGGGTTGGGGGGCTACAACAGGCCACTGGTCAAGGAGACACAGACGGAGGGTTGGTGCTTCCCTCCTCCCACTTGTCATCGCTGTGGCGCCAGCAACCAACCAGGGTTTAGCATTGATTTGGGGGGTCGATTTGGGAATGAAAGTTAAAGCTTACGGTCACCTCCCCCTCCGTAAGGCTCATCTCACACAGAGAGTCTTAATGCGGGAAAACAATCACGCTGGTGAGATTGTTTTAGCCCTTGAAACACCGCTGCAGGCTGAAACCACGTGTGTGATCAGGAATTCTCATTATCCTCAATAGCCTTTTAGATTAGCAGTCAAGCTCTGTATCAAATGAATTGGTGCTCAGCCACTAAACTCCAGTGGAACACAAAGAAGTCATTGGAAAGTAATTTGGGATATCACTGTGTATAAGTAGTGAAGATTAATGAAATATTTGATAATCAAAATGTCAGTCATCTCATTTTGATCCATAGACTGCAGTGAGGAGCCCTCCCTCCAACCTCCCTCCCTTCAGAACCGACCCTGCTGACACCAATCTGTCCACCCCTCCCTCTCTCTCTGTCCCCCTCTCTCTCCACCCTCCCCCTCTCTGTCCCTCTCCCCCCGTCTCTGTTCTCTATCTCTATCTCTATCTCTCTCTCTCTCTCTGTCAACCCCCCCCCCCGATCAGGGCCTCTGGTGTCACTCCACTCGGTGCCCAGTCACCTGGACAGTGGCAAGGCGGGAGAGAGGAGACCGTCCAAAGCTGGGGTCAGTAGAGAGAACAGCAGTGTGGACTTCAGCAAGGTAACCCCTGGTACTGACCACACTAACCCCCCCCCCCCACACACACACACATACACAACCCCCCACCCTTTACCCAGCACAGAGGGGCACCGGTCATCATCATTATCATCATCATTATCATTACACTGTGGCCATAAATAATTGATTATAATAGTTCCCCTTTGTCTGGCCATTAGGAAACCACCATCGCAGACCTGGGACAAATAGTATTTTAAATCCTTTGAAATTCTTAAGAGTGTTTGTTTGGATCACATTGATTCTATTGTGCCAGGCAATATCAATTAAGATTGAAGCACAGGATAGTATTTTTACCATAACTACACTACTGTATTTATCTCCATCCAACCCCTGCTCTCATACAGTATCTAGGAAATCAATAGCCATTCATAATCCAGACCAGAGAACCAAGAAATGGTCTTCAGAACTGCATGACCTGATTAATTGAATAACAGTTTGGCTGAGAGTGCACCCCCACTTCCGCCCGCTGCATGGCCATATTATATCATCTCTCCATCCCTCCATCCAAGAAACACCATATGTAGTCATCAGCCTAAAAACAGCTTGCCTGTCTGCCAAGAAACAGCCTTTTATACATTGAGTCAGAGGAGAAGGGATATAGGATGAGTGTGTGCGTGTGTGTGTGTGTGAGAGAGAAAATGGCCTCTTGCAGCTCTACATCTAGTGTGAGGGGCTTCAGTCTCTTTCAGCTGTGTCAAACAGCGCAACAGACTATTCGAAGCAGTCTTTGATTAGTACCGTAGCTTTCGATACTAACCAACATAATTACAACACTCAATCCAGGCTTTCAGACGCGCTGTATCTCACAAAAATCTGTTCTTCTCAAATGTGGACCACCCCCCTCCATCTTTTTCTCTCTCAGGTGGACATGAACTTCATGAAGAAGATCCCCCCGGGCGCGGAAGCGTCCAACGTGCTGGTGGGGGAGGTGGACTTCCTGGAGAGGCCCATCATCGCCTTCGTACGACTGGCCCCTGCCGTCCTCATCACGGGCCTCACCGAGGTGCCTGTACCCACCAGGTTGGTTAAACTAGACACACACAAATGCATTTTTTGGGGTAAAAACGAGACTGTCTCTTATGCGCAACGCTGACAGCAGTGACGTTGCGCTAGTGGTGTGTGTGAGAAAACAGCACTGAGTTTGAGCTGCCCGCAGTCACCGTGAAGAGCTACAAAGACAGCGACGGGAGAGAGCGTTTTGTTCAGAGAAGAGATGGCTGCAGCTTCAGCAGCAATACCTCAGCTAATTGACAAAGGCGAGCCCCAAAACACAGCAGCA
The DNA here is from genome assembly GCF_949987555.1 of Borostomias antarcticus. Lineage (NCBI taxonomy): Eukaryota > Metazoa > Chordata > Actinopteri > Stomiiformes > Stomiidae > Borostomias > Borostomias antarcticus. The sequence continues at coordinate 6,340,161 of NC_140254.1, forward strand.
CCGTGGTGCAACCGCTGTTTCAAAGTGTCTCACGAAAGGAGGCAACACATAGTTTTTTTAAATTCATTGATTGGTTGATTCAGGGTTTTTCCTGACTCGGAATGGTCTGGCCTCCCCCAGGACATTTTGGTCATCAAAAGCTTAATTTCCTGCATTCTGGTGAATTTTCTATGCACTAATGTGTGCTGGATTACCTTGTCTGCCTAACTATATTAGCCTACAAAATCTGACTTCATTGTGTTTATTTATTTCTAAAATAACAAACAGCCTAGAACATTTGTGAGGGCATATCAAGGCACTGTGACTATAATGTAGGCTGTCAGGCCAAACATGTACTGTAGGCTACACAGTAGACCTGAGGTTTTATGTCAATGGATGGAGAAGAGGCTCCACACTCCCATAGAGAAAGCATTGTCTGTTCTATAACCAGAGCTTGATAACTTGAGCTCAAGATGCATTCGTGAAGTCGAGAGCTTTGTCCCAGTCTAAATCTCATGTTTCTGCGACCCTTCTAAGTCAAGATATGGCTGCTTAGGCGTTCAAGTCATGGGTGGAAACTCTGGTTTTCACCGCTACCACGAACGACACCGCATGAGTGTGTGACTAGCGAATCGTCTGAATGGAAAAAAGGTCACACCGGAACAATTATGCGCTCCCAATTATATTTCAAGGTCGCACAGATTACATGTTTACAACATAAACCAATGGAAAACAAAAAAATGAGTACCTACTATGCAAAATTTGTGCAGGTTGGCAGGTCATAGTGTTTTTTTGTCGAGAGCTGGACCTCTCACCTTGTAATTCTCTATGCAGGAAAAACCCTGGGTTTATTTGTCAGGGACAATGCACACCAATCAACAGTCAAGCTGTATATGAGCCAGAGTTAGCCTAAAGGCTAGTTTTCATCTGTTGTCCTTGGCCAGATGTTTAAAAGGCAACCTAAAATCAAACTTGGCCAAACATCTGTCGGACAAACATCCAGACCTTTTCAGAGAATTCAAACACCAACAGAGACTACAGTCACTTCCCTGTTATGACCATGAAAGAAATACAGAGTGATGAAAAAGCCTCGCCGCTCTAGTAATATGGCCTACAAGTGGAAATGCAGTTTCATTACATCGGCTTGTCTGATTGTAAGCATTAGTAGGCTACCGTTTGGTACCGAGTGCCGTAACACTTGCCTTGGTACCAATACCGAAACTCAATTTTTGGTACTACTGTGACAACACCAGCAAGTACCCTAAAGCACCCTAAAGTGCCAAGTCCCCAGGCTGCGTGTAGTATTCTCCATGGCGTACAATTTATCCATCTTAGTCTGTCCTGGTCTGCGTTGGGTCTGACCTACGGGAGGTGTCCTCTCCTCTCTGATCCAGATTCCTGTTCCTGCTGCTGGGTCCTCATGGGAAAGGCCCTCAGTACCATGAGATAGGCAGGTCCATGGCCACGCTCATGACTGACGAGGTGAGAGCGCAGAACATGCCTTGTATGTTTACATGGGGTAGCAGGTGTAAATGTGACAGATATGAGTGTGCCGAGAAATGCTATAAAGCGTGCTCGGAAAAAGTGATTTGTGATTGGATTCATGAGCGTTCCATTTCATACAGTCATCCTTCGTATGATTTATCCATAGACGTTATGAACCAGTTTCCCCACACACTTCCTGCACCTTTCCCTGTAGATCTTTCATGATGTGGCGTACAAGGCCAAAGACCGCACAGACCTGCTCTCCGGGATAGATGAGTTTCTGGACCAGGTGACTGTCCTGCCCCCCGGGGAGTGGGACCCCACCATACGCATCGAGCCCCCCAAGAACGTCCCCTCCCAGGTGAGAGGTCATCCTGGGTCCCTTGGTCGATCATCGCATCGCTTGGGAACGTGACATGGGAGCTGAGTTCTCTGAGTTCTCGTGACATTGGAGCTGTGTGTGCAGAATGATAGTGAGAGTGCCTCCAAGTGGCTGCGGAGGGTGTAACAGCCCTGTGTTCTCCCTCTCTCTCTCTCTCTCTCCTTCTCTGCCTCTCTCTCTCTCTCTCTCTCTCCTCTGCATTTCTCTCTCTCTCTCTCCTTCTCTGCGTTTCTCTCTCTCTCTCTCTCTCTCTCTCTCCCTGCAGATGAAGAGGAAGATGCCATCCCAGCCCAACGGCTCCGCCTCTCCATCTGGGGAGCTGGACAATGAGGAGGACCCCCACGCGGGTCCAGAGCTGCAGAGGACTGGACGGTGCGTAGCAGCCTGCTGGAGACAGGATCTCTGGAGATTGTATCCCTACATTTCTGCTTTGTGATGCGGGAGGGAAAGAAATACATCAAACATTTTTATATTAATGAATTAATTAATTAATTCATATTTAAGTGTCATTATGGTGACTGTTATTTATGAAGGCTCATTAAACATTTACTGTGCAAAGGTATTTGAAATTTGAGATTCATATACTGTAGTCATATCCTCAGAATGTGAACCCTTGCAGAGCTCCAGGGCTTTCCTTCAAGAAGACTATATTTATTTCTGACCTCAGTCCTTCAGTGTACACACACACACACACACACACACCTTGCAGACTGGCCTCTGCATTATTTAAAACCGCAGATCCACTCTCCTTTCCGCCACAGCTATAAAAAGCCACACGCTGAGTAAAGAGCAGGGGAACATGACGTAGAAAGAGCGAGGGAAGAGACCGTGGCGGATTGATTTTCACCGAGAGAAATGTGACGAGCTGGGAAGGAAGACAGTGGACAGATGGAGAGAGAGAGCGGGAGCGGGAGAGCTCCAGAGATAAGTGAGCCGAGGTGTTAGTCTGGCCCAGGGGTCACACTTATTGGCTGTGCGTCGGAAGCCGAGAGTGGCCGTGTGTGTGTGTGTGTGTGTGTGTGCGAGCGTGAGTGTGTGTCTGTGAATGGGTTCGGCTGGTACACGGAGAGAACATGCCTCTACCAGCCCCGTGGACCCTAGGAGCCTGAATGAGACGGCCCACAGCAGCGCACGGCTACAGCGCTGCCTCCAGCTCCACATCGCACACAGTCACACGCCCGCGACCTCTGACCTCTGTCCTCCGTTGAACAATACGGTTAATGTCGATGCTTACCCGTCTGCCTCTGCGAGTCGAAAGCCAAGGTTTTTGAAACAGAGGCGGACACAGCGAGAGGCCGACCGGTGGAGCGCCGTAAACGGGTGTCACACGGATAGTAAACCCCGCCCCCATCCTCTCTCTCTCTCTCTCTCTCTCTCTCTCTCTCCTCCCGCAGGATCTTCGGGGGCCTGGTCATGGACGTGAAGCGCAAGGCACCGTTCTACTGGAGCGACATCAGAGACGCCCTGAGGCTGCAGTGCCTGGCCTCCGTGCTCTTCCTGTACTGCGCCTGCATGTCCCCCGTCATCACCTTCGGGGGCCTGCTGGGGGAGGCCACCAAGGGCAACATAGTAGGTCTACCCCCCCCCCGACACGCGCTCTCCCACGCTCTCTCCCCGCTCGGGAGCTCGTCTGACCTCGCCGCTCCAGAGTGCACGCCTGGAGCATGGGAGTGCGGATGTTTGATGGAAACAACTAACGGGTCCTAACTGACGTCCCTCCCTCTCCGGGCACTATAGACATACCGCTGCTATTGAAGATTGTTGTTGTCGTTCTAACTCTGCGGTCACTTTCCCCATGGTGTCAGGACATATGCGTATAACAACAACGGAGGTCCCCAGACTCCCGGAGAGCCACAGCACGGTTATCTTACCTCTCTTTCTCTTATCCTCCATCATGAGGTAGTCCCGGGGGATGTCGCGTCATCCTCTGGTGTCCTACTTTCTCCTTATTTTCAAGTCAAATTTTGTGCCGCCTCCAGCTCTCGACAAAAAAACACTTAAGACCTGCCAACCTGCAACCAAATTTTGCGTAGTAGGTACACATTTTTTGTTTCCCATTGATTTATGTTGGAAACATGTAATCTGTGCGACCCTCAAATAGAAACGGAAGCGTATAATTGTTCTGGTGTGACCTTTTTTCCATTCAGACGATTCGCTAGTTACACACTCATGCGGTGTCGTTCGTGGTAGCGGTGAAAACCAGAGTTTCCACCCTTGACTTGAAGCCTAAGCAGCCATATCTTGACATAGAAGGGTCGCAGAAACACGAGATTTAGACTGGGACAAAGCTCTCGACTTCACGAATGCATCTTGAGCTCAAGTTATCAAGCTCTGGTTATAGAACAGACAATGATTTCTCTATGGGAGTGTGGAGCCTCTTCTCCATCTATTGACATAAAACCTCAGGTCTACTGTGTAGCCTACAGTACATGTTTGGCCTGACAGCCTACATTATAGTCACAGTGCCTTGATATGCCCTCACAAATGTTCTAGGCTGTTTGCTTTTTTAGAAATAAATAAACACAATGAAGTCCGATTTTTGTAGGCTAATATAGTTAGGCAGACAAGGTAATCCAGCACACATTAGTGCATCTGGAAAATCCGCCAGAATGCAGGAAATGAAGCTTTTGATGCCCCAAATTTCCTGGGGGAGGCCTGACCCCCACTTAAGGTACCACCTCCGCATCATTCTGAGCCAGGAAAAATCCTGAATGAGGATTGGAGAAATGGAGAAATAAATACAGAATAATAAATGATTATACTTCCTTTCAAGGTTGTCCCCATTGGCTCATGATACAGTGCATGATAAAGTCCTCTGCTCCATCAGCATAGTGCACAAAGATGTAGTATAGATTTAGATTATGGTTCATTTGTCACACAGTATAAAATACACAGTGAAATGTTGCTGCCAGCTCTATAATTACAAATACACAATTTACAAACTACACAAAAAATACAAATCTATACACAGTGGTAGCAGACAAATAGATTTTTTACCAGACCAAAATAAAAAATTGCTTTTTTACTTCTGCCATTTGTTATTATTACCATTTAGCGTGTCATCTTGGTTTCAAGATGGTCAATAGTGATTCTCAATATGTACATGCTAATCCCAGGGGTGAGATATACTGTCATCTACATTATACATACATGGTGATCCTCACCCTGAGCTCCACACACTCCCTAACCCTGCTGTGTTGACTGTTGGCACAGCGAGTGCCGACGCGTGTGATGCGGCAGAGTAAACTTGCCAGTCCTGCAGGCATCGCAGAGATACGATAACTGACCGGCGGAGCTCGGACGCCAGGCTGGAATGTGTGTTCAATGTGTCTCCTTCGTCCTCGCCCTCTCCTCCCCCTCAGTCTCCACCTCCTTTGTCCTACCCCCTCCTCCTCTTCCTCCTTCCTTTCACACTCCCTCTCCTCTTCCCTCACTCCAGAGTGCCATAGAGTCCCTGTTCGGGGCGTCAATGACGGGCGTGGCTTTCTCCATGTTCTCGGGTCAGCCCCTCACCATCCTGGGCAGCACCGGGCCGGTCTTGGTCTTCGAGAAGATCCTCTTCAAGTTCTGCAAGTGAGTTCCCGCCGACTGCCGCTGTCTCTGCGAGCGCCCCGCCCGACGCCGGGCTCAGCCAGCCTCGTCTCAGAAACGCTTCCGACCACGCTGGGCTCGATCTCGGGTCCTCTGTCTTGACAAACACACACGTGACCGCCTCTCATAATAGACACCGCTTTAGCCGGCTACACCACTAGAAAAGTTAGCGATTCAACGGCAGGGGTGGGCGGTGTTTATACTGAGTTCAGCCAATTCAGGTCTTATAAACTGTGGCCCCCCAGTGGTAGCTACCTGTTAGTACACTGTCCTATGTTGCCATTGTGTATGAGGGAATGGGAATGAATATTCAGTGTGTGCGCCTAACCCCTCTCTCCCCTCCCCAGGGACTACGGCCTGTCCTACCTGTCCCTGCGTACCAGCATCGGCCTGTGGACCGCCTTCCTCTGCCTGGTGCTGGTGGCCACGGACGCCAGCTCGCTGGTCTGCTACATCACGCGCTTCACGGAGGAGGCGTTCGCCGCGCTCATCTGCATCATCTTCATCTACGAGGCCCTGGAGAAGCTCATCCACCTGGGGGAGCACTACCCCATCAACATGCACAACAGCCTGGACAACCTGACTCTCTACACGTGAGTGAGGACGTGTCTGGCTTGAAGGTCATGAAGAATGCGCACTGTGACCGCAATGGCGCATGAAGACGCCGTAGGCGCCTTACTGTGACGTGGAGCCTCAGTGCTTGGGAGCTCCCATCCTGTGTCTGTGCTTGTGTCTGTGCGTGTGTGTGTGTGTGTGTGTGTGAATGCGGAGTGATGTGTATGCTGCTGTTGCAGGTGTCAGTGTGCACCCCCAGCCAACGCCTCGGCCCAGCACCTGCAGGTCTGGAACCAGACGGGACACACACAGCACTCCATCCCCTGGAATAGCCTCAACGTGTCGGTGAGACACACACACACACACACACACACACACGTACAAGCATACACACCAACACACACTTAACAGAAAATACAAATGTACTGTATATCCTCAGCCTACATGCTGCATCATGTTCTGGTTCTCCCTCTCAGATGTGTAACCTGCTCCACGGGGAGTTTGTGGGCCCGGCCTGCGGTCGCCACGGCCCCTACACCCCCGACGTTCTCTTCTGGTCCGTCATCCTCTTCTTCACCACCTTCCTCCTCTCCTCCTTCCTCAAGCAGTTCAAGACCGAGCACTACTTCCCCACCATGGTGCGATATTGTTCCCCCCTTCAAATGGCGTCTGGAACTGCAAAAGTGTGTGTGCGCTGCATGTGTGTGCGTGTGTGCGTATGTGTGTGTGTGTGTGTGTGTGTGTGGCTGTGTGTTTGCGTTTCTGAGATGGTCAACACACATGCACCACCCTCCTCCTTTTGTGTGTATGTTTTCATTATCCTCCTTGTTAATATGGATGAGTCACACTTACAAAGCAGATCATATCATCCCAGTCTCCTCAGAGACCGCCAGTCTCTGCTCGCTCAGTACAGTAGGTGTCCACACTGCATCGGTTATGCATGCGTGTTACATATGTATTGTTATGAGTTAATTCATTATGTGTTGTTTGACAACTACATGTATGTAAATAATGTTGTTGTTATTGTGTGGTGTAGGTGCGCTCCACCATCAGTGATTTTGCGGTGTTTCTCACCATCATGGTGATGGTGCTGGTGGACTACCTGATGGGCATCCCCTCTCCAAAACTCCACGTGCCCGACCGCTTCGAGGTAGGCGTCAACCCACCCTGCCTTGGCTCTCGCAGTATGTCCCTTCATATTGTCCGTCACATAATGGGTGAACTGGGTTTTTGTGCTTCCCTCTGGACAATTAAGTGTCAGGATCTATATGGACCCCCCCTATTTTTTCTGTGTTGCCTTTGTTTATGAAATGTGCTATATTATAAATAAAGTTTGATTTAATTTGATCCTGTGATGTCTGTACTGGATATATCTAATTGAATGAAACCTCTTTGAAATAACATCTTGTAGCCCAAGATGAGAACCGTTGAAGATTCATCTATATAACCGTGGCAATGTTCCTCCCTCCAGCCCACGTCGAAGCACCGCGGCTGGCTGATCGACCCGCTGGGGGAGAACCCCTGGTGGACTCTGCTGGTGTCGGTTTTCCCTGCTCTGCTCTGCACCATCCTCATCTTCATGGACCAGCAGATCACCGCCGTCATTGTCAACCGCAAGGAGCACAGACTCAAGGTTAGGGGGGGCCAAGGAGCAAGTTCAGCAAAGTATTGACCGGCCATGGTCAAAATAGCATAGCCATACAGCTGAAATCTATCTGAGTGTATTTGGGATATGGAGCTCTTCTATTACAGCATCTGCTATCCCTATGGTTGTGAAGGGCACCTGTCCTTTACTTTCATGCACATCTTCTGTATTGTATCATGACGTCGTGCCCTTCTTCCTCCTGCCCGTTCTCTCCGGGTCTGACAGAAGGGCTGTGGCTACCACCTGGACCTGCTGGTGGTGGCGGTGATGCTGGGCGTGTGCTCCGTCATGGGCCTGCCCTGGTTCGTGGCCGCCACCGTCCTCTCCATCTCCCACGTCAACAGCCTGAAGGTGGAGTCGGGGTGTTCCGCCCCCGGCGAGCAGCCCAAGTTCCTGGGCATCCGTGAGCAGAGGGTCACAGGGTTCATGATCTTCGTGCTGATGGGCTGCTCCGTCTTCATGACCTCCGTCCTCAAGGTGAGAGGTCACCGAAAAGCACACCACCACTGGTCATGGATTCTGCTATCCATCTGTTATCTCAATGACAGTAGCTATGTACAGTAGCTACGGTTTTGGTCTGTTGTGCCTCTCTGATTGAAATGACTCCATGTTTGTTTCCATGTGATGCGAGAGGGGACAGGATCTGTGTTGTTTTATCCCCTCAGTTCATCCCGATGCCGGTGCTGTACGGGGTCTTCCTCTACATGGGGGTCTCGTCTCTCAAAGGCATTCAGGTGAGATTGGACTTGCATAGTGTCCCTCAACAAGGCATTAGATACGGCTTCCTTTAACAGCCGAGCAGCACAATGCGCTACAAGAATTTTCATGAAAGTGAACGAATATGAAATGAGTTTCTTTTACTCAGTGTTGAACAATCCCCCCCCCCATACTCGATCCATCGCTCGCCCCTTCACTCCATCTCTCTCTCTCTCCGACAGTTCTTTGACCGTATCAAGTTGTTTGGCATGCCGGCCAAGCACCAGCCAGACCTGATCTACCTGCGCTATGTGCCCCTGTGGAAGGTCCACGTCTTCACCCTGGTTCAGGTCATCTGCCTGGTGCTTCTGTGGGTCATCAAGGCCTCCGCTGCAGCCGTCGTGTTCCCCATGATGGTAACACTCTCACACACACACACACACACACACACACACACACACACACTGCATCACACAAGATGATGCAGATAATTTCTTTGGACTTTTTTCTTCTTTCTTCTAATGGAAGTGTAATGTGTTGTCCTCTTCTGTAGGTCTTAGCTCTGGTCTTCATCCGGAAGCTTCTAGACTTCTTCTTCACCAAGAGGGAGCTTAGCTGGCTGGATGACGTGATGCCCGAGAGCAAGAAGAAGAAAGATGACGACAAGAAAAAGAAGGCGAGAGAGAAACAGGTAATGACCCAGCTTAGGTTCAGAAAAAAGAACGCACATCGTAGTCTTGGAGAGGTGCCAGTAACGGGTGACATATACTGAATAAATGAAAGAAACCGCATACTCAAGCTCTCGATGCAGGGTGATTTAATCAAACGGAACAATGTTTCGGACTTGCAGCCTTTATCAAAGCAGGGTGATTTAATCAAACGTCTCCGTCCGTTCGATTAAATCATTAGCTTACTTTCACTAGCTTCATGAGAATGGCCATAATGAATGAAATCTCTATGGGCTAGCACAGTGCATGTCAGCAGTGCTAAGGGCATACTGGTTCCCCTGACATAACTGACGACCCGGCATGTTAATAAGAGTGTTCCTGGTGGCTGCAGGAGGCGGAGTCCATGCTGCAGGTGGAGGAGGAGGAGGCGGGGCTAAAGGCCCACTATGACGGAGGCAACCTGCTGACGATCCCCGTCAATACACTCTCAGGGAGGTCAGTACAGCCCTTCCCATTGTAGGATAACAGCAGGGCTACAATTAGACCTACTGTACATCACACGCAGACACACCACCGCACACTGAAGATATACTAGTTCCTTCTCTCTGTAGAGAATGTGAGTAAAACTAACTGTCGCTACTAGGGTTTCTTTTGATGAACGGCATCATATGTGTAGTCTGAGCAAATTTAAACATGTTGCTATTATAGAAATTTAAACGTTAGAGAATTTAACTCCATCCTGCCAGTCTTGTGTTTTTTTGTTTTACATTAAAACTGATAATGGTAGTTGTTTAGCTAATGTGTTTATCTTGAACAGATCATACAGAATAGCGACCCTCCCCATGGATGAAGAGTTGGTAGGGGTGGGTGTCTCATCTGGCCCACCTAACCCACTCAGTAATATACATTAGCTAACAGCAGTGAGCGCATGGCCAAAGCTGTACGTTAACTCAAATCTTAGGATTAGACAGTTTGATGTGAAGCACACCCCTTGAGAGATGACGTGTGATACTGCACTATCACGACGGGCAAAGAGCCTAAATCTTACTAACCCTAATCCCTAACCTACCATTATGTTGTCGACTCCTGACAGATTCAAAGATAGAAACTCGTTTTCAGAGCAATTACGTCTTAGCGGATCAAGCAGCTGTTGATTACAACGAGCGTCAGTTTAGTTTCTGACAGACGGCTGATGCTAATCGGTCCTTTGTTCTTCAGTCGGCCCTTTGTTGACTTCCTGTGACTGTGCATGTCTGACTGTCCTGCACCTCACACACACTAACGTGCTGCCTGTCTGTCTGTCTCTGTGCCTGTCTGTCTTTGTGTGTGTGTGTTGTGTGTGAGTCTCGTCTCTGTGTGTTTGTGTTTCCATGTTCCTGTGTGTTTTTCTCTGTGTGCATGTAGTCCTGACCCCTCCAATGTTAACATCTCTGATGAGATGGCCAAAAGCGGGCCATGGAGAGCTGCGGCCTCAGGCACCGACTGTACCCGACCTGCCAAGCATAGCCAAAGGTAGCTATGACAACCCTCCCAGAGGGCCCGCCCTCCTCTCCCTCCAGGGAATGGGAGGAGCCCTCTACTGACACAGGAACCACTGAGGTCTCCTTATATGATCTGTATACTGTAAGAACAACTTTCTCTGATAATCAAATGTTATACATACTGAAAAACACATGTTAACACTGTCTCTATTTCCAAAACATTTGGAAAAGCTGATAAATCGCAGATTTACCGCATTGTTTCCTCTCAAAAACGACACAACAGCAGCTAGACAGAAATAATTATCGGTTGTTCACATCCATGCCATGCCCAGCCCTGTTAAGGCAATTTTTTCCGATACTGATATATAAAAAAATCAGCCTATATCGGACGATACTGATATGATTACCGATATATCGTGCATCCCTATTCGCCTTATTCACCTCAGCTGCCATATTGGTCAGTCTGACGTAATTGAGGGTGCGGATGCGGAAGTGCCCGTTGACTTCAATGTTAGAAGTTCACTGTAAAAACACCACTTCGAGAACCAAAATAGTCAAAATAACAGGCTGAATACACTATCGGGGTTACAAACTCATCATTACCAGACTCTGATTGTTTTTCACTGCCGTTGTTTTCGCGTTTGGAAATACATGGGAGTGAATGCAGCTGACGGCCAACTATGGCTCATTCACCTCCATGTATTTCCAAACACGAAAACAACGGCAGTGAAAAACAGAGTCTGGTAATGATGAGTTTGTAACCCCGATAGTGTATTCAGCCTGTTATTTTGACTATTTTAGTTCTTGAAGTGGTGTTTTTACAGTGAACTTTTAACATTGAAGTCAACAGGCACTTCCGCATCCGCACCCCCAATTACGTCAGACTGACCTGAGGTGAATAAGGCGAATTATACGTAGCCATAGGTAGAAGCTGGTGTTATTATACATAGCCTATAGATAGGTAGCTGGTATGGACAGGGGGATTGCTAGACTTTGGTGGGACATGGTGCTTTTGGCCATGACACGTCTAGTTGCATCAATGTCAGATCTGTGTGAGGTTTACTGTGTGTGCCTTGTTGTGCTTGCCAATAGAATTATGTCAATAGAAGGTACAAAGCCAAGATCACCAAATATTTACATTATGTCACCCAGCTTGCCTTTGTGGTTATTCCGCTTTAGGAAAAGCACACATTAACACCGTCTGTGTGGTCCTGTCATCTGCCTGTCTGGGGTGTGAAATCTGTTTTCCTGGAGCACAGGATTCAGTTTAACTTTAGCTTCATCTCACACTGGCAGACAAATTCTCACTTCAGTCAAAAACACATTTTCTGCTCATGCTCAACACTTTAACTAACAGTAACGTTACAGTTAGTCTCTCCCTCCCATCTGTCTGTCTCCCCCTCCCTCCCTCTCTATCTATCTATCTATCTATCTATCTATCTATCTATCTATCTATCTATCTATCTATCTATCTATCTATATATCTATCTCATTCTCAGCCAGGAGAAGGTGGCCTGTGTTAGGGTGGACATGGACACCACAGCAGCAGGAGGGTCCAGTTCTGCCGTAGAGACATGTTTGTGATGGAGGAGAGGCCTTCCTGTCCGACACCCTGTCCAACTCCCCACCCCCATTAAAACCCTGTGAGAGGGTCACCCTGTTAGCGGGGGGAGCTAGTTAGCTCGGTCTGAGGTCTCTGTTTGAGTGCCTGGTCCCTGGTTGTTTGGGTCCCTGTTTGAGCCAACGGCTAAACTCTAACCTCCAGTGCCCCGCTGTTGCATTCTGGGAACCCTGAAGCTCCCTCCCACCAGTGCGCAGACAGATGACTGCTGTGCAGTGGAAAGCACATCGCTGAGGTGTGAACGAACTTCGCCCATTCAACTCCACCATTTTGTGTCATTTACCCCCCGCATTAGGAACCGCCGTCATCATCTTCAGTCACCGTCACCGATGCCAAATGAAGGGGCCACATTCTGATTTACTTTTATTTTGAAAAGTAAATATTTCAAATATTGAATCTTGAAAAATGTATATTTCTGTTTGAAGCAATAGATTTGTTATTTGAAGACAATTCATGTGCATTCTCTTTTATTTATGACACCTGTCAGATGAGCTCTCCGGTCTCGTGTCTACCTTTTTATTCCCTTACCAATGTAATGTTCAGGTGAATGTACTTTAAACAAATCAACTCCACCAGCTCCAAAAGCACACTTTATTGAAGCCATTCGTGTGGACTGTGACTTTGATCAGTGCCAACTGATTCTTCTCTATGTTACTATTATAGCCTGATTCACTAAACTTTCACAAACAGAGAATGTATGCATTCAGATGCCTACCCCATAACCTCACTAGAATGTGAGGATTTTGTCAAACCTGGTCTGCTGTAGATAGGCTGGGCAGCCACACCATTCAACCCTCCGTTATCTGTCTGCTTGTAATCTTTCTAAATCTGAATTCTCAGTATTGATATTGCTGCTCACATCAAGTTGTTTAGCTGAGAATAAATGTTTTTTAAGTGAATTTGTCCGTCTGTTCAGATATGCTGTTTTTAATGGGACTATATGCTTTGTAGTTTGTTGTTTGAGAGACCATTTTCAGAGAGACCATATGAGGAGAGGTCAGAGATGTGGTTGTGCAGTAAGCACTTTAGATTTTTTTGTCAGTTGTACGTACTGTAGCTCAATACCTACACAAGTCTGTATTGTGTTTGACAATGTTTAATCCTCACAAGGTACACCAAACTGTTGCTACAAGCTACAATACCCAGGAATTGACCTGATTCTTGACTGGTTAGTTGGTGGTTAGTTGCACTTAAACCTTTCTGTTCCAACTCAAATGCGCACAAATAAAATTGTATTTGCTTGGTTGAAGTGAGAACATCATTCTGGTCAGAATGATTTGAAATGTCATTGAGCAGCGAAGTACCTTATTAAAACTGCTTCTGAAACCGCTTCGGTTGCGCCGGTTTGTGTTGCGTGATGTTAAGATAAAGTCAGTAAGTTCAGCATTACAGATGTCTCTTTTATGCAGAATATTTCTACTTTATTCCTCAAATGTACAATTGTATTCTATGACGTATGTACGGTAGTTCTCATCTGTTTAAGTGTGGTTCTGTTGTACAGTAGCAATAACAAACAGTTCAGTACCATGCCATGTATTTATTGACAGTTCTGTTTATCAGGCTAAGGGGAGTTTGTCATATCTATGTTGTGTGTGTGTGTTTGTTTGTTGTTGCGTTACTGGGTATTGTTTATTGTTTATTAGGATCCCCATTAGCTAATGCCATGACATTAGCTAGTCTTCCTGGAAATGTCAGTGTATAGCTCACTATGGTATATGGACTAGCTTATGTGCCTTGTGAAAGCTCTGTTCGTCTTGTACTCTTACTGTAAATGTATCTTGTTGATGTTCAGGTACAGTACAAACATGGCACCCGAATGCCAAAGACAAATGAGCAACTTCTGAAAGTTCATCTACTTGCTGTTCTTATTTGTTGATGCTGAAGTCTAATGTTTTATGGCAGTATTGATCTGAATGTCTTAGTGGAAGTCATGCCCTCAACCAAACCAGAACTGATACATACAGTACCAAGATCAGCTTTGCGATCTCCCATTTCCAGTTTAAATAATCTGTGTCTATGTCAGAGCTGTAGTGTTTGTTCACAAATAGCAAGGACTCTAATTACAGTGATTATTCTGAGGTCATGTTTTTCTTAAAAATACAATATCAGTGAATGTGTATCAAATTATAAATATTAACGCCGGTGAACAAATGCAGAAACTAAATGAATGTCATTGTTGCGTTTTTCTTTAATATGTTGACTGTTTTGAGTCACTGCAATTGTTTTGACATTTGTTCTCCTACAGTCAGTGTATTTAGAAGAAGGTACTGTACCACAACTCATTGTAGAACACAAATGGTATTGCAGTGCAATGTACTCCATGTGTATTTCATAATCAGTATGACACAGCTATATAGCACAATGCTGTATGGCTCTGATCTGTACTGTAGAAACAGGGTATTCTTTAGGACCATGTATTACACTGACTGTCAGTCAGGCACAGATAATCCTCCCAATGTTATTACATACTATAATGACAGGTATGGTGGAACCTATTTTTTGTAACTTGATGGAAAGCAATAAACTATACAGTATAAATGTCTGATTCCACCGCATGTCTGTGGTTTATTTACGTGTAACACTGTTAATGAAGTGGTTAATCAAGCCATCATGACTGATTGTAACCCCCCCCCCACACACACACACACACACTCACGGAAAACAACAAAACAAGGATTTATTGGCAAAGGGTTTCCCACGGTCTCACAGGTCAGAGTTGATAGCTTTGGGGATCCTGAGCACCTTGTAGACCTTGTTCTTGAACATGGTGATGGAACTGGGGCTGGGAGTCCATGGACAGGAGGATGCAAAGGGGCGTCTCGCCCCGGTTCTCCATGTCCCAGATCTCAGGCATGCTCCAGCCGGACCTGGGGGAGAGACAGCGGGACACCAACAAAGGCACAGAAAAAAACTAATTACTGGTAGCATGTATGGCTGGAGACTGATCTCCCCTGACTGGAGCAGATGAGTGAGGCCATGAGGCACATGTGAGGAGTCAGGAATAGCTTGATCCTCGTGACTATGACAGCCAGCACGGTGAAGGCCACCAGCTGCAAGCTGTTAGACCAGCTGATCAGGGTCACGTGCACGCACACACACACACAGGAGCACACACACAGGAACACGCACACAGGGTGTCATGGAGACGGGATCGACAAGAGTAATTAATTAATGAAAAAAATGTTCAGCTACACATCTCTGTTTGAGCAATACCACTCTGAGTTGACTCACCTCACCAATAGCAAACGGTGCATCCCTGAAATATGAAAAAGGGCATGATTGTTTGAGGGCCGAGTGAGTAAGAGAACAGTGTCTATCAGATGTACAGGTATCTCAGTTCACAGCCAGAAGGGTCTTCATCCTCCCAGTGGAGAGGTAGCAAGTTAGGAGGCAGGCAAACAGGCAGGCAATCTGCAGGTGATACCATGTGAAGCGAGGTGCATGTCATTTCTTTATTGTAAATAAAAAATAACCAAACAGCAAGCAGTAATGTTTGAACAACTGTAGTGATGTATGTGTATCACTTTTGGATGGCGATTACTGAATATGCCTGTAGGAAGAAACCTACACTGTATGGAGCATGAGAGTAGACTACCTGATAATGTGAGTTAACAGCAGCATCTGCAGGACAAAGAAGGAACAGGAGAAGCTCTCCCTCAGCAGAGGAGAGAGAGAGAAGAGAGGGGCGGGCAGAGAGAGAGAGAGAAAACCCGGAGGGGCTCAAAATGTGAGACCGTCTTACCTCTCCATGGTTGAAGAACAGACACAGAACAGTGTCAACTCCCCCAAGCCAACTGCCACCCCAAAACCTACATCCGTTGAGTCCTTAAAGTCGCACAGAAATGAAAAAAAGCATTCTGTCCCATTTTGGTTCACATAATTGGTCATAGTGTTCACCTATTCAACGATGTATGCCAAAAAAATTACAAAATTCTACTTTTGTTGTAATCTTATATCAAAGTATATAATTTCTAGAGCGCTTCAATACCAGAGTAACGGTAATACATCCATGGTAACGACACTTCCATTGACTCCCGTGGTAAGCGTCACACGCCCCCTAGAGGGACATTATGGGCATTACCTTTGTGACAAGAAACCCCCATTCACTGCCGTTATGTCTAGCGCACAAGCTTGAAAGTTGATGAAAACGCCCGTGTTTTTACCTTTAGATGTCTTGGCCATATTAAATCATGCTTATAATTTGTTTATTTCAAAATATAGAGTAACATTATGGTAGACAACTGTTTTTAGAATCTGACAAGTGATTGGACAAACTAGACATTGCTATACTGATGTGCTATTATTGGGATCCTAATTCATGCACAACAACTTGCCTATTTACCATCATAAGCAATTAGGAAGTTATTGACATAATGGCCTACTAGTTGTATATATGATCATGTGAAATAAATAAGGCATTAATAAGTGCTTCATAATGGATAATAAACAACTAATGAGCTAATATGCATGTAATAAGCACTGCAGCAGCTAGTTAGTGTTAATAAGTGTAAGTGAAGTGTTACAGTAAGGGCCAACAACATTATATTACACTCAACCTAATATAATAAGGTACATACAGTAGCCTACATAATTATAATAAAGTCAATGTTCTTTAGAAAATACCGTACAATTATGAAAAAGAGAAGCTTCTGATCTGTGATTGAAATATTTTATTAATGACTGTTTTCAGTTATTGCATTGTCAAAACGCTGAGCTCAAAAAATGTACAGACTCTTTTCACTTAAAAACCTCTTTTGATGAAGACATCAGGAACACGTTAGATATGTCTATGTACAGTACAAGTGTTAGAAAGGGGAATACCCCTCTTTACAGTGCAATACTATAGGCACCAGTGCATCAGTAGTACAGTTGTACGTTTGTAACCATAGTGACTGACCTCTCATGGCAGACAGGCCTCAACACTGACTACACTGACCTCCTCCCCCATGTACCTCCGAGCCCCGAACTCACATCCTGTCATTGTCACAACAACAAGCCCATCTCCTGGAGTGACACAGAGGTGGTCGGAGTCTTTGGAACACTCTGCGGGATCTTGACACACACACACTTGGCTGATTCTGAAATGAAAAATGAGAATTACAGGGTCAAGTCACACACACACAAACACACACACACACACACACACACAACCACAGACAAGTAAGGTAGTCAAACACAGTGAGGTCTAAAATAGGATACTCCACTCGATACATAACTACACAGTACACAGGGTCCCATTCTGGCCCCCCTTTTGTGCTATACAGTATTGGTTTACCTTGAGCATGTGGGAACCTTTTCTGGGGCTCAGGCCACAGACATACTGGACCAGACTCTGGGTGTAGGGGTGGGATATGGCTTGGTTCACATCAAAACCCACCTCATTGACCCGGTTGATGAACTTCAGGCATGTGTTTGACCATTTGAATGTGAAGTACATTTCAGTCATGAAATAAGAGTTCCCCTTTAAGCCAGAGAAAATGGATGAAATAAAAGTTATTTTTAATGTGCACATGAACCAGCAGCCAACTTGTAGTTGATGAGTCGGTATTAGCTATAATATTATTATGGTATTAGAATAAAATCAATGACAATATCCCTGGTCACCACATCACTTCATGCAAGTAACATGAACGGTAATGTTACATAAACAATAAATTCAAATTGAGATGAAGGGCCTAAAGAAAATGACAGAGTTTGGCTAACGTGGAACACAAACAGAAGTTTTGATTTTAGTGCGCAACTTGCGTTAGCCTTTGAGAGAGTGGACCAACTTGAAAGTATATCATTATTAAAACATCAGGCATTCATGATACAACAATTAATGGCCACTATTATGTTAATATTTGTTTGTGTTTGAGCTTCAGCAGAACAATCAACTGAACTCAAGTCCTTGTGTTCTTTTTAATTGTAGGCTACTTTTTTATCATGAACAACAAAAGGGGGATCATAGGCTACATTTATTTCAAAATTGTTTCAGTAAAGTCAGCTATACAATTATATGAACTATAACATTGATATAACACTCTCAACAAATATTGCAACTATAAACAAACCAAGATCACCAAGTCAAGTCACATTATCAGAGATTTTCTTTCAGCAGTGGAGCAGTTTGTTTTGTTGTTCAAGTTCAGTTAAGAAAATACTGTGGGCTACAATGGCACTGCTGGTTACACACAATACACAACATAGTGTTAAAATGTGTTTATTTCAAACTGTTTGAATAAAGTCAACATGTTTACCAACGAGTTGTTCATGTCCAATGTAATATTCCATTGATATGAGTTTTAACAGTAGCAACTATACAGACATACCATACTACTCATTCTGTCACACAGAAGCAGGGCTACTCTGATGGTTCAGTATTAAACACTAACTATATTACAGAGATCAAATGTCCCATACAGGCTTTTTCATCATAATATACCCACATTCTGTTATACTATGATAGAGGATTCTTACAAATAAACGACCACATGATTTTTAAGGATGCCATACCCTTTATTTTGCAGTACTTTCTCCTTCCTACAGCTGACTTAAGACAAATTAAAAACCCCTTTGTCTGTTTTGCAAACAACAAGTATATTCTGATGTGTCCAAAACTTCAATAAATGTCCAGTGGTCTGTAGGCATATAGGTATGACAACTTCCTTGGGCCGCTTCAGGTGGAGAAGCAGTGTGTTGTGTTCAGTCAGTATTGCTGCTTCTCCAGGTTCAGTTGGCAGCGTTGGGGGGCCCTTCAGGGATGAGTGACATGAAGAAGGTGATGATGAAGGACCAGGTGGAGGACAGGAAGCCTGCATGAGGGATACCGTTAGGATCTTCTGGTCCTTCCTCTCCACTCTCTCCGTCCTCATCGCCCAGGCCGTCATCCATGACCCGCTCCTTTGGACGAAATCAACATGAACTCAGTCAAACAGGCTGGAGGAAAGTCAAGCTGCGCAGCTCCTTTTGATTTCGTACCACTTAAAAAACAATACCAATCGTTGTCAAATAAAACTGCCATTCAGTTGTTACTGTGACTGAGTTACGGAATATCATCACTCAATGAGGCCTCGGTAGAGAGAGCTAAACGGAATGTTCCTAGTCAAAGGTGGGGGGGTCAGAGGTCATGAGGTACCATCTCCTGGAGGTCATGGTGCAGCTCCGCCTCCAACTCGTCCTGGTGAGCGCCGTCCCCGGGGTTCTGGAGGTCATTCTCCAGGTTGAACGGAAACCAGCCTGCCTGATGCCTGGGAGACACACACAAACAGCCAGTCAGACAGACCGTTGCATATGATCTGAGAACCCCACTGATTGATTGATTGATTTTGAAAGAATGTTTAAACACACAGAGCTGTACCCCAATTGGGTAAAAATACAACATGATCCCCAACCCCACCCCAAAAAAAAAAAACATTATATGCTTATCAGTATCATTCACAATATATCCCCATCAGCAACGATAATAAAATAAATTGAATACACTGAAACAGGAAGTGAGGAGCAAAGTGCAGGGGAATGAGTTGAGAGGATGACAGGGAAGTGAAAGGGAATACTCACAGGTAGAGCAGCAGCATGGCACCCATCACCATGACGAATCGGCTGAAGGAGGAGTAGAAGTAGACTATGCTGAGCAAGATGGCGGCACGCGACACAGTGTACACCCAGTCCAGCCAATCACGATTCTGCTCCTCGTCGTTTAGCACCTCGCCCCCCTGGGCGTTCATTTGGACGTCGGGGTCGCCACGGCGCTCCTCTGGGGGAGGATGGTTCTGAGGATCTGAGTGGCCAGACTGGGGCAGAAGCAAATCGGGCCTGAGATGGTGAGAGGAGGCAGCCATCTCCTGACTGAAGAGAGAGGGAGATAAGAGGCAGAAAGAGGGAGTTGTGAAAGAGAGAGAGCGAGGATATGTTGACTGGTTGACAAGGCTTGGTGGTCTAGTGTTTTCCGATGCGCCGTCATGGAGAGACTTACTAGTGCATATAGTACTGCCTGGCGTAGAGTTGCTGCCACCAGAGCAGTGTCATGGGGCTGTACATGTGGTAGGCTGGCGTGCTGTATGCAGGGCCTGGCTGTGTGGGGAACTGGCTCCACATGTACCTGTATCTGCAGGAGAGGGCACTTTCATTACTAGGGCACAAACATATACTGAAGACAACCATAATGTCAACCTTAGGACAACCTGATGGTTGGCATAACATTAAAAGGATAGGTTCACTAATTTGCTCTTTAGGGCCTAGTCTCAGTCCGTCTTAGATCAGCCTGCACGCAGAGTCTAGAACTTTCAAAGGTGAGCCGCAGTGCGGTTTCAAATGGAACTTTTGTTTCAACATTTGGTTTCGGATTACGATACATTTAACAGGAGAGCAAATTGTGACCGGTAAGATTATTAAACCCTGTGCTGCCCATCTCGGAAAAGCACATTTATCGTACCCCCAACATTTCACAGGCCCCATTGACTTGTAGCCAAGGGTGCGCCTGCAGTAGCTAGCTCAATACTGAGACGATCAGGGAATTTATAGTCTCTACGTGCCAGGTTAATGTATGACAGAATATACCCTAAAGTCCAAACTATTTAATCTATCCTTTAAACACTACCTATGACGTGAGGGCTTACCCTAGTAAAAGGAGAAACCAAAGTGATTTCATATGACGACGTTTTGTGAGGGCTTACCCTGGCATAAAGGCTGGATGCACTGGGTAGCTAGGGGCAGGATCTGCACGGTGCCTCAGTCCATCAGTGCTCTCTCCCGTAGGAGCTGATTGGCCTTCCTGGCTAGGGGAGGAGCTACTGCCACTCTGATTAGTCTGAAATGTAAAATGTTTTAAACCCAAAAGGTTAACAAATTGTTCTCTTAAAAACTCAACTCGAAAAAAGGCTCAAATTAAGCTTGAATTAATCTATAGCTGTTGATCACTGCAGACCGTAGATTTTGCATGGAGGGGAGGAATGATGAAATGAGTGGCAACAAATGGACGACAGGACAGGGGGTGTGGTAACTCACAGAGGTACTAGTGGTGTGCTCCCTGGGGGGGTTGTTACTGCGGCTGCTCGGGAGCTTGGGGGACCCAGGGGGAGTGCGGGAGGCACACACCAGGTGAACCATGTGGTACTCATCATGCTGCAAAAGTCACCAGTGGCCATTAGTAAAGACAGACATACTGTTGTAATGGAGTGGTATAATTACACAAGAAGAGGTCTAAGGTGACTAGATGGCTGCGCTTAACTGAGCATGATCATTGCAAGGATTGAGCATAAATACAGCAGACTTACCTTTCTGAGCACATCTTTCAGTTTTAAGTGGTCCAAGAGGAGCTTCCCAGAATATACCAGCCTCTGATCCTTGGAGCTCTGCAGTAGAAACCACACAAAATTCAATCAAAAGAGTAACTATTGACTCACAACATAAGTTTCTTGTGTTTGTCTCTAGCTGTGGTAGAAACCATACAAAATTGAAACAAAAGAACAATTGCAGATTTACAACATAGGGCTTCCTGGTCTCATCTCTTACATTCAGTGTTTTAACTTTAACCTAAAATCAGAAGAATATATTAATGATAGTAACAGGAAACCGCTACTAGAGGTTGCAGGGTTAAGGTTCTACTGGGTGGCTCACATTCATGTAGCCTATGGTGGGGCCAATCCTGTTAATCAGATAAGTAAGCTTAGACACATTGCATGGTAACTGAGAAGTAACAGTTCACCTTCTTGACTTTGGCCTACGGAATGGGAACTGTGTTTACAGGGATTAGCCTATGTCTACTATTAAGCCAAAGTAACAAGAGGAAGAAAATAAAGACCTCCCACTGCTCCTTAGCCTGACGTCAAATCTACAGGCTCTCGCAGACCAAGAACCTGGTAAGAGGATTAGGCCTACGCCACAAAAATACTTCATTCACTGGTACTGTTGACCACCTAAAATACTAGACCTGTAGCCTACTGTAGAGAGACTGTTGTACTGCATATGGGGAATTACCTCATACCAACATATACCTCCTCTCTATGCAAATAAGTGGAGCCCTGATACCTGGAAAACAAATCCTCAGCTTGTCAGCCAGAACTGATGTTGCAACCCCATCTAGGTAGCATTCAGCAGAAATTAGGGACAAAACCACAGTGTTTTCAGTTATGAGTTACGAGTGCACACATACTACTCACTGGTTTACTGGGATAGACATTAGAGAGGTGGGCTTTGAGTTTCTCCACTGTCCAGTTCAGAAAGCAGTTGATGGTCTGGTCATCATACTTCTGGTTGGGTGCCTTGATGACAAGGGTGACAGGGCTGTCGACAACACCTTGGTCCATGTCTTAGACCATCTGCCTCAGGGGCACAATACTGTCTGGCTGGTCACAGTGGTCGACTCCCAGAGGTTCGGTGTCAGTGATAGTCAGCTGCACATGGTCCAGTTGTGGGACTTCAGAATACAGGGTTATGCATCCATCTACCACTGCAAGACGGAAGTCACACAGCAGATTAGGATAAATAACGTTACAGTACGCGGGGTTTTCACACTAGCTACAGTAGATATGCATATGGCTGTGAAAAGCACTCCTCAATAGCTATCCTAATGCAATAACTAGCATGATTTCCTGTCCCCAGAAGCTAGCCACTAAAGTTAGTAAATTAAGTTAGCTAACGAGTACACAATTTGACGTTACAGTGTGTGCACAGCTGACTTGGTATCCTAGCTACAAGCCTAAGCTAGTAACATTGGCTAGGAAAGATGATAGGGACATACATTGTTCGAGCCTGTTAAACATAATTTTTTGCTATTTAGGTTAGCTGGCTAGCTGTGCTGACTTTGCAGCTAGTGACTTAGCGAACACCTCAGCCCGATGCTAACCGATAGCTAGCTAGTGCTAGCTAGCTTCGGCACAGCTGTGAAGTGTAGAAGTTGGTTGCTAGCCTAGCTAGCCAGCTGTAGCACTACATCCTTCTCCAAATACAACCCGAGTAGATACACGTAAGTACCGTCACTAATCCACAAAAATAATTAAAAACTACCTCAGTTTCCAGAGGACATAATCCACCACTATGACCTTTCAATGGCCACCCACAAAAGATCATCTAGAGCTGTTGTTGGTTACCTGCTCACTGGCTGGTTCAGCCAAGACGGAGCAATCCAATGCGGAAATGACGTCACAGAGAACAGCAGATCAATCATCGTATAACTCCTCGAAGTTACCTTGCTCTCATAAAATGACTTAATTAAGCTACTGACAATTGAGAAATTGACACTATGCTCAGAGTGTTTTAAATGACTGCCAGGGTAAACAGATAGAAACCTGTAATTTCTGTAGAAAGGGTGTGCGTGTGTGTAAGTGCATGCGTGTGTGTGCGAGAGAGAGAGAGCGAGACTTGTAGTCATAATGAAGAGTAAAATAATCCATGGTTTTCCCTCACATCATATTGGAACATTTTAATAATATAATAATAGTTTAACTATAGATTTCGTATTACTACTTACTTTCATTACATTACAGTCATTTAGCAGATGCTTTTATCCAAAGCGACTATTTAACACAGAAAAAGCCAATGTAGCCTACTACTACTTGCCAAGTGCATCTATTTTCTAAAACAAGTGACTAAGAGCATAATCTAGTGCTGAAGGAAAAGTGCTAAAATACAATAGGTGCTTAATAGGTTGAATCGTTGTAGTAGGCTAGGCTACTTCTTGAAGAGATGAGTTTTAAGCCTGCGGCGAAAGATGGGCAGCGACTCTGCTGTCCTGAGGTCAGTGAGCAATTCGTTCCACCTCTGTGGGGCGAGGACAGAGAAGAGCCGTGATCGTGTTGATCGACTGCAGGGGCCTCTGAGTGACGGGGCAACCAGTCGCCCCGAGGCAGCAGAGCGTAGTGGTCGGGAGGGGGTGTAGGGTTTGACCATGGCCTGGAGGTAGGAGGGGGCTATTCCTTTCGTTGCCCTGTAGGCTAGCGCCAGAGTTTTAAACTGGATGCGAGCCACTACAGGGAGCCAGTGTAGGGAACGGAGAAGGGAAGCTGTGTGGGAGAACTTGGAGTGGTTGAACACCAGGCGAGCAGCAGCTTTCTGGACAAGTTCCAGGGGTTTAATGGCTTACACCGGTGCCCCAGCAAGGAGGGAGTTGCAGTAGTTCAGGCGGGAGATGACCACGGCCTGGATGAGCACCTGCGCCGTTTCATCAGTGAGGAATCTTCCTGATGTTGTAGAGCATGAATCTGCAGGAGCGTGTGACGGATGTGATATGTGCGGAGAACGACAATTGGTCATCCAGGGTCACATCCAGATTCCTTGCAGTCCGAGTCAGTGTCACCACCGTCTTCAATGGTGATGGCCAGGTCCCGGTGCGGGCAGCCCTTCCCCAGGAGGAACAGCAGCTCAGTCTTGTCCAGATTGAGTTTGAGGTGATGTGTCATCATCAGGGCTGCCAAGTATCACCAAAGGTTTGGAGTGAGATTTTCAGCTGAGCGACCAAAAACCGCCTCTCCCCCACCCAATTTTTTTTTTTACTAGTTTCCTGCAATTGTACATGTAGCACTACTGTCCCCTATGGGTGATAAGAGCAGCGCTCCAGAGTTCTTTAATACTTATAATGATCTGTATCTATTAAAATATTGTATTTTAAAAAAATTATTTATTATGTGTCCTCTCTTCTGGCCCTATAGGTAGGTACTAATGCAAATAAAGGTATTTGGTTCCCCAGGCAAGTATGTAAGGTAAGTATGTTACTGCTATTTCACTTATACTCCACAGGTAGGCAAGGTAAGTAGGCCACATTTATTAATAAATCAAAATGTGTACAGCTATAGTCACCAAAAACATCTACATCAAAGGCAAACCCAAACTGCCCATAATATATACACAGATGAACAAATCATACCTCTTCACGGATACACATATTAGCTATCTGGCAATAAAATAAACAAAAAAAACACTGTAGCATGCATTTATCAGTTGCTCTTGGGCCACTTCAGGATTGCATCCTATATGCTGTACAACCCCTACCTACGAACGGTGCTCCATGTTGTAGGTGTTTGTGGCAGATGCTGATGCTTTGAGAACAGAGGTAGGGGGCTCCCACTTAAAACACTGTGGCTCAAGACCAGCCATCTTCACCATCATGATGGATGAAAGGGTTCCATCAAGAGCCAGACTGTTCCGGGTCTTGGTCTTGTTCAGTCCAACCACAGAGAACTCTTTCAGCATCGGCGTTTGAATGTGGAAGCACCAATACTAATTTTGCAACACGTGAGAGCCTCCCAAGTCTGTTCATCCCAGTCACCTTAGAAAAATGTATACAGGAAGCCAAATTACTTTTAATTTTTGTTTGTATGCACCAAGTTGACTAAGTCAATGCTCAAGTCAAAGGGTGTAGAATAATTCTTACCTTAGTCTTCTTTAATGCCATGTCCCCCCAAAAGCTCTCAGCATCTAATATGGTTGGGTCTGGGGATATCCTGTTAACAAGGCATCTTCTACTCCAGCCTCTGATGGACGTCGAGTTTGATCAGGGGCTCTCTCAGGGGTAGTTTCTGCATGGCATAATTCACAGCCCTCACAAGAAATGCCAGTGCTGACTGTTGGAACCTCTCCATCTTTCTGCTTCTTCCCTGACATCTTTTAAACAGACAAAATGCAATTTTGAATGAAAGATACCCATAGCTAGCTACGGGAAACATATCAACGTTTAGCTAACATTAGCTAACACCACACCATCTGAACAGCTAAGTTACCTAAAGTAATCAAACAACTACCGAATTAATCTCCTTATAAATACTAACGTAGCTCACAGTATCAATGACCTAACAAGCAGTAAAGTGATGTTGTTGGTATTTTATTCTCGAACACCAATCATTTTTCAAATGAATGAGGTGATTAGGCTACATTACTCAACGTTTTAGCCGCCTGCCTCAGGTGAGGGCATGCAGCTCAGGTGAGGGCATGCAGCTCAGGTGAGGGCATGCAGCTCAGGTGAGGGCATGCAGCTCAGGTGAGGGCATGCAGCTCAGGTGAGGGCATGCAGCTCGATCACATGGACAGATATTCTTCAGCGGTCGACTCGCGCACACCAACACAACAACCAATAGGCATGCTATCTCAAAGGAATTTCAAACTAAAAGTCCCGCAAAACAATTGTTATTTTGTGGATTCATGAATCTGCGTGAGAAATGTGAAGTGTGGCGTGTGTGTGAACTAGTTGAAATGCGTGGGACTTGGCAGCACTGGTCGTCATCCACTCCGAGATGTCACCAAGCACCCAGCAATGCGTGCCTCCACTTGTGTGTCAGAAGGGGGAAATGACAGGACCAGTTGGGTGTCATACTGTATTGTAACAAGTCACTATTAGTCAGGCTGCAGAGCTTTTGCTAGGCTACTCTTGCACTTTGGCTTTAGCACTACGTTATGCTCTTAGTCAATTGTTTAGAAGGAAGATTCACTGCAGATGTGTGTTCTAGCGAGTAGTAGTACACTGTCTACCTACATAAAATGCAATTATTGTAAGTCGCTTTGGATAAAAGGCTCTGCTAAATGACTGTAATGCAATGTAAATGTAATGCACTCTAGGAGTGCAGTTTGATTATGCACCACTAGAGGGCAATGATGATCCATAAGATAATCCAAATAAAACCTCAGACTGTGGCACTATTCGTTGGCAGTTTTCTCCACATAAGACTGAGAATGTGGAGCTGCGTTCAATTGCATAGCACCTTGACCTTGGAATTGAAAAGACTTTGCTTGGAGAGAAAATAGTTAATTCCATTCCGTAAATGGGTTAGTTCCGCTTAGTCTACATGTTCAGAGTTAATTCTATGTGGCTGTAATGTTACCCTTATGGGAGAATGCTATGACACTGCATCAGACCCAAAAAGACAGGGGAGTCTTCTCTTGAGTTAAGTCAATACTGCCATATTAGGGCCCTTCCTAGTACCTCTTCTTGTTTGTCTTGTGTGATTCAAGGCAGAGGAAGAATCAGTGTCATTAGCAAGGGCCACTGGTACCCAAATGAGTCCCAGCATGCTGCAGCATTGCTCAAAACGCACAATTCATGGTTATTCTATGATGTAGCCACCACTGTAGGTAAAGAAGGTAGAATCATACTAAGGGCAGGAGTGAACCAGATTTTTCTCATCGGCGGAAACTGAATTCATATGGTCAGTAAATACTTTGAGAGGCTAAAGATCTAATCTGTAGCATGCTACCACCCACCCTAGACCTTCCCCAATCTGCATACAGAACAGACAAAACAGATCCACAGACGACGCCATGTCTTCAACACTCCACACCGTCCTCACCTATCTGGAGAAGAGGAATAACTATGTGAGGATGCTGTTTGTTGTCTACAGTTCAGCATTCAACACCACAGTTCCCTACAGACTCAACACCAAGCTCTGGGACCTGAGGCTCAACCCCAGCCTGTGCAGCGGGATCCTGGACTTACTGTCGGGCCGACGCCAGGTGGTGACGGGCCCCAACACCTCTGCCACTCTGACCCTCAACACTGCGCCCTCCCTGGGTTACATCTTGAGCCCTCTCCTCCACTCCCTGTACACCCACGACTGTGTGGCCACACTCTCCATGGTGATTACGTTTGCAGACCACAAATTTTTTTTCTTACACTTTACAGCCAACAAATACTGCTCATAAGACCTCATAATTGTGTTTTAGTATGATACAATTGCTAATAATCTCATATTGTACAGTGCTGTTACTTTACTTAAAGCTCACAAAGTCATTCTATACCATATTATTGATGTTTATAAGATATTATTCCATTTCAGAAACTTAGTGTATAATCTATTATGATATGTTAGAGCAGTTCTCTATTATGTCCTTATAACTGGCTAAAGTTTAATGTGCTGTGTGACCTAGGACCCAGAACTTGTCCAACTATGTCCACCACTTATAGTAAAATATAAAACTTGTTATAATGTGTCATGTATAACTAGAAATGGTTCTCAGAGAGCACAGATGCTCTGTGCTTGCCAAAATTGAACAGGTTCTAAATTGGCCCATGCTACACCACTCCATCAAGTTTCATGAAAAGCATTCTGGTAGTTTTTGCGTAATCCTAGTCCAAAAAATGAATGGAGGTGAGTGGCCGTCCGGGCCATGTTTGACGGCTTGTGGACCCACCCCGTGATTCGCTGGAGTAGAGTTAAAAATGACTGGGTGTGAATGGGTGGCAGTATTTGGCCAGCTCTGTGGCATTCAGGGGCGGAGGTCTGTGCTCTCTGAGCACTATTTCTAGTAATGTGCTATGAATGTGCTTATGATGCATTCTAGACATGACCTTCATAGAACGTGTTGCCGTCAGGGTCTCACATCACCTCACACCGGTGTAGACCTTTGCCTCAAGTAGTGGCAAAAAAAGGTTCTTGTTAGGGCCCGAGCACTGGCGGTGCGAGGCCCTATTGAAATTGTAAGGATTATTTTTCTACCTTCTACCTTCTACCTTTTACCTTCTACCTTCTACCTTCTACCTTCTACCTTCTCCCCAAACAAATGCCTTTTTGGCGGCCTAAACATCGATGAAAACGGATGAGACTTTGCAGATACGTCAGTCCCGGTGAAAAATTTGCTATTTCATGGGTGACGGAAATGGTGTGGCAAAAAGGCTCAAGAGCGCCCCCTGGAAAATTTAAAATGGCGAGCCCCAGCTTTCAGTTTGATGTAGGCTATCGAAATTCGGTGGGCTTATGTAGTTCATCGAGACACACTAAAATGTCTCTTGGAGCTATACCCAACATCCAACAGGAAGTCAGCCATTTTGCTTTTAATGTGCCATTTTGTCCTTGTTTTTACCATTTCCATGCCTCGTATTTTAACGAACTCCTCCTACAGATTTAATCCGATCAACTTTATATTCGGTCAGGTTTATCTTAAGACCTTTGTGATAAAAAAAAAAAGTTTTCACCAAACACCCTTGCCGTGGCGCCCCGCCAAATTTTGACATTTCGCCATAAAACAGTCCTCATAACTCCTCCATACATTATCCAATTTGTCCGATATTTCTCACGCTTCATGAAGGTCGCATTCTGAACACATCTATGTGTCGGCATTGAGTCATACCTACAGCACCACCTACTGGTGAAACAGGAAGTCCTCATAACTCCTACATACGTTATCCAATTTACCCCAAATTGCTCACGCTTGAGGTTGCGCTTGAGTTTGCGTCCTGAACACATCTGTAGGTCAGTATTGAGTCATACTTATAGCGCCGCCTACAGGTCAAGCAGGAAGTCATCATAATTCCTACATACATTCTCCGATTTACACAACATTTCTCACGCTTCATCAAGGTACCGTCCTGAACACATCTATGCATCGGTATTGAGTCACGCTTAGAGCGCCACCTACTGGTGACAGGAAGTTTCTCTCAGTACTGGACACCGAAATAGCACACACTTTAACAGCGCCCCACCCCGACACGTGTGAGGTGCGAGGGCCCGCTCACTGCTGCTTGCAGCCCTAGTTGAAATTGCATCCGCTTGACTCATGCTGTATAACACATGTTGCTTCCTCTGTTTGGCAGCTGAAATAGCTGTTAGGTCACTAAATAAAATGTTTGCCCCCTGTAAGGTGGCAATCACAAGATTAGGAACCGGAAGTGAGTGATTGCTGACACACTGTGAAAAGAGAAGAACTCAATATAACTCACTTGCAGACTTATGCTGCATTCACTCTGACCCTGGTAGATATGCACAAAATGATATTTTCCTAGAGCTTGCTCGATTTTCTCGTTGGGAGAGGTCAGGGAAGATTTTTTTTACAGTTCTGGCTCAAATGGATGTACTGTTTTTATTGCATTCATTTTATTTCCCCCTTTCTGTGGAACGCATTGTGTTGCCTCTTTGTATGAAATGTGCTACATAAATGTATTATTTTGTTAATTTCCCTCAAACATCCAGATGTACTGTAACAAAGGAAAAAACATCAAGGCCAGACCTAACTGTCCTGGCTTTTACTTTTTATTTTTATCTCAAGTACCTCAATGATAAAATTGGATTTGGATATTGTAGCGAATAAGATGTCACATGACACAATGTTTGATACAGTGTACAATGCTGTGGACAGTTGATTCCATGTGTCAATGTGTCCAGTGTCCACCTACACACATTTGTGCAATGATGCAGAGAGAGAACACATGGCAATCGCAGTGAAGCGTGCACTGTGCAAGCACATGTAAAGATGCAGGGGGGTGCACTGCATAAAACAGTTCAACAAAAGAACAGTGAGAAATTGACCCCAGCAACTTTGCCGTTTAGCATACCAGAGAGAGCGAGAACTGTGGGACTGGGCTGTTGAGTAGCTCTGGCTGGTCTCTTATGCACACGCACACATCCAGAGGCTCAGGAGCAGATGGGAGAGGGCACCTGTCCCCATGGCAACAGGCTTTCGAAACGCAGGAGTTCCATAACCGGAAATCCATAAAAACAGAGATAGAGAGATTAAAAGAGCGAGAGAGAGAGAGTCTGCAAGCGGGAGGGGTGTCTGGGTTTGGAAGAAAGGAAAGGTAGTGCTCTTCCTCTACAGTATCTGTGTGAACATATGTGTGTGTGTGTGTGTGTGTGTGTTTGTGTGTGTGTGTGTGTGTGTGTGTGTGTGTGCGTGTGTGTGTGTGTGTGTGTGTGTGTGTGTGTGTGTGTGTGTGTGTGTGAAAAGGCATGATCAGTGAATGATGACAGGTTTGGTTTTGTTTCAGTCAGTGTTCCATCTTTTCATAAAAAAATATTACATTACAGTCATTTAGCTGACGCTTTTTATCCAAAGCAACTTACAATAATTGCATTTGTCTATTTTTATGTGAAGCACTCCATGCATGTAAATTCTCTGTTGTAAAGCACTTTGAGCATTTATTTGTATGAAATGTGCGAATGTGTGTGAATGAATGAATGAATGAATGAATGAATGAATGAATGAATGAATGAATGAATGAATGTCTGTATTGTCATTGTACAACGAAATTGGAAGAGCAAACCTTTAAGGTGCAGAACAATAAAAGTATATCTAAAGTATAAAGTATAAAAGACTAGTCATAATAAATATACAATAAGGGTAGAAAAAGATACATACAAGAATGCACAACATTCACAATTAACATTCACATTCTGCCGATCAAACATTGCACGATTCCATCATATTGCACAGTAAATAATTGCACAGTAGATAAGTGATGAGTGTTCAAGACTTGGTTGTGTTTAGTGCGAATTATGGCTCTGGGGGCAAAGACTGTTCTTTAGTCTATTAGTCCGTGATTTCAAAGCTCTGTAATGTCTGCCCGAGGGCAGCAGTTCAAAGTGAGTGTGTCCGGGGTGAGATGGGTCCCTGAGGATGTTATGTGCCTTTCTGAGACAGCGGGAACTATACAGGTCCTCCAGTACCTTTGTCAATATTGGACAAAGACACCACAAACCACTTGCAAATTATTCTACGAATCAATATCTATCTGTGACAGCTTTTGGATTTATGAAATTATTGATTACCAATTTATAAAAAATCAATAAATCAATTAAACCAATGTTTAATAAGATTAGGATCAATAAATTTGCTGATAATGTGGCCAAGAGGAAGCATGTACAGAGCGAAAAGAATTGGATCTAAAACCGATCCCTGGTGCACCCCACAGGATAGGGGAGTGGACTCAGACATATGAGACCGAACAGCCACAAAGAAGTTGTGGAGAAGTTGGCAGCCTTGTCCACAAAAAACGAGAGGAAATTATTGCAATCATTATCAGAGAACAGGTACAGCAGGTGATAGGGGACTGACAATATTATTTATGTAGTGGTGTAGGACATGACACAGTCTACTGACCACAAAACAGTTCTGTGATATTGTGGGACACTCTGCCTCAGATTGGAATGTGAGAGATCTTGATAAGAGATGCTCAGAGACACACTCTGTGCTCCCCCATCCCCCTTCGCGACGTCCTAAGGGCCACATCAAAGGATTCGCCTAGAACAGGCCCAACTTTACGACCCTCTCATTCTCTCTCTCTCTCTCTCCCCCCTCCTTCTCTAGTACCAAGTAACCTCAGTACACCATTCTGTCTGGAGAACGCTCCAGAACATGCATGCATAAGGAAACTGCCATTCCAGCCATGAAACTGAGTTATTCTCCCAGTGCCAGTGTTTATTCTTCAATGGGGGACATATCTGTGAATAAACGGGGTTTGGGGAGCGAACGGGCTCAGAGCAGTATTAAAAATTGTGAATCCAACGTGTGGTTGTGATTAAAGATGCAAGTGTTTGGATTCTATATGTTCCGGCCAATGTACTGAATATGATAATGTCATTTTTACTAATGTCCTTCCAATGTGTTGGTAATGAGATCGGATTAAAACATATCCTGAAAATTGCTGTTTAATTCTCAGACCCCCCCAAAGGAGTGGTCACGAATCAACTGGCCAATCACCGAACTGGGGTCACAAGCACCCACCCCCCGACAAGCCGCAGGTATTTAAGCTGTGAGACGCCATCGTTCTCTCTCTTGTTTTCACGCTCTCTTGTTTTCTTGTAACCCTCAACAACCATCTCCCGTGAGATATTTGCAATTTGTGAACTCTGAAACTGAACTTTGAACTCCGCGAACATCAACTTCGCGCAGCAACGCTACTATCACTGTTTCAACGGGAGCGCAGGCGCGCTGCCCCTTCATCAAACCGAGCGACCACCACGTCACGTGCCTCCTCCATGCTTCGAGCCAGACAACACCGCCCGAACAATGCGCTAACACACCGCTACTAAGGTTGTATCCAACAGTCTCCTATGATTGTGGTGTGAGATGCCAAAGTGTTGTAAGCTTAGAAGACTTAGGATAGGCTGTGATAACCCATGACATCATTCTTTTCATTTCTGCTGTTTTCATATGGCCACGTGTTTTTCCATCTGTTATTTGAATTGTGTTATAATATTATTTTGATAATTGATTAGTATAATTTCAATAAACATGATTAACTTTTGACCACGTCCGAGCGCCATCACATTATCTTAGGTCACTTGATTGAGTCAAGGGCTCCGCCTACAGAATGAGATTGATGAATAAATTAGACTATTGATAAAGGTTATCTGTTTCTCTGTACATAACAGAGTGGTGCCCCATACGAGTTGACTTAATGCCTTAAATCCATTTTCCTTCTACGACGGTGGCTATCAACTCGTTAAGTCGACCCAGCTGGTCCAATCTAGCTATGAGCGCGTTCACGGTAAAAGGGGAGGTATTTGCTCGAAATGACCAATCGCATACCTTAGTATGGGTATTTGGACACGGCCATGGACAAGGCAAACAATACGCATAACCAAGATCCGTCCACCGCATTTTACACAAGAGGAGCAATAATACTCTAGAAATATGAACTATAGGTGCAACACAGTCGCTACTACCAAAGGCAGGAAGGAAAGCTGGAAAAATACTGCCTACGTTTTATCATTATCCTCCACATGAACACGAGTAGGCTAGATCATTGGGATATGCCTATTATGGCATGTAAAGCAATTGTAGCCTATATCAATATATCTTATTCTTTCAGCTGCAACCCCTAGACTGGCAGGGGACGCTTAAATAAAGCAAATGTAGGCTATAGTTTTTAATAGTTTCAGGTTGGAGTAGACAATGTGAAGTCTCTATACAAGAGGAACTAGAGATAAAACAGGCCATTAAAATGTAAAAAGTGAAGCTCGAGGTGGAGAAGTAGGCTCTAAGCCTACGGGGGAAAAGTAGCCTATTTCACCGTCATATCGTATAACGTCATTGATTGTCAGGCATCGGTGCTTTCACGATTCAATTAAAATGTAGCCTACTTATCTTTGTTCCTAGGAACGGGAGGCTCGTCTAATAAATCAACATTAATCACAATTTAATAAAAAATGGTTCTCCGCATTACCCACAGCCTACACGAAACTGCAGGTAGACTAATAAAACGCAAGCCAGTGCATAGCCTACAGTCTACGACTGTAAATGCACAAGGCAAAATATGGCTCAAGCACAAACAGCTGTCATTCTGCAATTTTTCATGATATCGGGGAAAGCCAAAGAGGGTTTTGTCGGTTTGTAAAAAGTCTTCTTAAGAATCTCTTGCTGTTCGCGCACAGCAGATTATTGTTTAATTTGCACACTGAAGTTCCATATAGAATCTTAACGTCCATATGCCTTTTTACAAGTGAATTGATCGGTCAGCGGGCAGTGCTTCATACGTTTGGTCCATAATCTGGAATTTAACCTGCCCTGGAGCAGGTTAGCTCGGCAGCATAAGTTACCACGGCGATATAGCACGGTGAAAAGTGAACCACCTTCGTAATACGGATAAACCAGGCTTGAACCTGAAGTTATCACACTAACCCCGTAATCCTGTTTCGTAGTACAGGGCCCAGGTCTCAGGGCAGGTTTGTCATAAGAAATCAGCTCCCAGCTGAGCTGTAATCACTTCCACCTATTTCCTGCTTCCTCTATTCTATTTTTGGAGGCGCACAAATATAAGTGATTGTAGCACCTGTATTTTTCTATTTCCTCCATGGTGGGTGTCATATTTCTGCATTTCACTGGAGTCCCTAGCAGTCTCTGAGTCAGAACCTGCAGGCTCTGGGAGGTGCTGGGGGAAACGGAGTCCGGCACTGGAGAGACGGGGACAGGCTTGGGCCCAGCGTCAGAACCGGGGCCTGGGCCGGGGTCAGACTATAAAGCACTTTATGTCAGTGTGAAGAGCACAAAGGACCGGATGTCAATGAAGCCCCCAAATAGAGTAGCTTTCCAGTTTTGATTTCCAGCCTTCACTCAGGCTGGCTGTTCTTTGTTCTCCGATTCCACCTCTCTTTAGTCCCTGAGGTTCCTTTAGAGCAGGGGTCATCAACTACATTTGTCCAAGGGCCAGAATTTTTCTCAGCAGACATGGTGGGGGCCAGACTCAAATCAGATTTTTAAAAATATATTATTACTTTCACTTTCTTATGAAAGTAAACTGTAACTAAATTACTCATTTTCAGTAACTTGCCCAACAGTGATGTGTACAGACTCGTAAGACCTATACTGCACCCCAGTGCTTAATTTATAAATCAGGAGGTCCTGGAACAGCCTATATATGTGTGCAAGCGCGAATCATGCCCACCATTTCACAGCACAAATGGCCATTTACTTAGCTGTGGGGCTTACCGTAATGTAATAATTAGGCCAAAATGCCACCAAAAAGCATTAAACCGCTGGCCAGCATAGTACCCCATCAAAGACTCCTCACCATCTCCGTAGCCTACTCACGTCCTCGTCTCCACCTCTCTCCCTGATTCCAGGTTCTCCTCGTCATTCTTTCTTGATCTAGCAATGTGTTTCTTTTAATCATGCTGGCAATTGCTTTTGCGTTGTCACCACACTGTTCCGCTGAAATGACTTTGGCCTGTTTTAGTGCTTAGAAGCCGTTGTGAACCCCGTTCGGTTCTAAGGACTCTTGAAAGCAACATTTAGGCTAGCCTACTGTCATTGTGCATGTGAAAAATAAAATGAAACAAAATGTCAAACAAGAGCATATAAGTAAAATTAAATGTTAAATGAGAGCTAGCCTATGAGTTGTCCATAATCTTGCAAGAGGATGAGTTACTGCACAAGTCATTCTACCACTATTTACAAACAGCGAAGCTCGCACAACTTTGCGAGTGAGCCTGCCCTTAATTTCTTGCATCGGGTTGTGTAGACTAGGCTACTAGCTAATAATATGACATATTCTTTAGAACCCACTGTCAAAACCACATATTTGGGGTCGATAAATAATTCTTAATGAAATTATTTCGATCACAACTATTTTTGGTGTTGCTTCAATATTGGAAGATTTTTTTTTTTAGATATTCAAAATACTTCTGAGGGCCGGATGGGAAGCTTTGGGGGGCCGGATTTGGCCCACGGGCCGCCAGTTGACGATGCCTGCTTTAGAGGATGTATCACCACAGCAACGCAGCTTCCTGCGCTCTTTGGCCTCTGTACTGTATAA
This sequence comes from Borostomias antarcticus, assembly GCF_949987555.1. Classification (NCBI taxonomy): domain Eukaryota; kingdom Metazoa; phylum Chordata; class Actinopteri; order Stomiiformes; family Stomiidae; genus Borostomias; species Borostomias antarcticus. Next base: position 6,376,196 of record NC_140254.1, read on the forward strand.
TATGTTTGTGTTAGGCTACAGTACTGTATGTAACCAGCCCGGAGTACATGTATCCCACTGAACAGAGCCACGTTCGGTAATGCTTTACGTTCCCAGGGACTTCCTTGCCTTCACCTCCTGCCGGCTCATTAATGCTCTTTAGCAATCAACGCCGCTGAGGACTTGTTAAATGCAACGCAGGGCTTGAGGTGCTGTATACTGTGCAGCAGCTCTGGCTGTGGACTTCCCCAAAGCACAACACCCACCCAGTGTGTCCTTGCGATGTGTGTGTGTGTGTGTGTGTGTGTGTGTGTGTGTGTGTGTGTGTGTGTGTGTGTGTGTGTGTGTGTGTGTGCGTGCATGCATGCATGCATGCCTCTATGTTTTTTTGTGTGAGTGTGTGTGTGTGTTTGTCTAGAAGAGCCGAGAAGCATAGAAAGTTCAGAGCATCCTATGCTGGTGCCAGATAACAGATGATCCTGTGCGTAATCAGTGACGTAAACCCGTCCTCCTAGCTTAATATTGCACGGATCGGTTAAATGTTGGTGTGTTCGGATCGGTTTCATTGAGGACAAAGCGACATTTGAGCTAAACTTGCTATGACAGCGGCGTTCCCCTTTAATATTTTGAGAGTGGTCATTGTAGTTCTCGTAATTGAGGGTAAACCATGTCAATACTCTGATACCTCTGGCATCAAAACAAACAGAGGCCTTTAGCTACCTTTCTGTTTGTGCCATTTCTGTTAGAGGATATGTTGAAAAAGGGCCCTCTTCAAGACCTCATTTCCGAAAGATATTGCAGGGGAGGAAATGTCAACCTTCAAGAAATGTTGAGTCATTTCTGAGAGATGTCATTGTCATTTACTTCAGAAATGTCAGGAGAGCAGCAAAATGTTACAATAGTTTTCATGCATTGAATTTCTCTTTCCTGATGCTTTACAGCTCAAACAAATGTTCTTTATACCATTTATTTCTTACTCTCTTTTTTATCTTCTTCTTTTTCTGAATGGCTCACCACCAGCTATGACCTGGTCAGTTGTCTCTGTCTAGCCTCTGAGCTGCTCCATTTCCCCCTGGAGTTCTGTCCAAAGAACTAGATCACACAATGAGTCGCCTTTCGTGGATGCCACATGAACCCCTCAAGTTGGATAATATGTCTTCTTTGATACACCTACACAACGCATCAACACATAACAAAGTGCACACACACAGGTGAGGTTAGCCAAAGGGAATGTGGAGACTCTACCTTGAACCTCCGCAAAGTTTACAGTTGACGCCTCTGGTTGTTTGACAGTCCCCATTTCACCCAAACAGAAGCGCCTAAGTTGTTTTGCACCTCTGGATTGTGTGCCGAGTGGCTGTGGGCCCTGGTTCACAGCTTAGAGGAAGCCATGCTGCAGGCTCAGTGGTCTGTTCACACAACCACAAACAGGACATAAACAAGGCATAACTAATAATGTATTGTCTTGGTAAATGTCCCCTTCCCTAATTAATTGCACCGCCTATATTATGGACACAGTCACAGTCATCCATGATTGGTGTAGACTAAGTAGATAAGGGTCAATTTGATAGACTGCTAGACTATGGATAGTAAATTGACAGATTGGGAGCCTTATAATGTCTAGTCTACTGTACCTAGGACTGGAATGAGGAATTGATTAGTGCTGATAAGATATTGTAAGGACAAGCGATAAGAATTCCACTGTATCTGTATCTGTACTGGTTACATATGGGGAAAATAAATGTTTTATTCTAATATGGTCTAAGAGCAATGGAGGATTATCAAGGGTGTGTGGGCTTGGGGTCTGGAGGAGAGGGAGGAGGGTGCTCCCTGCATCTTCTTCCCTCCAATCTTCTTTTGTTTCTTCTTCACATTTACAGTACACCTATCCATCCATCCAACTACGTCTACAAGACACCTGCAGGTCTCACTGCATCGTTCGTCAGTATTGCTTCTCCAATAACTGTCACAGTGCATCAGTATTGTTATTGCTATTATTCAACAGCCAACACTGCCAGCAGTCAGGAAAAGGAGAAGGAGAAGCAGGTACAGAAGAACGTCCACTTTTGGAAGTCAGTCAGGATGGAAGTTTGTTTGACAAAATTAGATGAAATGGTAATAGCTAGCTATACTGTAGCTAACTGGGTGCTATCTAACTATACAGTAACGTTACACTACAGTACAGTAGGTGGAGAGGGAGAAGCAGGGGCAGGAGGAGGTCCTTACTGTAATTTAACTTAACAGACATTAGATGAAATGGTGATGGAAATGGTGTGGAATTTAGGTCAAGGATAAAAAGGTTGGAGTGATAGGATGAACGTGTGGAGGTTTAGGGTATAGTCCCATAAAGTCATCCCCACCGGGAACCCCGATCTTCCGGGTGGGAGTCCAATGCTCTGACCACTACTCTACTTGTGCAGTGGAGAGGTCAGGTTGATTTTGGTGTCCTTCTTCCAGTCCCTAGTGTGGGTTGGGTTTGGAATAAATTGGGGTTGGGACAGGATCTGACCTATTAGGGAAGGAGTGTGGGTTGGAGTTAAAATAAGGGTTGGGGTTGGGACAGGATCTGACCTATAAGGCAAGAAGTAAAGGTCGGAGTGAAAGGATGAACATGTGGAGGTTTGGGGTATAGTCCCATAAAATCATCTCCATCAGGTCTTGAACCCCTATCTCCCAGGTGGGAGTCCAATGCTTTCACCGCTACTCTACTTGTGCAGTGGGGATCGAGGGGTTGATTTTGGTGTCCCTCTTCCAGTCCCTAGTGTGGGTTGGGGTTAGAATAAGGGTTGGGGTTGGGATAGGATCCGACCTATAAGGGAGGGAGTGTGGGTTGGGGTTAGAATAAGGGTTGTGGTTGGGACAGGAGGTAAAGGCAAGGGGTAAAGGTCGGAGTGAAAGGATGAACATGTGGAGGTTTGGGATATAATAGTCCCATAAAATCATCCCCATCGGGCCCAGATCTCCCGGGTGGGAGTCGAATGCTTTCACCACTATTCTACTTGTGCAGTGGAGATCGGCGGGTTGATTTTGGTGTCCTTATTTATTTTGGTGTGTTGGGACTACTGCGTCTTGTGGTGCCAACAGAGAAATGCAGGTCTACATTGACCGGAGGGAGGGAGAGATAACCGGACAAACGCTATCCTAGGAGCGCTGGCTTACAGCCACGCACAAAAATGATTTGTGGAGCCGGTCTGTAATTCAGATTTCAGATCCACTCCAAAATCGAGTCCAGGGAAACTAGGGCGGAACATACAGTATGTACCAAGTATGAACGTCATCGGGTTATTTGTTTTAGAGCTATGGTGTGAACACAATGCCCATCCAGCCACCCACTCACAGACAGACACAAACAGACAGACACACACACACACACACACACACACACACACACACACACACAGAGAGACAGCAGTGAATGTCCAACTAGCAATTCAATGGCGTGGGTGTGCTGTGCCAGTTAGTAGTAGCCTACATGGGTCAAGGTGATTCACTTTAAATCATCTCATTTCAAATAATCCTCCGGCCAATCAAGGCTCTGGCGATTCATATATATATACACACACACACACATATACACACACACATACACACACATATATATATATATATTTAATATTAACATTTAAATCACATTTCATGATTCAACTCATCTGCATCTCCAGCGACCGTGTGAGACAACCCTTTCTAGTCCTCCCTTCCGGCTCCTCTTGTATCTCACCTGTCTGGATTAATGGTCTGTAGTCTGCCTTTGTCTTTCATTCATTCACCAGCTTTCTATCTGTCCCCCTCCCTTTCTCTCCCGCTCCCCGCTCTGTTCACTGACGTCTGTTTCAGTTCAGCCTGTTAATCTGCTGTCATTCACACAGATGTTGTACTCGATAACTGCAATCAGCCCAGCCCAGCTCAACATTGTTGGTGTGTGTGTCTGTGTGTGTAGGGAGTGTGTGTGTGTGCGTGTGTGTGTGCGCGCGCGCGCGAGAGCGTACCTGTGTGTGCCTGTGCATGAACCTGTGTGCTTGAGTGAGAGAATGAAAAGGGTTTATGTGCCGTGACTAGCTCCTTGATTTTTTTCAATGACGTCAATGGAATTTTAAGGGTGGCGGAAGCTGCAGAAAAAAATGGAAGAAAATGAACATCTACGGCAATCACACTAGCTTACACTAGCAATTAAAGTGAAATGATGGGAGGCTGGACCTCTCAAAACATAACTTATTTTCTTTGAATACTGGAGGCTCCGGAAACAGCTTTGATGTTCCTCTGACCAAGTATGGCTTTCCTGTCTGGGAGGCATTTGACCATCTGCGCAATTCTCTCTCTTTCTCTGTTTTGCATTGTCCTGTTTACAATATTCATGCAAGCCACTATTCTAAGCATGCCCTCCAGTAATATCTGCCCATGACTATGCATATCGCAAACGCTTGTCAGTAGAACAGTATGCACAAACATGATCATGTTCTGGCTGGTGCATGGGGGTTTACGTGTGCAACAGCAATGAGGTGTGCAACAAAGCCAAATGCATTTGGCACCTTTCCACTGGTGCAGACATAGGGGAAATACAACTTTAATCAGCCATGCAAAGGAGTATTTCTCTTTGCTAATTGATAGACCGATTAGATGCTTCCGGTTTTACTTAGTGTCTTCTCTGGCACTTGTCTTTTGAATTCCTCTAGAGGGTGCAGGTGATCCTTACAATGTGTGAGGAGGGTTTACTGTGTGTGTGTGTGTGTGTGTGTGTGTGTGTGTGTGTGTGTGTGTGTGTGTGTGTGTGTGTGTGTGCAAACTAGCAAGCCTTGATTTGCATTTTCATTGCTGATTTCCCCATGTGTGAGTGCTGTACGGGTTCGATCAGAGGACCTCAGAGTGCAACATTTCGGACAACCTGTTGAGAAACCAATGCTAATGCATTAATTACTCATTTCTACAGCTTATTGTTTTTTTAATCACTGTGCAAAAAAATAAACTTCATAAATGGTTGTGGGAAAACTGCAGTGTACATTGAGTGTCAGTGGCGGCTGGCCAATAGAGGGCGATAGGGCACCGCCCACCCTAAGCCAAGCCGAGCTGCATCACATTCTGGGCCGGCCACAATGTGATGCAGCTCGGCTTGGCATAGTGGTTCCTGGAGCTCTGTAGCCTGGCTGTACGATCGCGAACTTGTGAACAAAATAAATACCACATACGAGCAAATATAACCTGCTCCGCTATAATGAAACTGATAAAACTAAGATGCCTGGATAAAGAAATAATTTTTCGAACCGATATATTTAACAGAATCAGTATTCTATGCAAGATTATAATGCTCGTTAGCTTGAAGCCCGAACACGCCCACCCAAGCAGATGAAAACGCGGAGGGCACGCGGACACGCGTTAATTCCCGCTGACCAGTGGGGACGGGCACTGAGGGCGCCCACTGGTCAACTGTCACTCGCGTCAATTTCCGCATCCAATTCAAAACCAATGGAGAGCGTTTGCTGGAAGGTGGAGTCCAATGATCTTCGGCCGGGGAAACCGCTCTGGCGGCGCTTCGCGGAGTCGCGAGCTAATTAGCATAAAATAGACATCCATCCTATTTTATGCTAATTTACACGAGCAGTGTCCAATCAGGAGAGGGTATTACGTTCGTGTGGATAGGCTGGGTGCATTAAGTAGCACTATAGAACTTCCGGGTGCGTCGCTTGGCATAAGAGTTTCCGGTCGCCGGCCATTCGTTTGTAAACATTAGCATTATTAGCAGACTGCTACCATGTCACAAAAGAAACAAAAACGTCTGTTCAAATACCAACGCCGTGACTCCGGCTCCAATGAGCACTGTTGTGTGCCACAGTGTGCGAATTCGGCCCGATATAATTCAAGTCTAAGTTTCCACAGCTTCCCAAGCAACGGCGAGGAAAGGGCTAGGTGGCTAGCTAAGATTCGCAGGGATGCCTTCTCCGTGACCCAGAGCACCAGAGTGTGTAGTCGGCACTTTGAAGCTGGTGATTTTGCGGTGTCAACTACAGGTGAGGATCAGAATAAGATAAGATCCGAATCCGATTTTAAATTTTCATACTAATTTTATTGTTAATGTATGCAAGTAGAAATTGGCTGTGTTAGCTAGCTAACGTTATGGGTTGGGTTTATTGTTAGCTATTGTTAGCTAGCGCATTTGGGATGGGGATGTAATACGTTTTTTTCCAGCACTTCTAAATGCTTTATAAATGTATCAGTTACTTTTATTAAGGTTACTCTAAACTAGTCCTAGTCTCCCTCTCCTTCACCATGTCACTAGCTGATGTGTGGTGAGCTGTAGTGCGCACTAGCTGCTGCCTTAGCATCACCCAGGTGGGTGCCCCCCCTTCCCCACAGTGCTTATATTATATTAGAGAATATTTATTGTAAATGTTGTATAGCTGTTTTTCTCTATGTAAAGTGCTTTGAGTAGGGAACTTCACCTTAAAAAGCGCTATATAAATTAACGACGACGACTCGACGGCGACTACACTGGTGCTCTGGGTCACGGTGAAGGCATCCCTGCGAATCTTAGCTAGCCACCTAGCCCTTTCCTCGCTGTTGCTTGGGAAGCTGTGGAAACTTAGACTTGAATTATATCGGGCCGAATTCGCACACTGTTGCACACAACAGTGCTCATTGGAGCCGGAGTCACGGCGTTGGTATTTGAACAGACGTTTTTGTTTCTTTTGTGACATGGTAGCAGTCTGCTAATAATGCTAATGTTTTTACGAACGAATGAACGAATGGCCGGCGACCAGAAACTCTTATGCCAAGCGACGCACCCGGAAATTCTATAGCGCTACTTAATGCACCCAGCCTATTTTTGCTCTCCCAGCTGTATTGCATGTCCCTGCATTAGCATTGTGAAGTATCTGCCATCAAATCACGATTCTGTCAAATATATCATTTCGAAAAAATATTTCTTTATCCAGGCATATTAGTTCGAACGTTACATTACATTACATTACATTACAGTCATTTAGCAGACGCTTTTATCCAAAGCGACTAACAATAATTGCATTTAACGTAGGAAGAGCCAATGTACTACTACTTGCCAGAACTCACAAGTGCATCTTCTTTCTAAAACAAACAAGTGACTAAGAGCATAATCTAGTGCTGAAGGCAAAGTGCAAGAATCACAATCTAAAGTACAGTGCAATATAATATAATAAGTGCTTAGGTGGGAGGATTGTTGTAGTACTTCTTGAAGAGATGAGTTTTGAGCCTGCGACGAAAGATGGGCAGCGACTCTGCTGTCCTGACATCAGTGGGCAGCTCATTCCACCACTGCGGGGCCAGGACAGAGAAGAGCCGTGACCGTGTCGATCGACCGCAGGAGCCTCGGAGTGACGGGGCAACCAGTCGCCCTGAGGTAGCAGAGCGTAGTGGTCGGGAGGGGATGTAGGGTTTGACCATGGCCTGGAGGTAGGAGGGGGCTGTTCCTTTCATTGCCCTGTAGGTTAGCGCCAGAGTTTTAAACTGGATGCGAGCCGCTACAGGGAGCCAGTGTAGGGAACGGAGGAGGGAAGTTGTGTGGGAGAATTTGGGGTGGTTGAACACCAGGCGAGCAGCAGCTTTCTGGACAAGTTCCAGAGGTTTAATGGCTGACGCCGGTGCCCCCGCGAGGAGGGAGTTGCAGTAGTCCAGGCGGGAGATGACCAGGGCCTGGATGAGTACCTGCGCCGTTTCATTAGTGAGGAAAGGGCGAATCCTCCTGATGTTGTAGAGCATGAATCTGCAGGAACGTGTGACGGATGTGACATGTGAGGAAAATGACAGCTGGTCATCCACGTTGATACGTTTTAGCACGTAACTGCAATCCACAACGTGATGTGAAGTCGCGGCGATCGGCTGATACCACGTTTACGTGCACGGTGCTACGTACGTTGCTACGACATTCCCGCAACCGGATTGTGTTAGTAGGGACGAAGGCCACAGGATTGGGGTGAGGAAGCACAACGAAGAGGTGGATAAGAATAGGCACATCTTATCAAAGATCATCGACAGTTAGTTTAGTTTCTCTCTTACTAAATGGTCTCTGACTCCTCTCTTCTTTACTTTGCTTTGATAGTATTTTGATAGTATTTTTTCTGTAACACTAACACCCATAATTTTTAAGGGGAGACACCCCAGGTGAATAGGAAAAAAAGAATCCTTAATAGGTATCACCATCAAACTCCCCCAGTTTGTTAGGTACATTAAGGAGCATCTTTTTTGTATTACAAGTTTTCTGAAATCTTATGGATTAATATGCAAATTAGGCATTATATGCGCTAAATATGCGCTAATTTGCATAATTTCGGGACATCATTTTTTTTTATTGGTTCAAGCCAGATTCAAAATTCTTGTTTCATTTTGTTCACATATCCCTATTCAAAACTTTGGCCAAGGGGGATTTTTGATATCTCTTTTCTTCACTTCAGAAATCAGAAAATACTGTCAACAGTCATAAAAAGACAAATTTTCGCCATGTTTTAGGGATAAACTGTTATATAAATCAGGCTATGAATTAAATTAAAAAAATCCCCCTTGGCCAAACCCTTCAGAATATGGATTGGAACAAAACTGGAAAGTTAGGTGTATGTAGGTGCTACTCAAGTGGTGGTTTTGATGTCCCAAAGATGAGAAATAACTCATTTTGAGAAAACGGGCTTTGAAAATTTGTATTGTAAAAAACCATACATTTGTATTGTAAACCAATATTTACAAACACAATATCCAATCACATCATTAGTAACAACATTAGACAACATCTGAAAACACATAGAAACTGAAAACTGAATAACACAGCATGTTGTGGATTCAAAATAGTCCAGGAGTAGACATTTTGTATAGAGAAGTAAGACCTGTTTAGTTGGAAGCCCACTCACCACGTCAAGGTACAGCCCACGAGTGGGGTGTTACTAAGACGAGACTAGAGACGAGACAATGTTAGTAGGGAAGAGAACATTCCCTTTTAGAAAGCTTGTATTATTTTGTTAAACAGATCATGGACAAAGATAGACACATTTGACGAGGACATGCATGAGAAAACAGATTATAAACAGAGGATGCCCCCAGACACCCCTACAGGGGTTTGCTTTACAGATAGATTGTATTACTCAGCCCCACCTACACCGTTTTTCACCAGCGGCTACTGGAGTGACTCATCACTTTGACACAGTGCCTGTCTCGCTTTCGCCCTCTCTCTCTCACTCTCTCCCTCCCCTTGTCTCTTTTCTTCCCTTGCTCCCTTGCAGAGACGGAAATCTGTTACCATGGAGATACAACTTTCTGTATGAACTACCGACTTCCGGCACTCTGGCAGCCAGCAGGAAAGCCTAGACAACCTGCCAGGGAAACCAACAGCCTGTGGTGTGCACATATGCATTTACTAAAGCCTGTTGCTGTTTGTCATGGCCCAGCCACCTGAGTTTTTTCCCCCCAATTTGTCTTTAGCATATACAAACCTACAGTGCAGCACTTATTCATGTCTTCTTCCTGTCTGCAGGTGTAATGTAGGAAACTCCATGAAGGGAGACCTGAAGGGATCTGTGTTTTTGTGAGTTTTGGCAGCATGGTGGAACAGTACTTAGCACTGTTGCATCACAGAAAGAAGTTCCTGGGTTCGATTCCTGCTAAGAACGATGTTGGCACTGGGAATGTTCTCCCCAGGGTTGTCAGGTACTCAGGTGGGGTATTTCTCAGGCCCTTCTGTATGGAGTTCACATGTTCTCTCCATGTTTACAAGGGTTTCCCCCATAAAGAGGAGCCGAGGAACAGATCGCTAACGCTGTCTGTCCCTGGCGAAGGCGGACAAGAGCACTTGGATTGGTCCCCGGGCGTGGCTCATGCACGTGCCTACTGTCGGGATGGGTTAAGCACAGAGACCTAAATGCATGTGTGTGTGTGTGTGTGTGTGTGTGTGTGTGTGTGTGAGTGAATAGGTCTGAGCCAACAAAGCCCAGGTCCTGGACATGAAATTTTCCGGAGGTGTGCCAAGGACAAGCGATAGCTATGTAATCCTTCCGTCTCATCCTTCGTTCCTGGGGGCGGACATGACCAAAAAAGCTCAAGGGAAGTGATGAATCACTCTAGCTGCTGCTGAGGAGAGACAGCACAGAGTGTGAGGGGGAGCTGGAGGGACAGGTGTGGGGGCAGGAGGACACCATGGTTGACTGAACAACTGGGGTCTGGAGGCTTTGTTAGGACTACAACAGGGCCTTGGAGAACAGTGATACACACACACACACACACACACACACACACACACACAGACTACATGACGATAAACAAAAGACAAGGGTGAACTAAGCCGCTAAAGGCACTAATACTGCACCAGGGAATCAAATGTATTTACCCTTGGCTCACAATGACAGTAGACGAGGGGGAAGAGAACTGAGTATAAGATTGAGAGATTAGCTGTGAGGCTTCTCACTGTGTAACACCAATGCTTACAAAAATTATTCATTAGCAAGGTAACATCATTTTACCACCTCAGAAATATAGCCAAAGTACGTCCTTTTATCAATCAGAAAGATGCAGAAAAACTGATTCATGCTTTTATTTCCAGCCGTCTTGATTACTGCAATGCACTTTTTACTGGCCTACCCCAAAAAACCATGAACAGACTCCAGCTCATTCAAAATGCAGCAGCTCGGCTTTTAACCAAAACCAAGAGGAGAGAACACATTACACCAGTTTTAGCCACTCTGCACTAGGGATGGGACGGTTACTGGTATCACGGTGAACCGCCGGTGAAAACAGTACAACCGGTTACATTTTCATTTATCAAGATAACCATGCATAAAAACAATAATAAAAAAAAAAGATAACCGTGCATGACTAACCCATAGTACACGTCATATTAAATGGCAGGCATCATCAACAGTGGTCGAGAATACAGACACGTGACATGAGAAAAGGCGGTAATTCTTGCAGGGACAATGGGACAAAGAATGGTTATTCTGGAGCAGGTGTGTTGACCTCCTGGAGGTCATCCTGTCATAAATTAGATTAGCACAGCTATGTGAAAGGTTGAGGGAGGTGGTGAATTACAAAGGAGGTGGTGAAACTACAATTTCTATGACAATAGCAAATCAAAATTGGCAGAAAAGCTGCAAAACAGGAACTGGGTTCATATCTCAGTAATGTTTTAATCTATCAAAACCACATTTGGCACACTCATCCGGGACACACCCATTACATCTGTCACCAAGCCTCATGTTGACATCTCATGCACTCTAGCGCCACCAGCGTGTCAAAGTTGGAGTTGCGTTTATGCCAGTAACTTTTGAACTGTATGTCCAATCTTCAAAATGGATTCCCTGGCTCGTGCTGAGTTCAAAACACCCCATAGTTTCATTATTACTTCATTTTTTTGATTGCAGAATGCAAGGAACACTTTTGGTCTTCTGCACAATTTCACCAGTTTTAGAGTGGTGACAAGGCGCATTTTGGAAAAAGTCACATTTTCTAAACTGCCATCCCTCTTCCAATTCTCACAGCTCATACACATATCATATATCAAAACGTTCACATAACTCTTGGGATTCATAGAATCAAAAAAGCTAAGCTCTCTGATGTATATTTTTCACTGTGTGAATGGAGCCACGCTATAAATTGAAGCAGAAAATGACAGAATCAGTGTCGAGTTTATAACTCGTCACCTCTCCTACACTTCTGAAGACCGAAGGACATATTATACATGGAAATGTTCGCATGATTGTCTGGATTCTGAAGAAGTAAATAGTTGAGCTATGTTATGTATTCTTTTTGCCGTGTGCCAATTTAAACGACGACACCCCCCCCCCTCTCGCTCTACTGAGAGGAAGCGAAGACTGACATGGCTTGTGCACTAGGGCGAGTCGCTTTCGCAAGCGGGTTGCGTGTCAGTCTAGCAAGGAGCACGTTCATGGTTCGAATCCCGTTCATCCAAAAGGCATTCTTATAATTATTGTAATTATGCTGTCGTGGAAGTCAATGGCAGACAACAGAATCGTTGTCGGTCGCTGCTGTAAGTTAAAATTCGTGAATTTTGGCTCACAGACCAGGGACCGTTCTGTGTCTCTTGTTTAGAGTAAGTAATATGTGTGTATTACAAATGTTTGCCATGTGTGAGTTTGTCATGGGTCACACCTGACGAAACATTAATAACTTAATGGCATGTTTCATTTGTTGTCTTTGATGTGTTGGTCGCGTGTCCTGCTTGGCCCCCACATTGCTGCTTGCAGCTACAGTATATCTATTATTATTATACATTTTGCTGTTGTTGTTTTTAATGTATTTTTACTGCATTTCTTATTGCATTATTATTGTATTTATTGCATGTATTGTTTTTAATGTTCTTACTGTATGCATGTAATCCTTTTGTTTTTAATGTAAAGCACTTTGAACCACAGTTCCTGTATGAAAGGTGCTGTATAAATAAATATAGATTGATTGATTGAAAAATGACTCCTTAAACACGGGGCCACAATAAGAACCGTTCCTATCTGTGCTGCGCTGCCCCTGTTGCTGTACGTCTACGGTGTCGTTATCCCGAGGAGTCAACAACCGCTGTGAACAATTCCCCCAGATCAGGACACAGCGTTTAGCTCCAATTACTTCATCATGGACCTACGTCAGAAGGAACAGCTGATCCGTGCTTAAGGGAAATGAAATGAGCCCAGGTGTCATTTTGATAAACAAGCATTGTTGAGGGCGGGCAGAGGGGAGGTGGCGACTGAGTGGGAACAACAGGAGAATTAATAAAGGTTAGATGATGAAGGGTTCAGAGCGTTTCTGTTGCATTGTAATAACTGTGACCCGGGCTGGCGTTACTGTTGAAATCAGCATCGCATCCGCTGGCGCCTCTGCCTGAACAGCTTCTGGCCTCTCTGCACTGAATGTCAATCTCGCAATTTGAGTTACCCAGCAACAGGAAGCCTGCTGGCTTCGGGGGGGGAAGGGGGGGGAGCATGGGGTTGCATTCATCACTCAGGTAAGGAGGAGGGGTGATGGACAAAAAACAGGAAGGAGAGGCAGCCGTCTGGGAGGCCCAAGATCTGGGGCATGGCTGGAGTTACTGGACAGGGGTTTGGGTCAGGGTCACCAGGAGCACCGGGGGGCAGGAGGCCGGTGATAAAGCAGTAGAGGTCAACACGCAGGAGAGGTAAATGCAGCCCATAGGGGGGTCAGCCGCTGTATATCATTACAGACTCGTCCAAGGACAATCAACAGGCAAATATTCCCCACCCGAACTGTCAGTTTGTTTTGACCTGCTACAGTGTACATTAAAGTAGTACAGGGAAAAATCATGTTTAGCCCTGTTTTAAGGTTACTTATGATCATATACAATGGTTCAGATCAAAAAGTTGACAAAACTAGCACTTTTGAGAAAGTTGATAATTGCTCTACTGTGGGAGTACAATAACGGGGAGACGGTTGACGTAAGGCGAGTCAAGTCTAGCTATTTACTCTCACATAAAAAACAACAAAAGTTACAGCGCAGTCGAGGTAACAACAAAGTAGCAAGTATAAACCATGTAACCACTAATGTCTCCCCTCTCGTAGCCTAGTAACCCAGAAAGTATCCAACGCACGAGCTAAACACATCTGACATTTGTCTACATTTGAACTAGCTGTTAGTTCTCGTTCTGAATTCCTAACTCTCTGATGAATGTCTCAATACTATGCAAATGTGTATCCACCACACTACCACCGTTTAGGTCATGCAATGGATGTGGATGGGCACCTTGAAAAATCATTAAAAAAAAATTAAACTCTTTATTTCAAAGACAAGAAGCTCACCGACGGGGTAATTGGTGTCCGTTGGTGTTCTGACATCAAATTCGCCACAAAGTATGAATCCTGTAGGGTTTTATTGATAATTTTATGAAATCCATTGACTTGTATTGACGCGACTGTTGTAGATGTGTAGATCAATCCGCAGAGGGGATTCAGGAAGCGGAACTACTTACGGTAGCTATTGTTATTGTTTATGTTGCTAGGCTACCTAGTTTGCGGACGTTTACACACGTATGTGCTGCGACTAAATAGTTCTATGCTAAATATTTAAAAAAGCCTTTCCAGATGAACTAGAATCTTACTTTATGGTGAATTATATGTCAGAACGCCAACTAACACCTCGGTGAGTTTCTTGTCTTTGAAATTGACTTGAATGTTTTTTGAATGATTTTTCACGGTGCCCACCCACATCCATTGTATGACCAAAACGGTGGTAGAGCAATTATCAGACTTTCTCAAAAGTGCTAGTTTTGTCAACTTTTTGATCTGAACCATTGTATATGATCATAAGTAACCTTAAAACAGGGCTAAACATGATTTTTCCCTTTACTACTCCTTTAATCGGCTGTTACCTGTGTATTCCTCGCAGACCAGAAACACATCGGGGTAGCAAGCTACTGTTTAAACATCGCTAATAGGCTACATCAGTGTTTTTCTCTCCAGATGTCACGCTGCCATTTGGGTCACACTTTTTAACGGTTTTTCGGAAGTGCTATATGCAACGTTTGTTAAAGGAGTAGTAAAGGGAAAATGCATGTTAAGCCCTGTTTTAAGGTTACTTATGATCATATACAATGGTTCAGATCAAAACGTTGACAAAACTAGCACTTTTGAGAAAGTCTGATAATTGCTCTACCACCGTTTTGGTCATACAATGGATGTGGGTGGGCATCAAAGCTTGGTTATTAAGTCCCCTAAGTGTGTCTGATCAGCGCCTGGACTTTTATCTCTCAGGTGGATGGTAGACTGCACTTCCCCTGCATGCTAGTTGCAGAAGGAATACACACATGGCCTCTTTAAGTTGTTCAATACAACCCTTCTCAGCACCATTCAGCCATTTCTATGAAGTGCACTCTTTTAAATCCAAGATACTTCCTTTCCTTTTTACTTTACTCCCTCAATCACCCAGCAATCAGGGCTTTGATTGACACAAAGTGGTGGCACGGAGCGTCAATGGAGAGACAGCACTTGTCAGTAATGTTTTTTCTGAATGAAAACTCCTCCTTTGATGATTCCGTGAAGCACTGCCTCGTTCATCCAATTCATGTTTTGTCGGAGGACTGTAAACACAACAGTCACTAGAACAGCAGGAAGTTGTACTAGTGCAGGGTTGGTTCACACACACCTCATCTCCCACACAGCAGGACTTCTTTGTGTAGTTTCATTTTTGTCTGTTGATGGGTAGACATGTTGATAAGGATTACTCATGGTGTAGAGCTGAACAATGGGTAGAGGACTGCACATGCATTGAGAAAGAACTAAATAATTAACAACTAGAAATGGTGCTCGTGTAACCGGAGCATTGTGTTCAATAAAATGGGCTGCAAGACTGAAAACTGTGGATGTCTGTTTATTGGCATCCTCTCTCTCTGTGTTCAGAAGTTAAACACACATACACACTGCGTCAACAGGGTCTCATCTCCTACCCTACAGACAGTACCTCTGTGGTGTATTGAAAATAGTTTCAAATGTGAGCATGGTCCTTGAACCTCCGTTCAGCATGCAAGTGCGAGAGCAAAGTATACAAATCATAACTACAATATATACAGGGTTCCTACAGATTTCTTCAGGTCTTTTTAAGACCTTTTAAAGACCACTTATATCTAAATTTAATACCCATTTCACAGCCTATTTCACAGCCCAGAATGATATATGAAATCCCAGAATTTTAGAATGTTTATTTATTCAAACAAACAGACACTATAGCAGTCCACAGAACTCTTGTGTGTGTCTCTGTGCGTGTGTAAAGGGTGAGGGGGTGTCACCTCATTGCAGCGTAGGCCTGGGGAGACTGGCAGGCCTGGGCCCTGTACTACGAAACAGGATTACAGGGTTAGCGCGATAACTTCAGGTTCAAGCCTGGTTTATCCGTACTACGAAGGTGGTTCACTTTTCACTGTGCTATATCGCCATGGTAACTTATGCTGCCGAGCTAACCTGCTCCGGGGCAGGTTAAATTCCATATTATGGATCAAAACTTATGAAGCACTGCCCGCTGACCGATCAATTCACTTGGAAAAAGGCATAATGAATGTTAAGATTCTATATGGAACTTCAGTGTGTGAATTAAAAAATAATCTGCAGTGCGCGAACAGTAAGATGTTCTTAAGAACACTTTTTACAAACCAACAAAACTCTCTTTGGATTTCCCTGATATCATATGAAAAATTGCAGAATGACAGCTGCTTGAGCCATATTTTGCCTTGTGCATTTACAGTCATAGACTGTAGGCTATGCACTGGCTTGCGTTTTATTATGGAGTTATTATCCTGTCATAATTCGAGAGCGCAGTCTCTTAATTCAAGAACACAGTTTTTAATCGAGAGCAAGACATTTTAATTCAAGAGCACAGTATTTTTTTTTTTTAAGATATTTTTTAGGTCTTTTCAGCTTTAATGTTATAGGACAGTGTAGAGAGACAGGAAATGTGGGAGAAAGAGAGGGGAGGACATGCGGCACAGGACCCGAGCCGGGAATCGAACCCACGTCCGCCGCGCGAAGGACTAGCCTTCATATGGTGCGCGCCTTACCCGGTGATCTACCGGGGCGCCCCCAAGAGCACAGTATTTTAATCGAGAACAAGCGATTTTAATTCGAGAGCACAGTATTTTAATTCAAGAGCACGCAAAATCCTTGTCCTTGTCCAATGACCTTTACTCCTTAATGAACAATTTTAAGCGTAAGTAGCCAAATACACTAGCAATTATAAATAAATACACTAGCAATTATAAATAAATAATGTGCATTTATGCAATTAAAAACAAAAAAGGCCATAAAAAGTACAAAGTGGGGATGTATGAACTGTGACTGACAGACTAGCAGCTTCATCCAATTCATGCTTTGTCGGAGGACTGTAAACACAACAGTCACGAGAACAGCAGGAAGTTGTACTAGTGCAGGGTTGGTTCACACACACCTCATCTCCCACACAGCAGGACTTCTTTGTGTAGAGTTTCATTTTTGTCTGTTGATGGGTAATGTACATGTTGATAAGGATTACTCACGGTGTAGAGCTGAACAATGGGTAGAGGACTGCACATGCATTGAGAAAGAACTAAATGATTAACAACTAGAAATGGTGCTCGTATAACCGGAGCATTGTGTTCAATAAAATGGGCTGCAAGACTGAAAACTGTGGATGTCTGTTTATTGGCATCCTCTCTCTCTGTGTTCAGAAGTTAAACACACATACACACTGCGTCAACAGGGTCTCATCTCCTCCCCTACAGACAGTACCTCTGTGGTGTATTGAAAATAGGGGAGATTATTATCATTATTATGCTTCAACACACACACACGGGCGCACACACACACACTCACAGCTGGCAATAACTTACCCCAAGTTCTTCCACTCGTTCATCTTCTGTCGTTCCTCTATGTAAAGTCGGAACTGCATCACGTTTGAGGAAGACCCTTTTGGGAGATTTCTTCGAGAATAGCCTAGGCTTATAACATTTGTCCTCGAAATGCAAAGCGCACACACGGTGAGCTAAGACCCGAAGAATATCCACGGGTGTGTTTACGTCCAAGTAAAGAAATTCTAGCCACAACTTAAATCTTGCGGGATCGTTGTAGGGAAGTCTATGACAAGTTACAGATGAACGGATTTTGCCACAATTGGCAACGGCACAATAGGTTGTCATTGTTGAGATCCCAAACAAATGCTTCGCACAAGCCTGTCTTGTTGCAGCTAGCTTTTCAAGGAAGGAAGCTGAGCCGGAATCCACAGACGTCACCTACCGCGAGATCAAGGCATTGCGCGAGATCGGAATCAGTTAAAGAGGAAGTTTACACACGTATGTGCTGCGACTAAATAGTTTGATGCTAAATATTTTTAAAAAGCCTTTCCAGATGAACTAGAATCTTACTTTATGGCGAATTATATTTCAGAACGCCAACTAACACCTAGGTGAGTTTCCTGTCTTTGAAATCGAAAGTTTAACATGTTTTTAATGATTTCTCAAGATGCCCATCCACATCCATTGTATGACCAAAACGGTGGTAGAGCAATTATCAATTTTCTCGAAAATGCTAGCTTTGTCAACGTTTTGATCTGAGCCATTCTATATGATCATAAGTAACCTTAAAACAGGGCTAAACATGCATTTTCCATTTACTACTCCTTTAAGACAGTTCAGAAGCGCCTCTAGGCAGATTATCATTATAAAATTTGTTTTCCTCTTATTGGTTCGGCTGCTGTTACCTACTATTATGACGGTTTCACCTGATGCTCTTGTATGGTAACCACAGCCATTTTTGGCTTGTATTTCTGTACAATTTTATATTATTGTATATTATTGTGTATTATGTTGGGGGTGGTGTAGAGGTGATGCACTGCTGCTGTATACTTATATTTACTTTCACTATGTGTCTATGTATTGTCCTAAGTATTGTCTGTTCTTTGAATTGCATTTATTCCTTTGTTTTTCTGTTTCTATTATGGTCTGTGATTGCTTGATGTAAACCAGCCGGGTCAGGTCATGTGACCTGGCAAGCCAGGTAGCTACTAAAGGTGTCTTGTGTTTCAACTCTTGTGAGTCTGAGGAAGAGCCGTGAAGGCTCGAAACGTTACACACACTAGGGTGTTAACCTAATAAATCAATTGGGAGCTATACCAGTGATGCGGACAATCTCTTTTTCATCTCATCTCCTCCCGTACAGACAGTACCGTAACAAAACATAAATACCGGTATACATTGTAAATGTCTGCGTGCGAAACTGACTGCCAGCGGCAATTAGACCATAACGTTACGGTGTGTGTCCACCATAGGCGATGAAAAATGCTCGATTCGCGTGCCCTCCGTGGTTTGGTCCGCTTGTGGACGTTTCACAGGTGATTATGGCCGTTTCATGGTCCCTGTACAGTAGGCCTAGGCTATACTCCGCCATTGCCGTCACTGAATGCATGTAAATTTGCGAACATAATTGTACATAATTCTGAGCCCCCCAAAAATATGTTTTGGTTGCAGATCTTAGTTACAACAAGATTCAGCTAGCTAAGAACTTTTTGTGTGTGCATACGTCCAGGAAATGTTTCCGTTTGAAATCGTGAATCTGCCTAGCTAGCCTGTATACATAGCTACTGGCTTCAGAGTAGGGTCATTGAATGCATGTGAGCTATCCTGTCCATGACTGAGCTAGCAAGGCAGATGTGTTGTAGGCTCTCCACTCAGTTTGGGAAATAACGATCTCTGTATAGTCTGTACTGGCTGCCTGACATTGTTGTCATTGAAAGGCTAGTGTTTAGCTAGCTATATTGGTAAACATATGGACACATCACCAGCTAGGCACATTAGCTAGCTAGCTTAGCTAACTAACGTTAGTTCATGCAATGCCCAATCAAACGCGTTCCCATTCGCGTACCTTCTCATGATTGGATACAGCCCCACGAACCTCTCCTTCAATTTGCATAAAATAGTGTCACGCCCCGGCTCTGGGACAAATGACAAATAAGGGGAGGCCAAGCCGGAGATGAAGGGAAAAATATAACAAATGCTTTATTTCTAACAAACTAAAGCCAAAAAATGTAGTTACAGAAATTAAGTGGAGTGTGTCCGTCAGTAAATCAGTCGTGTGTGTGGTGTATGTGAGTGGATGGGTGAATAGTAAGATGAAGGCAGGATGTTGTTAGATGCAAAACCAAAATTGCCACAAACATGAAATGCCACAAATTAATCAAAGGAGTGCGAGGAGAGAGGGCCGGGGAAATGGGGAGCGTGGGGCTAAGTAGCCTACTGCCACCGGCGTCAGGTGTATTACATCAGGCCATGATTAGACCTGATGGTCTGCTGGTCCCACCTACCTGCAGGGGGAGACAAAGTACAAACATCCCCCCCAGAGGCAGGCCAGCAACCATCACAATAGGATCGAAGTCTATTTTTGCGCGAATCTGCACCGCCACAGGAACTTGGATCAGCCGCCTTCCGGGAATCACGTTCCATTGGTTTTGAAATGGAGGCGGTGCGGCGCAGTGCCGCTGTACATGGACACGGCCATTAGCTAGCTTATCTAGCTAATCAACAAACACTGCTGGCTAGCTTGCACAGTATCAATGAAAACGTAACATAAAATAAAATGAAATGTATGTAGGTGGTAATATGTCCATATGTCGATGCTTATTCACATAACAACTCAAATTCTACATTTATATAGCACAAATATTTCCTCTTAATATTTGGGTCTAATTCACCGGAGCATTACAGCAAAAACCCTCACCTCCGTTCAGCATGCAGGCGCGAGAGAACGAGAGGTGTTGCTCTGACGCAAATAATGTGTTCCCAATTTCTAAATTAAAGTCCATGTACCTAATACATGAAAACAGAAAACAAAACAGACCTCAAGGCAGTAGATGAATATAATACAAAATTGAACAACAAGACAAACATTTTGGTGAACATTCACAATGAAATATTTACCTCGGTTATACTTGGAGAGCACAGACCACCCATGAATCCCTTTTGTGGCTCTGTGCTCTTCTGAATTTGTTAGGTCAAGATCTTTGTGCCGGTCCAAACGCTGTGTCTCTGTTAGGGATGGGGATCATTAATTTTTTATTGATATTGATACCGTTATCGAGTCTGCTTAATGATCCGGGTCCTTATTGATACCACTATCGATACTTTTCTATGGGAAAAACGAGACGGACGGCAATACATGTTTAACAGAACTGGTTGCATTTATTGCTTACAACAAGCCAGGATAACATTTCGCCTTGTCTTTATCTTTCACTCTTGTGAAATGAAGCCATTTTCTCAACAAGCAAACTTGTGAACAAGTGTGCAAGGCAATAAAATAACAGCGGTTCGCATGCAATTCAATTGAATTCAAAAACGTTATCAATCATATGTTTGTGCACCATGATCGGACAGGACGGTAAAAATGGTAAGAGCAATAACACAAACACAAGGACATAAAAACACATACATCAGAGTTACAGACACAGGCGGCTAGGCAAATGTCTGTCTGAACAGATGAGTCTTCAGCTGCGTTTTAAAAGTGTCAACAGAGACCACAGATCGAATGTTCAGTGGAAGGGCGTTCCACAGCATAGGAGGCACAATTTCAAAGGCTCGATCACCTTTTGTCTTGAGCCTTGAGCAGAGGACCTGAGTAATCTGCACGTAATGTAGGGGTGGAGCAGGTCACAGAGTTGCCAGGTACCATACGACAAGTACAGTACCTTAAACTGAATCCTACAGTAAAACTGATGGGGGCCAGTGTAAGGAAGTTAAGATGGGAGTAATGTGACAGGACTTTCTGGACCTTGTCAACAGCCTTGCAGTGGCCTTCTGGACCATTGTAGACGATCTAGGGATGACTTGCTGAGGCAGGTGAAAAGGGAATTGCAATAGTCCAGGTGAGATGATACAATAGCATGAACAGTCATTTCCAGCTCAGCTTGGGACACAACGGACCGGAGTTTGGCAATATTTCAGTAACCAAAATGGCCACTAATCATTTCCAAATTTTGAAACAGCCTATAAAGTGTAGTGTATTGTCGATGATGCTTGAACAAACCAAATATTTTCACCTTAGACCAAAAGTGTGAGCTCCCAGTTTAGCTAATTAACTCTGTGTAGTATCATTCAAAAATCATAATTAAAAGACAAATTAATCAACTCATCGAATAGCATTAGCATGAATTGAATGAAATAAATATTCAATAATCAAAATACGCTAAAGGTCCTGATTTTCAACATAACTCAGGTATTATAATGAATTGAATTTATTATGCATTATAAACACTGGTTATGTCTCATAGAAAATACATTTATGGATTAGTTGGGATGCTGAGCAAATCAACCAATGAAATTAGTCTGATAGTATCTCTCTGAAAAAGCCTTAGTCATCCAAAAATGTATTTTTTGTGTTATCATAATCGTTTTTCGCCGACAGCGTGATTCAAAATAAGTATGAGGTGTAATTCTGCAAATGCCTTTGCAATTGCCTTTTTGTCTATTCTGCAAATGTGCCTTTTATAGAATATGGCCGGGCACACATTCTATTTGTGATTATACTTTGCTATAAATACGACTACAAAAGATGTCTATCTAGATGTGGGGGGATGGGTTCCACGGTTATTTCTAGTGTGTGCAAGTGTTAATTACACTAAATGGTGGGCAATCTCACCGCCCCTGCCAAGATGTGGCTGCCTGAATGGGGCCTGCCCAATTGGTGCACTATTCATGGTTCTCTGTGGACTGATTGAACTTGGTAAAAATAACCCCACTACTGTCAAATGGACCCACAGATGGCACAAACAGATCCATGCTGGGGGTATTCATCACACCAGGCCATCGCCCCCCACTGTCTTGTAACCTGGCCAAGGAGACGACGCGCTTGAAGGGAGACTGAAATAGTGAAGGGACAGCACTCTGTAGCGAAATAAGCCTTATACTGTACCTTTCCATCCTTCACTCCAACCCTCCCACTCCCTCAGTCCCCCATTACTAGGGCCATTCCCAGCCAGGAAGAAACAGTTCATTGGATGGGTGACCTGACAAAACTTTTCTTAATTGGTCTTCCTTTTCTTCCTCAGTGCTGAGTGCTCTTATAGACTAGGATGAACTGAGTCATACTCATTGGCGCAGCTGTACTAACATGTTAGCGCCCGTTTTTGGTGTTATTTTGTCACAATGTGGCATGGTACAGTACAAACAGACCGCATATGGGTCAAACCGCATTCTGCCTAGCGCAGGACCACAGAAAGAAAGGTTGTGCTTTCCTACTCATGCTGTTATGAAGGATCAGATGCTCAGCATAATTAGGCTTAGAGTCATTAAATGTAATATAAATCAAAATAATAGGATAATAATTATTTCAGTACCAGTCTCTCCCCCAGCCCACTAGTTTATTACTCTAACACACGAGAGGGAGTGCATTATCGTGGTTATTGGCACGGCTGTGCTGAGGAATAGGTATGACGCGAAGCGGAATGACATTGCCCTGCACAGCAATGCCAATAACCATGATAAAACATGACCTTGAGTGTGTTATTACTTTTATACAACAGCACTGCACTGTCCAGTGGTGCTCTAAGGGGGGGGGGAAGTTAGAATGATTCCAGGGGCTCCGCACAGACAGGGGCCCCAAAAAATATTTTAACATTAAGTAAAAATTAACATCATAAATTGATATAATCTTCAGTATAATAACAAATCAATAATACTAAGAGTTCCTTTTATTTTTTGTTTTTTGGCAAAAAGTAAACATCCAAAAAGCCCCCCCCTCTATTTACATGAAATGGTTTGGTCCTGATTCCAGCTTCTAAAGACGCGCAGTGCGTGAGGTGAAGCTGATCACCCAGCGTTATGTTTCAGCGCAAATATAAATCATGTGCTCAGAAAAGGAAGGAGCAGAAAAGTAAACATGATCTACAAAAACAAGGTCAACAGTATATGACAACGTTTTTCACCAAAGAAGGTGGGTATAGTCTGTAAGTGGTGGTCTAGAAATGAAGCTGTTTAGCCAGGCTACTCCAAGCTAGCAATGACGGCGCGCACGGCGCAGTGCAGAGCTCACTTCACAGAAAAAAGTGTTTAGCTACATTTTGCTCCTTTCTAAGCCAACATTAATCAATGAAGGCAACCCTTTAGCAAGCTATTTATACTGAATCAGTTGTTGTCCCTGCCCCTGCCTGTCAGGCCAAACAACAGATGTGTAGCAGCAGCCCTCTCTCACCCCCCCCCCTACTCCCTGATGAACCAGCCCTACTCCCAACTGAAGGTGAGGCGTGTTGTCATTATTGTCAAAAGTTAATTTAAGTCAACAAAATGTTAGGAACAGACATTTTGGTTATGATGTTGTAGTAGAACTTTCGAAAAATGAAGTATTTGCCAAAGCAAAGGTTCGCTCAAAACAGGTTCAGTCAGATTTATTAAGAAAACAATACGATTGCAAACGGACCTCAAGATAAAACACAGAGTGGTTCACCAACAGAAGTAACATGAGCTCGCCGGATATCCTCCTTATATCTGCTCAAAACAAGGATGTGGTGCAGCCGACATTTGATTGGCTGAGTCGTCTATACGTCATCGTAAGGTGACGGATATCAAACAGTGGTCGAGGGATGAAACGCACTTTGAATATGAACAAAGAAAACAAAAGGTCTGAGCCAGGACGGGAAGGACGAAGGTGTGGCCCTTCTGACTTAAACAAAGAGATGAGGAAGAGCGAGGTAGAGGAGGTGTTTACAATTACAAAAGAGAGAGAGAGAAACAAAAGGTTGAGGTGTTTACAATAGCAAAAGGCAGGGGACTGGATGAATAGGTTTTAAAGAAAAGAAAAGAATCTCTGAATAGTCTTGAGACTAGGTGTAAAATTCCATGACAACTCCCACATCTGTGGCTGAACAGCCACATAAAATAGATACATCAAATATAAAATAAGAAAACTCTATGCTATACATGTGGAAAGGAAGTAATCTCTCCACTAGGTGGAGCAAGAATAAAAAGAATTTCATTGTGAAATATTTAACAAAAATAGATTATTTTCTTTCCACATGCAAATCACGCACCAAAACCCCTTGTTTCAGAAATTTGACAGGAAACAAGGTAAAAAAGATGACATGATTATATACTATTTATAGTCTAAAAGTGGACAACCATTCACCAAAAAAAAACTTGATTTTAAAGTTTGAACAAGGCAAAAAGATGAAATGGTTACCAGTGTAAGAAGGGCAAAAAAACCTCTTGGTCAATTTAGAGGAAAAACCCAAACTTATTTATCAACTCATGTTTCAACCATTGTAACTCTTGTAAACAAATGTGATATTTTTTCAAGATAATTTCAAAGTTCATTCACTCTTGTTGTGAATAATCGCATGTAATGTCCTATGGATCATAGCTTCCATGTTTGCGTCTCTGAATGTTTAATGTAGGTTCCAGTGTGTGCGGTTAGAGGTGCAGTCATTGCTGTTGAGATTGTCCACGTTGTCATACCACAACCACGAGAAGGAGGTGACCGGCAAGGTCAGTCTCCGATTGCTCATCAGAGGAGAGGAGAGTGTGGCGGTGACCGTCAAGGTCACTCTCCGATTGCTCATCAGAGGAGAGGACAGTGTGGTGGTGACTGTCAAGGTCACTCTCCGATTGCTCATCAGAGGAGAGGACAGTGTGGCAGTGACCGCTTTGCCCTTGAGATCTCTGGTTCGGCTGCATGGACCGTCCTCTCAGCTACTTTTGACAGCTATTCCACACAGGCCAGAATGTCCTGGTGCTGATTGTTCCATCTTTGACGGGTAGGTTCATCCCGCAACATCTACTTCTCTTCCATGTTTTCTGGCCTGTTCTCAGGCTGCTCATCTGCTCCTGGTAGTCTCTTGTCTCCCCATTGGGCAGGTCTACATGAATAGAGCGGTCAGCCAGCGAGCTCTCGGAAGGTGAGGAGGGAGTCCCTGTCCTGGTTCAGCAGGGTGAAGGTGCGGTGGGACACGGTGTCCGTGTGGACCCCACACAGCTAGGGCGCCAGCAGCACGTACAGGCTCTTGAACTGAACCCGGTCCACACGGTACTGCTCCACGTAGGCCCGGCCCGGGTCGTGCTGCTGGAGGGCCACCTCGGCGCTCCCGCTCCCCCAGTACAGGCTGATGAAGTGCTCCGTCTGTGGATCCACAGATGAGAGAGACAACAGAGACAAAACAGAAGAGCAAAAGGAGAGTCCTCTGGTCTGGTTTCCCTGTTCCCCTCTTTGAGTCCTCTGGTCTGGTCTCCCTGTTCCCCTCTTTGGTCAGGAATGGTTATCAGCAGTCTGTTGGAGATACTCAGAAACATGGTTAAGTGCAAACTCCTCTTCTGCATTTGAGGACAGAGTATTGGGCCCGCTTCGGACAAAATGGTCTCTTCCCTATGTCATACTTATCTGTCGCTCACGGTGAGTTGGTGACATGGCGTTGGCCCTGCATCCCACGAACCACCGTCTCCTGGTTCGGCATTCACCCATCACTCCCGGAACGACAGTTGTCTGTAGAAACACTCAGAAAAAACACTCAGACCCGATGAATCAAACTATCAAAATCAAACTATAAACATGAGATATTTAACATAACCATTTAAAAATATATATTTGGGTTAGGAGATGCTGTATTCAGATTAAGACACTGGCAAACATTATCTATTCCCCCCACTATCATGCACAAACCTTACGTCTTCAGCTACATATGTCTTGTCCTGTTTATTTACCTTAAAAAATAAGTCTATATTGGCTAGTTAAAATCTACCTTGTGGGTTGTTCAAGGGAACTCCAGCAGGTGGCGC
The DNA here is from genome assembly GCF_949987555.1 of Borostomias antarcticus. Classification (NCBI taxonomy): domain Eukaryota; kingdom Metazoa; phylum Chordata; class Actinopteri; order Stomiiformes; family Stomiidae; genus Borostomias; species Borostomias antarcticus. The sequence continues at coordinate 6,402,406 of NC_140254.1, forward strand.
TGGACCCCAGGTCTGAGAATTCTCCATTTCTTTCATCTTGCGGTAACTGTGACACTGTGTCATCCAGTGACCATATTGTCCACAATGGAAACATGAATCGTCTCTGTCTTCACTTCGATTATACCTTTTTCCTCGCCTAACCCTACCAGAACGCTTCCTATTGTTTCTCTGTCGCCCCTCTGGTCGTTGTTGGTTGGGAGCAGACGGAAAAACAGAGTTGGGAGGCGGGGCGGCAGCTACAACAGCGAGTGAAACAGACATAGTTCGGGAAAGATGTGTGAGCTCTGAGTGCCGAGTCGGCGTGATAGAGTTCAAAACGGAATGACTAGGAGGGGGGAGGGACTCTGAATATTCACCTCTCTGATTAACTTCCTCAGCTACGCTTCTTTCTGACTTGAAAAAACACTCGTGTGCGACTATTTCCCACTTCCTGAATGCATTCCAATCTATCGCATTTCCAGGCTCCCTTCCTAACCTAGTCATCTCAAACGCCTGTAACTGAGCCCTAACAGTCGCTAACTCACTAATCTTGAGTGTACCGGACAGGGGGAAATCAGAATGCTTCGCCCAGATCAAAAACTGCACACAAGCATCATCCCAAAACCTTTGCGCAACAATCGTAGCTGGCCCAGACAGCGAACTAGTATTGGTATTCATAATTAACGCAATACCCTACAGCCTATAATTCAAAACTAACGGTGAAAAGAAAAGTATAGTAAAAACAGGCGGGAAATAAACAAAGGAATACAATTTCGAAAGAAACAAAGAAACAGTGTACAAAATACTTACAATACTTTACCTGGATCAATGGCGCGCTTAACAAACAATACAAGACAGAGCCGAAGCTCAAACAGTAAACAACAAACCGAACACGCCCGTGCAGGGACGCAACACAAAGAACGACCAAAGAGGACGAACACAGGACGAACACACGACGAACACACGACGAACACACAGGCCCACGTTTACGACAAGCATGCCCGGCTGCACCAGCCACTTGGTCAAAGCTAAAACTCGTTTAGGTTTACCAAACCGCTGCACCAGCCACTTGGTCAAAGCTAAAACTCGTTTAGGTCTACCAAACCACTTGGTCAAAGCTAAAACTCGTTTAGGTTTACCAACCACTTGGTCAAAGCTAAAACTCGTTTAGGTTTACCAACCACCTGGTCAAAGCTAAAACTCGTTTAGGTTTACCAACCACCCGGGATCAAAGGGACAAACGCTTCTACCAGAAACGCGGGTCGGACTACGTACCAAACCACTCCCCGTAGCTACCTTCTTTGAGAAAACATACAACAGCTCTGCGGTTTTAATTCCACCCGCGACCGGCCAAAGGGAAACCCGTTCTGTGCCAACTCTTTGGCGTATTAACTCAAAAACCATTCTAAGCTGCAACCGATAAACAACCTTAACTGTACATCAACTGCAGGGGAACAAATTCACGAGACCAAAACTCACACTTCTTCTGAACGGCATATACCCTCGTAACGAAACAAGGACGAAGTCAAAGGACAATACAATATAAATATATCTATTGTTGTTCACCACTCCTTAGATAGTTACCTAAAAAAAAAAACCACGCCGGGGTATCTGTTTTCAATAATCTGAAACGAAACCAAGGCAAATACCACGCATAAAAGGATTCGTTTTTCAACGTACCGTGAGTTTAGCCGAGTGGAACCAACGGCGGACTTCTCCGAACCAATGCAATAGCGCAAAGAGAGAAGATTTCCAGAGCCGCTACTGCTCCGCACGTCTGCTTCCTTTGCTTCCACTCCAGGCGAATCTCACGGCAGTCGATCCTGTTCGTGACGCCAATTGTAGTAGAACTTTCGAAAAATGAAGTATTTGCCAAAGCAAAGGTTCGCTCAAAACAGGTTCAGTCAGATTTATTAAGAAAACAATACGATTGCAAACGGACCTCAAGATAAAACACAGAGTGGTTCACCAACAGAAGTAACATGAGCTCGCCGGATATCCTCCTTATATCTGCTCAAAACAAGGATGTGGTGCAGCCGACATTTGATTGGCTGAGTCGTCTATACGTCATCGTAAGGTGACGGATATCAAACAGTGGTCGAGGGATGAAACGCACTTTGAATATGAACAAAGAAAACAAAAGGTCTGAGCCAGGACGGGAAGGACGAAGGTGTGGCCCTTCTGACTTAAACAAAGAGATGAGGAAGAGCGAGGTAGAGGAGGTGTTTACAATTACAAAAGAGAGAGAGAGAAACAAAAGGTTGAGGTGTTTACAATAGCAAAAGGCAGGGGACTGGATGAATAGGTTTTAAAGAAAAGAAAAGAATCTCTGAATAGTTTTGAGACTAGGTGTAAAATTCCATGACAATGTCTATTACTAATTATATTATAGGATGTTATCATATGAAGCCTACACTCTACAGAGCCAGGGCCCTCTGTTAGGAACAGTCCAAACAGACATTTTGGTTATGATGTCTATTACAAATTGTAGTATAGTAGCATATATTATCATATGTCATGTACACTACAGTGTCAGGGCCCTCTTCAAGTGCAACTGTTTTGGCAGGGAGCAGTGAAGTAGAGGAGATAGGCAGTGCTGGCAGTACAGATGACGAGGATGGAGCAATAAAATATTTTTTAGAAGATGTTTCTTAGAGGGTTTTAGCGTGTTTCTTAGAGGGTATCAAGTCTTGCATCAATAGTGAATTCCATTACTGTATGTAGAAATATAAGCAGTACACTTCCTGGCAAAAAGTGCATGTGTGCTTCATAGGGGCCCCTGGTGATATCTTTTCATGGGGCCTAGAATTCCTGTGAGCGCCCCTGGCACTGTCGTTACATATGTTGCAAAAATATGTGTTTGTAGTGTTCAATTTCCCTAAATCGTGTTGCTTTCAGCCAACCGTAACTTGGAATGATAGAATAAAGCACCTGTGAGATATAACAACCAGGCCAGGTCCAGCCTGCGTGGATTGCTTGTTTTTGTTCAGGACTGGAAGGACGGAAGCTAGTCATGCCACTGAAATAGCTGTGAATTGAAATAACATGAAATAATGTCTGATAAATTAAGATAGGTCTTGTCGCCTGGACACATCAGTTCCAATGCTTCCAATGCTAATCCAGCACAATAAGAGCGGGATAGCCAGTTAGCTCATGAGGAGTTAGTTATATTTTGGATTAAATTCACCCTTCGCTAATCCACACCCCCTGGCCAGTCACAGCGCAGCACAGGACAGGCTTCGACAGAGGTCTGACACTTTCGTGGCGCCGCTTCAGTGACTCCAAAGTAAAAGTAAAAGGTTAAACATTGTGTCTGGGGCACTTGTAATAGTGACACTCGTTACCCGGAGAGGTTGGAAGGAGGTATTTGTTTTTCCCCCTTTCCAAAACCCAAATCAAACCCTGAAAAGTGTAGGCTGTGGATAAAGCTACATGTATGTGAACGTCCTCAAATCCAGTTGAACCCCTCAAAGATAAAAAAAAATCGCTAGTAATTAGACACTATTTCTCCAGGGAGTGCAGTTAACGACAGTGGGAGCGTCATGCTGGTTCGGCGGATTGGTTTTGGTGTCTGTCTTCCAGTCCCTAGTGTGGGTTGGGGTTAGAATAAGGGTTGGAGTTGGGACATGATCTGACCTATAAGGGAAACAGTGTGGGTTGGAGTTAGTATAAGGGTTAGGGTTGGGACAGGATCTGACCTATAAGGCAAGGAGTAAAGGTTGGAGTGAAAGGATGAACATGTGGAGGTTTGGGGTATAGTCCCATTAAGTCATCCTCACAGGGTCTTGAACCCCAGTCTCCCGGGTGAGAGTCCAATGCTCTCACCACTACTCTACTTGTGCAGTGGAGATTGGCGGGTTGATGTTGGTGTCCTTCTTGATTTTGGTGTGCTGGGACTACTGCCTCTAGTGGTGCCAACAGAGAGATGCAGGTTCAACATTGTCCAGAGTAAGGGAGGGAGGGAGTGATAACCGGACAAACGCTATACTATACTAAAAAGTATACCTCTGGGGTCTGCGAAGACCCCAGTCTGTAGAATGAGTGTTAATAAAGTGACATATGAACAGTCGTACAAACAGTGGTGGGTGAGAGGAGAAGCAGCGGTTCACTTCACAACTTCTGCAATGCAATAAAGCAGTGTGTTGCAACCTTCCATTGAAAATGACTGGACTTCCGGTGTAACGCAATGCAATAATGCAATCTGTGTGAATGAAGAATTAGTCAGTTCTGTAACAGCTGGCATGCGGGGGGTTTCGTGAGTGTTAAATAAGTGTAATGTCAACTAGCTAATATTACCTGCAACTAACTTGCGAGTTAAAAGAGATGAGTAAAAATGATGTTGTAAATTAACAAACGTGTGTGTATGGCTCTCAGGCTCCCGCTGACAAGAGATACAGTGACTGAACACGTCAGTGTGGGTGGGAAGAGCCCTCCAACAGTCCAGAGAGTGACGCAGATGAGATGAAGGGAGGCATATGAGGGGTGGGTGGTCCCCCTCCTTGTTAGCCAAACGAGTCTCTAATCCTCCCTCACTAATGGATCTGGTTTGACTGTTCCTCTCAGGTTCTCTGTTGATCTGGCGCTGATGTCATTATGCAAATGCTACAAGTACAGTGCATCCATGCTGATTTGTATCAACCCACATTGGACTCTGTCTCAGAGAGAATCAACAAAGGGCTGGTCGTATGGGACTTGGGCTGTCTCTGGATGGGAGGGGGCTATGTGTGTATTTAATCTTCTCTATGTATTCAGGGCTAGAGATATGGGTCCTGCCTTAGATGAAGGACAGCTTATTTTGTCTTCATAAAGCCTCGATAAGCAGGGTTCATGAAAAAAGGATTAAAACATAACTGTGTGACAACAACACCAGTGTCAAACGTGACATAACCCACTATCAACAGATAAGGACAAGGCCAAACTACAGTGCATCATCCACTCCGCTGAAAGGGTGATTGGCTGTAAACTGCCATCCCAACAGGATCTGCACACCTCCAGGGCCCTGAAATGGGCCAGAAAGATTGTGGCCGACCACCCGGTAGAATGCTGTCAAAAAGACCATATAATTAGCGATAGGGGTGTTTTCACCATGTGCAAAGGTTTTCCGCTCTGTTTTATTCACTCAGTCACTCATTCACCACATTGCCCCCCACCGGTTGTGACCTGAGGGGGGCGCCACAGAGCCAGCGAAATACAGCCACCCATTCACCTCCAGTCATTTTTACCTCCGCCCCAGCGAATCATGGGTCAGGTTCACGAGCCGCCCAAACACAGCCCGACGGCCATTGACCTCCATTCTCACAGTACACTAGATGTTCTAGATAGTCATTCAAATTCCTTAGAATTACAATAGGGATTTAGTTAGCATAGGACACATTTAGTTAGGGTTTAGATAGGACATGTTAGTTTAGGATTGTTTATGTTGTGTTAATATGTTTATTATTTTGTTATATTAAAAGTTGAGTTATTCTTGTTCCCCTGCTCCCCATTAGTTATTTGTTGTCCACTTCATTATAGGCCATAGTAGGGCCACCAGGGGAGGTGGCCAGTGAATGTGACTTTTTTAATAGGTTTGGAACCATTGCCAATTGCATTATTGCATAACCTGTGTTAACATACGAAGAGACTACAAATGTGTGGGATTTTGGTGATTTGTGATATTGTAAGTATTGTACAGTATTGGTAAGATTTTTTTTAAGGGTTTTATTTTACTTGACTTCTTATCATTCTTATATTTTATTGTGTTTCATCTTATTTTCCTGTTTTTTGTTAATTGTATGTCTATTTTTAAGTGAAGCACTATATGAAAGGCGTAATACAAATAAAGTTGTATTGTTATTTATTATAAGTATATAATATTAATTATAAGTCAGATAATATTAGTTTAGTTAGTTAAGTACAGATATTAATTTAGGTATATTAGGACTCTACAGCCCTCCTACTGTAGCTTGTAACCCCTGGTCACTGGGTGTACTGTACCTTTACATCAATAGATTCACATGGTAATGGTGGTGGTGCTGTTTTTGCAAAATAAACCATTTTAGAGCTACTGTTTATTAAAGAGAAACTATGTCCGGAAATGTAGACCAGAGCACGGCTTGTCATATGTCACATGACACGTCATACAACCCAAGTTTGCTGCATTTCTCACAGCACGTGTGACATGTCACTACAGTTGAGAGGTCTGTACAGGATATTTGTGAAGAACAACCATTTTCACACACAAATACACACCATCAGTGAATTAAATAATCCATTGTACAAGCCATGTGTTAAAACAAAATCAATGTACTGTCTTCATCGTTGTGTGGGTACGTTGCGTCCTCTCTCCCCCAGGCTAGAAGAAGAAGAAGAATTGAATGTGAAGGTTGAATGTGTCACTCCTGAATTGCGTATGTTCACAAGACGTGTGAGTGGGTGAATGGTGAGTGGTTCGGACGAGAGCTGATCACAGGTAGCCTGTCAGCGACTCTGACGTCTGCACAGTAGGGTCCCACTTGACATTTGAATTGTTTGATTCAAAGGCTGAGAATGTGTTTTTCCACTCTCTCTCTCTCTCTCTCTCTCTCTCTCTCTCTCTCTCTCTCTCTCTATCACACACACACCTTAAGCCTTGATATTTTTTAAATGAAGTCTCCGACGTAACTTCAGGCGAGGCACGAACGTCACGGCCGGGGTAATCGGCAGAGGTTAATCAGTCACACCCCATAATGATGCTAACCACCAGCTGACTGTCAGCTGTCATAGCATTGGTTCAGCTTGCTAGAGCGCATGTATTTAAGCTGTCAAAACATGTAATTGTTTGCGCTTGCCATTACTGCTGGTTGTGTATTTGCATGCTCGCCCCGACTCCTCCCCTGCTCCACCTGAGTACGTCGATGTCATCTCTGTTGTCATCATTGCTCTCTGTCCGGGGTATTGCTGCATTCTTCCGGTATTCCACTATGCATCGGCTAGTGGAAGCCAGGGTAGACACTAGCTGGTCTCTGTCCTCTCCGTGGTGACCGTGGGCCGAAACATTTCCGGATGGCCATCCAGCGGTCCCTCCGGTCACCATGGAGGCAGATACACTAGGCTGTATCTCCTTCGGACTCCATGAAGCGTCGGCCCGTGGAGGCCGGGGACTATAATGTACAGTAGTCCCCCTGTGGCTCTCTTTGACGGTCTTAGTGGGCCGAGTTACCTCCGAGCGTCTTCCCGTTCGCGGCCCACTCTGATCGTCATAGAGGCAGGGGGCTAGATGCCGTTCTCCCTTCTGCTCTCTGGGTCAGGCGGCCCAGAGGGGGGGAACACCTAGATTGCCTCCCCCTGCTAACGCGCTTTCTACATCGGTGGAAGGCAGGGGGCCCCCCGAGCAGAGCACACCGCCAAAATTAATATGCTATGTATTTATAGTTGCATGCTAATAATGGGTCAATTTTGACAAAAGTGATCTCGACAATGTGTTTTGTGCACAAGCAGTCTCAAAATTCTATTGATGACAGCTGTTCATTAATTCAGTACAGTATGTGACCTAAACAGCATGAGACACGAGACGCTACACAGTAGCTGCCTAAATACTGTAAACATTACACAATGCAGCCCTGTTAAACAAAAACTAGGAAAATACTATACAATACATCTGAAAGTGAATCAGAAGAAAATAATTAAAAGGCAAATGATCATGCATGGCCAAATAAACTAGCCTCACAGATCCAATTCTTGTGTCACTCTGGGTGACTGAGCTGCCCAGCTGAGATGTAGTTTGGACGAATGACTTCAGTTTCTAGTTGAGCACAACATTTAGAGACTGACTTGTGAGTCGAGCTGAGATGAGGCGTGATGACCTGCTGTAGGCACTGCATTGAGGAGGGGAGAAGCCTGTGAATGAATTTCAAGTCTCAACAAAGTGTTCTGTTTTCCCCCTTGACTGTTCTAAACTTTGTAGTTCGTTCTCATAGATCAGTCTGTTAGAACTACAAATTCTTCTCTGTGTGACATCACTTCCCTGTCCTCTTCCCCCTGAATCTATGTCACGTCCTTTTTCACTGTATTGCTGAATCCCAATCTGAGTGCGCAAACCGCACTTGCGGCCCCTCGCACTTGTGGCCTGAGGCCTGAGCACTTAATTGACGTCAGCTGGAAGGGCCAGAGGGTGCAGGGCCGTGAATTAAATGGGACAGCACTCCCAGTTTCGCTCAATGCCCCTCCCACTTCGTTTTCATTGGCTGCCGCGTTCCTCCGACGCAGAGGCTGCTCTGACTCTCCCTTCAGCTCTGCAAATTGACCGATTGACGTCTGTTTTAATTTAATAATAATTAAAAAATTAGGTTGGGTCGGATATGTTTGCAGCATGTGGATTTCAAGATAAATGTTGTGTTATCTGCAAATGTCATCATTTATGTGTGATGCACTCGGATCATGACTCGGATGCAGTCAAGCACTGTGTCACATGAGACGCGGTGGGCTGTGGGTATTTTCTGCTCCTAAGTCCGCGAAATTGCGGACTTTCGGTAAGTGCGGTTAAAGTGCGCAAAATGGCGGCAGTGGCGCACTTGTGGACCTAGCAATTCCGTTTTGGGACTACCCTGAGCCCTTGTGGACTTAGCGGGAACGCGCATGTAAGGCCACACAGCCGCGAGTGCTCTGCACTTTCGCCTAAGTGCGCGATTTGGGATTCAGCTGATATTTCTCGCCGGGTTTGGTGTCTTCATTGTACACCAAAAGCTCCGGCATGAAAATAGGGCCAAACGTGTGCGAAGGAGTGCTGTGTGAAGCTGAATTGTTCACTACTGTAACTTGTGTCTTTGAAAAATGTGAATCAGAAGGTCAGACAGAAGACTGTAACCCAGGCTGTTGTAATTGGCCAGGAAGTGATGTTTGAAAAAGGTCTGTGGTTCAAGTGTACACTCATCAGTGCCCATTGAGTAGGCCTATATTGAGCTTTGTAGACTGAATGAGTAGTTTGCTAGCTATATGATCCAAAGTAAACAATACCCTCAGGCTTTAATCAATACCAACAGTCGGAGGAGCAATGATCATGCAGACCCCTCTTGCAAACCCATCTGAGCTATGAGGACAATTTAAGCTTCTCTGATTGAAGCTTCTCCCCCCAACTCACCAAAACTGGGAAAAAGGGGGAAGGAACAGCCACCATAGCAACTGATGCTTTGAGCTGCAGGAGCATTTCCTTTGATTTTACCTCATTTGAATATCACACTGTAGTTTTAAAGTACCACTCCCCAGATCTAGCAGTAACTGTCTATAGACCACCCAAGAAATGCCCTATCATTTTTAGCAGATTTTTCAGAACTCCTGTCCATGATCCACACAAACTATGATCAGATTACTATCACTCGCAATTTTAATCTGCATGTAGACAATGAGTGTGACTCAAAGGCCAGGGACTCAACATGTTACTGGACCCACTCACAACCGAGGCCACACCCTTGACATTGTGATCACAAAGGGTCTTACAACTGTTGTATCTTCTATCAGTGACCTTAACCTCTCTGACCATTTCTATATTTTCTTTAGTGTTGCTACCCAAAGCTGAAATTGTCACTTTGTTAAGAAGTGCTAACTGTAGCAGCTGATCCTTTTAAACGGTCCCTGAAGTGGGGCTTTCATATGTTAATGATTTAGTAAAAATATTTAATGATAAACTGGGTGCAGCCCTTGACTGTAGCACCGATAAAACTGAAAAAGGTTGTAGCTAAGCAAAAAGTTCTATGGAGGAATGATGAGATAAATTAACTTAAGAGAACATGTAGGAGAGCTGAGCGCACATGGAGCAAGACTAAGCTACAGGTCCACCGTGATATTCTCAAAGAACACCTTTACTCTTTTAACAAGGCTGTAAGAAATGCTAGAAGAGATCACTTCTCAAAAATGTATCTCTAAATCAAAACAATTCCAGGGCGCTTTTCTTAACGATTGATAGCCTCTTAAATCTTGCCCCCTATACACCTAACAACATGTCCTCTACTTGAAAGTGTAAGGAATTTGTTGCATATTTTACAGACGAGATAACTGGCATTAGGATGAATACTACCCAGTCGAGATTTGAGTGATGACCCTCTTCCTCCATGGAGCAGGGTTATGAACTCATTTATACCAGTTGACACTACTGAGTAAAGTGGTGTCACAACTTAAGTCGTCTAACTGCCCCCTTGACCTATTCACACCAAGTTCTTCCAGACTATTTTTTAACTTGGTATAAGTGGACACATTAGCCATTGTAAATTGTTCCCTCAGTACAGGCATTTTTACATCAGCACTTAAAACTGCCCTGGTAAAACCCATTCTGAAGAAAAACAACTTTTACAGTAATTTTAGACCAATCTCCAACCTCCGTTTTTAAGTAAAATTCTAGAAAAAAAGAGCTAAATAATTTCCTAGCTGCAAATTATATCTTGTACACTTTTCAGTCAAGTTTTTGCCAGCATCATAGCACCGCATGGTCAATGTTGTTAACGACCTCAGAATGAATGCTGACTCGAAAGAACTGTCTGTCCTTGTCCTCCTGGACGTGAGTGAAGCGTTTGACACAGTAGACCATAGTATCCTTATTAGAAGACTGGAGAACTGGGTCAGCCTCTCCAGGCCGGGATTTAACTGTCCAAAAGTTTTTCGTCACCCCTGGCAACCACATCTCAAAAAACACCCAGATGAAGTCTAGGGCCCCTACTTTTAAGTCTGTACATGTTACCCCTATGTAATGTCATGAAAAGGAACATTAGTTACCATAGCTATGCTGATGACACCCATCTCTACATTTCTGTGACACCCCTCGACTACAGCTCAATTGACCGTTTGATAGAATGTATTGCTGACATACATGTGTGGATGTCACAGAACATCCTCCAGTTAAACCTGGACAAAACTGAAATATTGATCATTGGTGAAAAAGATGAAAGAGAGAGACTATCGGTGCACTTAAAAACACTTGTCACTGAATATGAAATGCCAGGCAAGAAACGTAGGTGTTGTGCTGGACTCTGATCTTAGCTTTGAGGCCCATAGAAAGAATGTGACCTCATTGTATCACCTAAGAAACATTGCCAAGGTGAAACCTTTCCTCTCCCAGACTGATACTGAAAGACTAATGCATGATTTTATTACTAGCAGGTTGGACTATTGTAATGCTCTCCTGTCTGGCCTACCCAAAAAAGGCAATTAATCAACTCCAACTGATTCAAAATGCTGCAGCACGTGTTCTTACAAAGACCAGAAGGAGGGCTCACATCAGACCAGTTTTAAAATCACTGCACTGGCTACCTGTCAGTTTTGGAATAGATTTTAAGATACTTTTATTAGTCTATAAATCCTTACATAACCAAGCACCTAAATACATATAACATGCTTTTAAAATATACACCTACTGTAGTAGGTCCCTCAGGTCCTCGGGTACTGAGCTTTTAATGGTTCCTAGAGACAAAACTAAGAGACATGGGGAGGCAGCCTTCAGTTCTTATTCCCCCAGCCTTTGGAACACCCTGCCAGAGGACCTGAGAATGTCAGAGACCATGGTACCTTTTTAACACCAGTGTTCTTAATTTGTATTCTCTGTTTTTATCGTTTTTATTCTATTTGACACTATATTTACATTTTTATGTTTCTTTAAATCTGTTCTAACTGTGTTTATATGATTTATGGTTTTATCCATATCTTTTTATGGAAAGCACTGTGCTACATTGATTTGTATGAATGGTGCTATATAAATAAAATGACAATGAATGAAATCATTGACAATTATTCCCAAGTACACATCAATTGAGTCAAGATAAGAGAGGTACCTGTATGTATGCGGTGGGAAAAGAAGGAAGAGATAAGTCGTGTGGATTGAGTAAGAGTCTGCTTCTTGCTCTCTAAGCTTTCAGGCAATTGAAAGTATGGCTTGTAAATGAAAATCTTACTTGGTTTAGTTTAGATTGTCAAAGAACACGCTGAGTGGTCGATCAAGCTGGTTTTAAACAAAGACAATAGTTTTATTCTGTTACGATTCTGCAGTCGGACTCAGCACAGGAAGTGAATCCAGGCAAGAGTGAGTTCACGTGAGGACGGGGTCGTTAGGTTATAAGCTGAATCCCAAATCGCGCACTTAGGCGAAAGTGCAGAGCACTCGCGGCCTTGTGGCCTTACATGCGCGTTCCCGCTAAGTCCACAAGGGCTCAGGGTAGTTCCAAAACGGAATTGCTAGGTCCACAAGTGCGCCACGCCGCCATTTTGCACACTTTAACCGCACTTACCGAAAGTCCGCAATTTCACGGACTTAGGAGCAGAAAATACCCACAGCCCACCGCGTCTCATGTGACACAGTGCTTGACTGCATCCGAGTCATGATCCGAGTGCATCACACATAAATTATGACATTTGCAGATAACAACATTTATCTTGAAATCCACATGCTGCAAACATATCCCACCCAACATAATTTTTAATATATTATTAAATTAAAACAGACGTCAATCGGTCAATTTGCAGAGCTGAGGGGAGCGTCAGAGCAGCCTCTGCGTCGGAGGAACGCGGCAGCCAATGAAAACGAAGTGGGAGGGGCATTGAGCGAAACTGGAAGTCCTGTCCCATTTAATTCACGGCCCTGCACCCTCTGGCCCTTCCAGCTGACGTCAATTAAGTGCTCAGGCCTCAGGCCACAAGTGCGGTTTGCGCACTCAGATTGGGATTCAGCTATCGAGTTTGCGACGGACAAAACTTAGCCCTGTCACGAAAATAATTAAGCCCTTTTATCTTTGACCAGACAACTGCCTCACATCAGATTTCGAGGGCCCTCTTTGCAGCATCTCAGTCCTAGGCATAGTAATTCTAGTAAGGGACTGAGTACAGCTATAAACAAAAACACAAAGGGAGAGGAGAAGAACTGTGCGAGGGGTGCATCTAAACCAAAAAGGCTTCCCTATCCACTAAATAGAAGCATATAATACTACTACTAAGCCCTCAACACTTACTGTAACAGTACAGAACAAAAATAGGCCTACAAATAAACATAGCAACCCCCTCCTCATTTGCACATAGAGCAACACAGAATATATAGGTGGCAGGTCCTCCTCTGATTAGACCACAGGGCAGGAGGATGATTGGACACAGGTGGAGTTGATTAGTTGATTGACTGGAAATGAGCACAATGGCAAATACCTGGGCAAGACAGACAAGACCAGGGGCCTCATTTATCATTGAGGTACGCCATATTTTACACGGTCTTTTTCGCGATTTCAGGCGTACGCCATTTTCCCCCCCCACATTGCGATTTATCAAGCCGAAAGGGCGAAAATTTAGTCGCCTTTCTACGCGCTTTTGTAGGACACCTCTCAACTTGTCCTACCGATTTACACGGTTTTCTACACCCTTTTTGAACACAGGGGGAACTGGCGACGCAGGTGGTGCGTCGGTGAATTACAATGTTTGATGGAGAGAAGAAGAGCGACAGTTTCTGAACGCACAATCATGTAGGCTAATAGCCCAATTCAGCACAAACATACATCGCAATGCAAGATTAGACGTGTCCTCTAACCGGCTCATTCATGGTCCGATATGGATTTGTTCCCCAAACTGAACCTTTGCGCTGTCCCAAACCTTTCCGCGCTATATGTCACACACCTAATGCAGGCACTCCATCAAACGGCAATACTTGACCAATTAGATTGTCAGTAATATGTGATCATGTGGACCTGTTTGCTGTTTGGTAAGCATATAAATGACAGTCCTCCTGTGCGTAATGCGAGCCTAAATGAATCCGGCGCTACTCGGCCTACTGGCCGAGATAGAACTCCAAAGAGGTGACGGCGATGGCGACTGCACCCACATATTGATAAGGGCACCATCAGTGAATGAATACGTCTATGTGAATCCACATAGATGGCTCCACGCATGACTCATTCATCCTGGCGCACAGCAGGGTAGGGCTAGACTGGAGGCAGGCGCTGCGCGTGACGGCTGGCTTGTTGGTGTGTGCATAGCCAAGATACATATTCTTTGTCTTATTTACTTTAATCTTTATTAGCATTTTCCATCCATACAACGACAATACAATAAAACATAAAAACTTACAATAACAGCTTATGGGTACTTCCATCCATGCAGCTTTTTTTTCTTACTCAAATATGACAATTTTAATATTAGTGGTATCATCACACTTCCTTCTATAATCCATCCATTTTTCCCATCTCCCTTCAAACTTTCCTTCCTGCATCCTCAATGCATAAATAAATCTCATAAATCTCCTCCACAACACCCACCACTGCTCCTTGGTTGGGGGTTCCACCTTATACCAAGCCCTCATTATTGTCTTTTTACTAGCAACCAATAGTACTTTCACTAGGTATCTGTCCCCTCCTTGTACATCATTCTGTTATGTTTGCCAAGATGTATATTCAAAGCTGATAAGAATGAGAACCAGTCAAGACCCCACCACAAAATGAGGACCCAAGCCCTCAGCCCCCTCCCCGTCATGAGGTTTACCAGCGGGGCCAAAGGGCCCACACTGAGGTCATGCGCCAGCTATGAAGACACAAACAAGTAAGGTTCACATTTCTACCATTTTATTGTCTGTTGGTGGGTGAATGTGTGAGGTGTGTGAGTGCGTTTGTGAGTGAATGTGTGAGGTCCGTGAGTGTGGTAGTGAGTGACTGTGTGAGGTCCTTGAGTGTGGTAGTGAGTGACTGTGTTAGGTCCGTGAGTGTGGTAGTGAGTGACAGTGTGAGGTCCGTGACAGCATGTGTGAGGGAATGAAGTGCAGTGAGGATGTCCTGTTGGCTCTGGTGGTGTAGTGTGGTGACCTCCACCAACTGCTGAACAACTGCCCCACAACTGCCCCAATCCCTTCTGCCATTTCCCTCTGGGCCTCTAGGGTCATGAGCCTCCAGCACAGCGTCTGATAGGAAGCCCAGCCCTCAGGGACCCTTGAGGCAGGGACGCTAGCAGCCGGAGGTGGAGGCGTGGGCGGTGGAGACGGAGGCGCTGGAGATGGCACTGGAGGTGGAGGCCGGTGCGCTGGAGGTGGAGGCACTGGAGGTCGTGGCACTGGATGTAGAGGCTGCAACCGGCGGGGGCACGACCGTCAGGTCAAGGACCACTGCAGACTCCCCCTCCTCTGAGTCCCACCCCACGTCAGAGTCTGGAGAAACAATTTCAGTCATTTTCTTTGAGTTTGTCTGTTAACTTGATTATGCATTAAACATTTTATTGTGTAGCCATATTCAATTGATATGTTTTTCTGTTGGCAGCCAAATAAATGCTTAAGTGTGATTTACCGGGTGATTTAGATGAGAGTCTTAATTTCCCAGAGGGGAAAATGTTTAATGTGGTCTAACATTATGAAGTGGTCATCTGTGTTATCGTTCCCTGTTTTTGGTCCTGAATCAATCATAGCCTACCACAGAATGTGTGGAATGTTTGCTTTCCTCACAGCCACATAATACAGCATGTCCGTGTAGCCTACGCCACATACAGGATGCACGAAACGTACAGTAGGCTACCTAAACTGTAGGAGCAATCAGACAAATGTAGGCTCGTACAAGTAGCTTACCTTCCGAAGATGATTTTCTTTGACCTCACCAACAAGCACATGCACCTCCGTCTCCGAAAAGTTTCTCTTCTTTCCGCGTTTTTCCATAAACGTCTTTGTCTGTCCTATGCTCCACGCTATATTATGTCGGTTCCTTCCGGGGTATCCACGTTGTGCGCTGTCATAGTTTTGACCATATATGGTTGAATTTGGGCGTGGAGAGGGCAGAACACGGGGCGCGTGCGCGTACGCTCTCTCCTCCGCCACCGTCGGATTTTTCGTGGAGGAAATGGCGTACGACATTTGTGATAGATCCGAAAAGCGTGTAAATATTCTCGTCGTATGCTACATTTCGCATTTTCCGCGTTTTCGTCGTACGCCCTCTTTTACACCTGAATTTACACGCTCTTTGATAAATGAGGCCCCAGAACAGAGAACAGAACAGAAACATAGGAGGCCATAACACTGGGCATGAGTGAAATGTGATGATGATTATCATTACTCATCTTGAGTTACATCACAGGATGTAAACAAGCACCCCATTCACCCCACTGGTGGTCACTGGCCTTTGGAGACAATAACATGTTTTTCTTCTGATACAGTATGCCGTCATCATTAGCTCCAAGTCCTCCATTAAACCACCCCAGAGACAAGACAACCACTCATCAAAACACATCCATCTTCACAGCTCTGCAAATAGCTTCCCTGTGAATCATCATTGATTGAATGGAGAATTTGTGCATAGTTAACTATTTTTGTCGGAAGGAGGACAACGTGGTGACAGAGATGGTGTGAATGATGACAGATGGAGGAGGTGGTGGAGAGTTTATGAATTAAACAAATTTAGTTTATTCTGGATAAAAATAGAGAGTGCCCCTGCACAGCATAAAATGTGCAGGTATAAAGCCAAAGTTAATCAGAGAAGTAGTAACATACTGCACTCTTAGGCAGGGATCTGATAATACAATTTACTGTTCACTGATTGGTTAAGAGAGATGTACAGACTATATTTCCACTGGATAGATTCATGTTTAGGGGTGTATCTATGTTCCAGTATAATAATACAGTGTCTGTAATTCTCTTTACTTTTCATAGACTTGATGTCTTGCTTGGAAAACATTGAACGAAATTGAACTTGAAATTGAGTCTTACTGTACAGTATGTGAGAAACAAGGTGACTTTTCTGTTTATAAATATTTCCACAACAGTATACAGATCCTTGTGCCCGCCTCTCACAAATGCAAGCATGCATGCACACATGCATACCGTACACACACACACACGTGCACGCACACATACACACACACACTCATGCATGCATGCACGCACGCACGCACACACATACACACACACACACACACACACACACTCCTTGTGAACATCCAGAGCCCACAATGTGCTGCACCCTCTTCTCTAGTCTCTAAACTTTGATTCATTCACTTCACATTGATAAATTCTCATTCTCCCCATGGGGGTTGTAGGTATGACGCTGTGTCTGGAAGTGTGTGTGCGAAAGTCATTGACGTCACAGCCAGGAAGGGCTTCTTCAGACCGCAACTCATTAAGTGTGAGGATTCCATCCCTGCAGAGGCTGAGTGGGAGACAATTCTGCATGAAATGTGATCTCAGTGTAATATCCAATAATCCCCCATCCATCCCTTCAGATAGCTGATGTTATTGTAGAAATTGTTGTTATTGCCGCATAACAATGTTTTGGAGTGTATATTTGTATGTCACTGATGTCAATGATTTACGCATGATACACTCATTACACATTGTTGTCTTGAATACAATAATTCAATTTATTTTATTACAGAGCAATAATCAAACTTTTTGTTAGTGTATTGCTACTGGAGTAGTAGTGTCCTGTCCATAGCATCACCACACAGGAAGAGCACATCACACCAAACTACACCATCAATGTATTTTCCTGTCATGGTTTTCCTAGGTCTAGTCTGGTAAAACTCTCATTATATCGAGTGAAAAATGAATGGAGGTTTAGTACCTTGGAGAGTATGAAGACTATATTTTAGTGACCATTAAAGTGGTCCTCGTTATTTTAGAAAAGAGCGACAGGCTTTGAACCTCTGTAAGCCGGTTAATTGTTCTCCCCATTCAAAGATTCCAGTTACCTTTTTTTCAGAGGAAATTTAATGTAATAATAACAATGCAGCTCAAAGTGCTTTACAAGGAAATTACATGCACAGAGTGCTTCACATAATAACACACATAAAGCCAGGGAAAATTCAGGTAAGATAGAACACAATCTTAAACACAATAAAAAAAGAAGATAAACTCCAGGTGTCCGGGAATAAGGAGGAGGCCATGTCGGTTGACTGAGTTGAAGTTTTAATTTCACAGTACAGCTAAATGGTCATCGCACACTGCAGTTGCATAACATCTAGGAATCTCTCCATTCACTTTCACACGATGCTACATTACAATTTACCATTTGCAGATGCTTTTATCCAAAGAAACGTACAATATTTTTTAGCTAGTGTTGGGGTAAAGCACCTGGCTCAAGGGCAGTGGGCAATGATTATCAAGTGGCCCTGGCCCAGTCTCAGAAAGAATGAAGCTGTGTAAAGAAGTTTCACTGCGCTGAGGAAAGTTCAGATAGTCTGGAGTAGTACAGTACAGTTGGTGAGCAAGGTTTCCAGCACAGCACACAGGTTTAAAAAAAAAAAAAAGTATAGTATAGTATAGTATAGAACCCCGGTTTCCCGGGTGGGAGTCCAATGCTCTCACCACTACTCTACTTGTGCAGTGGAGATTGGCGGGTTGGTTTTGGTGTCAATCAATCAAGGCTTTATTTGTATAGCGCATTTCATACCCAGAGGCAACACAATGCGCTTTACAGAGAACAAGGGAGGTGGCAATACGTCCCACCCCTACATATTCCAGAGGGAAGCAAAAAAAACAGTATCACCCAGGGGACAACTAAGTGAGCTGTAAAAATTCTTCCCTGACCCTGACGACCGTGTTCTTCTTCCAGTTCCTAGTGTGGGTTGGGGTTAGAATAAGGGTTGGGGTTGGGACAGGATCTGACCTATACGGCAAGGGGTAAAGGTCGGAGTGAAAGTATGAACATGTCCTTCTTTATTTTGGTGTGCTGGGACTATTGCCTCTTGTGGTGCCAGCAGAGAAATGCAGGTCAACATTGACCAGAGGGAAGGAGGGAGTGATAACCGGACAAACGCTATCCTAGGGGTGCAGGCTTACAGCCATGCACAAAAACAGCAGAAAGAGCTGGAAACCCAGGTCTGAACAGAGAGCATATTTCTGATCAGTAATAGGTATACAAAGCAACACAATACAAGCCTAAGTAATTTCACTTCTAAAGTAGGTTTAGGTTCAACTCTTTTTATTTATTTTTTTAGCTAAAAAAAAAAGTTACGTATTATGTATTACACTGCGTAATGTGCACTATGTCCATAAGGAAAACATCATTGAGCATCAGCATTAGCATCTGATCCAACTGCAGGTCTACAGTGTAACTATAGTTATATACCAATGCAGGCAATTATGTTGCCTGGCAGACTATGGTAAGGCGTAACAGTGCAAAACCTAGGCTATGTCCATTTGATGAGTAGGGAGGGCTGGAGAGAGAACGTGGAGAGAATGGGAGAGCTGGAGGAAGGAGGGAGGGTGTGAGAGAGGTAGCGAGGCAGGGTCCACAAGAGACGAAGTGAACTGAGCACAAGCGGAAGTGGTGTTGTAAACCAGCTGAACCTGAGGGGGGCAGCAGAGAACTTGTGAACGTGTCGTCTCCCTTGGTTTCTAAACCCTGACCCAGATCAACTCTCTGAGGGACACAGACAACAAGAGAGACGATCGTTAAAGTTTTTGTAAAGGCAACACGATTAAAACAGTGGAAATGTGTGAGAGAGATGTAGGCCCAGACTGTTCTATGATAATTCTAACATGTAGAACACATATACCACACTAACAAGGGGGATAGAGATACTGTATTAGACTATTTAGAATACATGGGTTAGCAAATTTAATTATAGATGGTTTGGAGACAAAAACTGTTCCAAAGTCCAACGCCAATGGGCAGAGAGGAACATGGATCAGGAAGTGAATGCTGGAAGTGAAATGATAGCGAAGTAACTGCTCTCCCCTAACCAATCAGATCTGATGTGGTGTATTTATTACAAATCGACAAAATAAAATAGCTTTCAGTTTGGTGGGGGGCAGTCCGAGTATTTGGGGCATGGTAGCTTTGTGAGACCAATCTGATCTTTGGGAGATATTTTTGATTCTGCATGTGGGTTACCTTATAGAATGCATTAAGCATGGTTAGTTCAAGGTCACCTTCAAAAGCATAGTCATGTATTAAAGTTAGTGATTGAGGAGCAGATACGTCTCTGATAGATGTCTCTGACTGTCACATACTCAGATTAGGGTAGACATACAGCCATACTAGAGAAACCATGGAGACTCTTGATGTGTGTAAATGAACTGAGGGGTGCAAAATGTAAATTAGCGTTAGGGAATGGAAAGACGGAAGTCCTGCAAGTAAATAGCCTATCATATCGATGGTTAGTCCTAGTTAACTGGTAACTTAAGGATAACAGAGAATGGTTGGTTGAGTTGTAGCCTACTGTAGGCGGGAGAATAGCAAATAAAAATGTGAACTGAAATGTACATTAGATAGCACATGCTCAGATTGGGTGCACTGACTTAATTTTCAGTAAACTTCAAGACCCATTGAACTCTAATAGCAGTGTGAGTAATTTTCTTTCATCACTTCATCACCAATCAGTGTTCTACGAGGAAATACTAGCAGCTACGCCGGATTGGTTTAGGTGTGACAAGGTGACACAGCGAGAAGCGACTGTTCTACAACAATAATGGCAGTGTGCTAGATCACAAAAATGATCAACTGTAGCCAGTCAGCATGCTATGAGGAAATACGGGCAGTGAGAACTACTACTGAAGAGATTAGCAGGGCTGCTATAGCATCAGTTATCTAACTTGGAGAGTATTTCTTAATTGAAAGAAGAGCAAAGAACGGCACTGAGGGCTTTTTTCTCGGTGGAAAATATGTTTTCGCTCTTCTCCTGACTGGCTTTGGCAAAAATGAAGTCTCTGACGTACTTCAGGCAAGGCACGGATGTCAACGCCGGGCTAATTGGCAGAGGCTAATCAGTCACACCCCGTATGACGCAACCCACCAGCTGACTGTCAGCTGTCATAGCATTGGTTCAGCTCGCTAGAGTGCATGTATTTAAGCTGTCAAAATACGTCATTGTTCGCTCTTGCCATTACTGCTGATCGCTCGTATCTGCGCGCTCGCTGCTTCCGCGTTCTCTGCTCTTGCGTCCGCTCTGCCATTACTGCTGATCGCTCGTATCTGCGCGCTCGCCGCTTCCGCGTTCTCTGCTCTTGCGTCCGCTCTGCCATTACTGCTGATCGCTCGTATCTGCGCGCTCGCTGCTTCCGCGTGCTCTGCTCTTGCGTTCCGTGCTCATGATTGTGTTTTGGTGCGTTTGCTACCTGCTGCCCGCGATGTCCTCGCTGCTTCCGCGTTCTCTGCTCTTGCGTTCTGTGCTCATGTCTGTGTTGGTGCGTTTTTTCTACCTGCTGCCCGCGTCGTCCTCTCCGGTCCGTGATTTGGGGGTCCGTTTAGTGGCGTCGTGGAGCGCCGGCTTCCGAGGCCGAGGAGCACGTCCCTCTGTAGCACCGTTGTGCCATAACTGCGTATGGTTCAGTTGCGTCGCATTGCTCGCATAGCTTGCGTTGGGAGTTGGGAAGTCCATTTGAAGCGTTGCCTCCGCCGCCAGCCACTGGGTTTCATTCATGAGGCGCTGATGTCGCAGGTTGTCCATGCCTCGTCTGCCGCAATTACTCAACTGTCATAATGTACGCCGGGTGCTATTCACCATTGAAATGTTTGCAGCTCGGGCGTGAACGTGCCTGTGTGGATTCTAGATATATAATCAGTTCATCAAAGTCCTCCCCCCGTGGCTTGTTTCGTGAGTTCGCTGGCTGGTGCTGGCTGCATGACAGGCTATACTGCTCGCTTGCTAGCTAGCTGGCGTTAGCCGTTCGGTGTAGCTCATGCTAGCTGGGTCCCGTTCAATCAATCAATCAAAGCTTTATTTGTATAGCGCATTTCATACCCAGAGGCAAAACAATGCGCTTTACAGAGAATAAGGGAGGTGGGTATACGACCCACCCCTACATATTCTGGTAGGGACCTGACATTCAGGATCGCATTGAAATAGCTTCCGGAGAAAGGCTGGCTCGCCTGTCTAGTAGGCCTGGATAGTATAGCCGAATTGCCTCCAGACGTGTCCAAACCTAGTTTCGGAGACGACGACAACGATGATGCACCTTACCAATTGTTGCAGTTTATTAACTTTCTAAATAGTTTGGGTCAGTGGCATCAGGCTACCGCAATGGTTACTTAGGGCAACGTAATGTAAATTGTGCATTGTAATCAATTTAATACAAGCCATTATGCTCTGCAATCTGCTGCGTGTGTGTGACTATCATGGCTGTATTAGGTAAAACGCAGTGCTTATTCTTTCCAACATTTACGTTCGTGGCCTGCACCTCTGCGGCGTTTGGGGCAGGGTTTACGGGCTTTTATTTCTTCATTTAAAAGGAATGTATGCTACGCTTTTCACGCCTCAATGTCGGATGTGTCATTATACGCTGCATTTGCAATCCTGCAATTGCCTCTTCACATTTATCCTCTTTGCGTTATATCAAAGACTAATCACCTGAATGATAATGCTGCGTGCATGATCGGTTTGTCGACTGGACGATGGATAGGCCTACGTTGCGCAGCGATATGCAGTATCCACCAGTTCGTTCATGGCTAGCAATTGTAGGCTGCAGCTGTGGAATTAGCTCATGTTTGGGTTGCCGTCGGGCTGCCACTCTTATGTTGCTGTAGCCTACAAATATCTGAACAATATGAACATTCGGTTGGTTGTTTTAACGGGATGGGGAATAGGCACCGCAAAGCGGTCAATTCTCGCACATGCAGGTGCCGAGCGTTCGGTGCATTCCTCCGGTCTGGTCGCGACCCAGTCTCTAGACTACATGTTTTGGATGCATTGCTGACTGTTTGCGCATCTGGCATGGATGTATTAATAGAACAGAGGCATCTGAACAGAACATCTGGCCACCAGGCATCTGGCCACCAGGGGGGCAACGCCCCCGCCCCCCCCCCCCCCCTTGCCCCAGCTGATCTGCGCGCCTGGCCCTCCGTATGAATGCCAGCTCCCGTTCGTTCTTCGCCTGTTGGACAGATTGACTTGTCGATTTTCCCTCTGCCAACCCGGGCCTGGGTGTCGTGGCCCTGCGTAGCAGGTTCTCCCGGCTGGGCGTTCCTCTGTCCGACGGGAACCGGAGTTCCTCGGTGTCCTCTTGGATAGCGCTACAATAAAATTAAATAAATAAATGAATGACAAATAAATGTATAAATAAATTAATAAGTGTATAAATAAATAAATAAAAAATAATAATAAATTAAAAAATAATAAAAAAAAGACAATGCGGGCTCTCTGCCCCTCGAAGCTGGATCGGATTCGGGGCGTTATGCGCGACACGCAGTATCTCTAACGTTGCTAATATTTTGCGGGGCCCTCAGTGGTCTAGGAAACGCTTTCTCTTCTGCGATAACGATGCACCGTGAATTCACGATGATCGTTCGAACATTCCGTTCATTAATAATTCATGCGCTGCCTGACATGGCTGTCCGGGCAGGGGAACTTCTTTTCCATTAGTCCTCGTCCCCGGCCTCAACAATCGAATCACTGACTCGCTGTCCCTGTTTGATTTACAGAAGTTCCGCAGACTGTGCCCGGCTGCGGCCCCTTCCGGCCTGGTCTGCCCTCCTTCGGCAGATGGTTCTGGACCAAACGATGCCTTCGTGCCCTCCTGTAATCCGCTGCCTGATACATGAGAGCTGGTCTAGCCAAGACCACATTAACCAATACGACTGCATGGTCTCGTTTCACTGCGTTCTGCTCCACATTTGATGTACTTTCATGCCCGTTAACATTTCGGTTTTATCAGCATTTATAGTCCATCGTGTTGGATCCAGACGGCTGCGGCCTCAGTCGGTTAAAAGTGTCGTAGCAGGTGTACAATTTCACATGCGCTGCCTGGACCCCTTCATCGGCATACAAACGCTACCTCGGGCCCGGCGTCCAGGCCGTTTTGGATGCTCAGAGCGATGAGCTGACCGTAACCAAGTCGTGTCACTGCAGATTTCACGTGGTTTGTGCGGATGTAGCCTTATTTAAAATGCATAGTGTAATTGCTTGTGAAACTATTAATTAATAAACTTATTAGTAAATTAATACATGTATTAATAACATTAAAATTAATATTGGCTAATAATTATAATTATCTATTATTAATGAACTTCTATTATACATCCATGGTGAAACGGCACATTTGTTGGTTAAGAGCTCCCCCTGCTGGCTATTCAGGTTCTTACAGGCTGCAATTGGCTTACCCATCCTAGTCAGAGCGATCCGCCGACCCCTTCATGTAACACGTGGGCCTCGGAGCTGCCGGCGCGTTCATCTAAATTATCGCCTAAAATTATCGAGTGGAAGCAGCTGCCGGTGTGTTTGTTTTGGGGGGTATTGCTGCATTGTTCTGCTATTCCACTATGCGTCGGCTAGTGGAAGCCAGGGTAGACACTAGCTGGTCTCTGTGGCTCTCTGTGGTGACCGTGGGAACAATCATCTCCGAAGGGACATCCAGCGGTCCCTCCGGTCACCATGGAGGCAGAGACACTAGGCTGTATCTCCTTCGGACTCCACGAAGCGTCGGCCTGTGGAGACTAGGGACTATAATGTACAGCAGTCCCCCTGTGGCTCTCTTTGACGGTCTTAGTGGGCTGAGTTACCTCCGAGCGTCTTCCCGATCGCGGCCCACTCTGATCGTCATAGAGGCAGGGGGCTAGATGCCGTTCCCTCTTCCGGCACTCTGGGCCAAGCGGTCCAGAGGGGGGGAACATCTAGAATGCTGCTTTCCACATGCTGCTGTTGTGTTTGTTGGGGGGTATTGCTGCTTTCTTCTTGTATTCCACTATGCGTCGGCTAGTGGAAGCCGGGGAATTACACTAGCTTAGTCTCTGTGGTGCTCCGTGGTGATCGTGGACCGAAACATCTCCGAAGGGCCATCCAGCGGTCCCTCCAGTCACCATGGAGGCAGAGACACTAGGCTGTATCTCCTTCGGACTCCACGAAGCGCTGGCCCGTTGAGGCCAGGGACTATAATGTACAGCAGTCCTCCTGTGGTGCTCTTTGATGGTCTTAGTGGGCTGAGTTACCTCAGAGTGTCTTCCCGATCGCGGCCCACTCTGATCGTCATAGAGGCAGGGGGCTAGATGCCGTTCCCTCTTCCGGCCCGGCACTCTGGGCCAAGCGGCCCAGAGGGGGGGAACATCTAGATTGCCGCTTTCCACATGCGTGGAAGGCAGGGGGCCCCCCAAACAGATCACACCACATTTAAAAAAATGTATATGCTGTATATATTATTGCATGCTAATAAATGGGTCAATTTTGACTAAAGTGATCTCGACTGAAGTTTGATTTACCAACTGGCTTTGCTGATTGGTTAAAGTTAGCTCATGATCCACGGCAATAGACAGATGGTTCATCCAATCACCTGCTAAGCAGTGTTAATTTCGTTGACGAGAACTATGACGAAAACTATTCGTCAACGACATTTTTTGGGTTATCGTCACGAGACGATAACTAAATAAAAATGAATGTATGATGACAAAAACTATGACTATATCTATTCACATTTTCGTCAACAAATAAAAACTAGACTAAAATGGTTATGGAGGGACGTATGGGAAAAGTTCAAATCAGAATGTCGAGGTTCGGGATGTGCGCAGTTGGATCATGGATGTATTAATAGAACGAGTTGGATGCAACCTACAGGTAGCCTGTGTGTAGACCCACATTTGAATAGTACCGTTGCTACACCGGCCGGCGGGAAGTCAACTAACAGCATACGACTGCTGCGCCTGATCAGTAAATTACCACAGTTCAGAAATGTCTTTGTCAATGTTCGCACACACCGGGAGAAAGAGGAGAGCAGATATCTGGATAAACTTCATATTTGATGCAAAGGAAAACAAAACCATTTGTAAACCGTGTGGGGTGAAAATGACTGGCAAAATACAACAAACTTAAAGCGACATTTGGAGAACAGTCATCCCGAAATTCACGAGAAGGTAAGCACCCCCCCACCCCCGGCTAACGTTACTGTATTAGCTAAAACCAAGCTGGTGTGTTTCTGAAATACTTCAAATACAATACAAGCTAAAAGAAACCAGTGTTTCACGTAGGTTTGTGGCGGGGGAGAACTGAAGTGTGATCATTGCAACGCTAACGTAAGTGGCTAGCTAATGTTAGGCACAGGTTAGCTAGCAACAAGTGGGGCTATGCTTGTGGCGGCTGGCGGGGGTATCTAGCGTTAGCTAGTCTGGGTAAGCTAGCTAAGCAGCTACTGCTGCTGTCTAATGTTATACTGTAGCTAGATGGATAAGACACGAACAGTTAGCTACCTGGCGCCGCCATAGCCCCTCTCCTCCGGTGTGACGTTAGCTAGCCTGTGCCTGATGTTAGCTAGCCTGACTAGCCAACTAGTGCTGACATGATAATGTTATAGCTTGCTATATCAGGCACAGACACAGTTAGCATCAGACTGGGGGAGAGGAATGCTTCATTATGAAACTGTCTGACAGAAGCAGCCACGCTTCTGTCAGTCTGCCCCAGGGCAGCTGTGGCTACAGATGTATCTGACCACCACCGGTATGACTGTGTCTGAATGAATACTGGACTCTGTAAAGCGCTCTGGGTTTCATGAAGGGCGCTATATAAATCCAACTTGATTGATTGATTGAACTAAGCCTGTTAAATTTGAGTTGTCTAAATCTATGGTAGATTTCGTCGACTAAAATCGTAATGATATTTAGTCAACTAAAACTAGACTAAAACTAAAACAAGTCAGATGACTAAAATATGACTAAAACTAAATGGCATTTTAGTCAAAAGACTATGACTAAAACAAAATCATAATTTGCTGTCAAAATTAACACTGCTGCTTAGTAGTTTTGAAAGTGCCTGCTCTTTTCCAAACAGTTTCCAACGAAGCCTTTCGAGATGGTTGAGTGGAACAAACCATTTGGTGCATCAGGTTAGGGGCACTGTGCCCATGCCTAGAACCGGTCACGCTTACTAGTAGGCTAGATGACTAGGAAGAGTCCGCCTACAGGTGGAAGATCGACCAGCTCTGTCCTGGTGCAGCCAAAACAATCTGGAGCTCAATGCTCTCAAGACAGTGGAGATGATTGTAGAATTCAGAAAGAATCCAGCCCCACTCCCCCCATCACACTGAATGACACCCCAGTGACCACTGTTGACTCTTTCCGCTTCCTGGGCACCACCAACTCCTGGGACCTCAAGTGGGAGCTGTACATCAGCTTGGTCTCTTTGAACCATTCCCCTGTGGCAGGAGACTGCGGTCCATCGGGACTGGGTCCAAACGCCACAAAAACAGCTTCTTTCCCACGGCCATCAGCCTCAATAACAAGGCTTGTGTCCTCCCACTGACCCTTTACCCCTTGCACTACTTGCACACAATCTCTGATTGTTCCACATACCTCATTGGGACTGATTCATTCAAGCGAAGTGTCTACTACAATAGCCTACCTAGCCTACAAGTCAACTGTCTACTAGAATAGCCTCCCTACACACTTGTAGCTTTTGTATGTGCTTCACTTACTGTACAAATAGACTGGCTATGTAGGCTATAGTAGTAGACAGTTCACTTCAGTACCATAACACATAATAATAAAGGGTGCAATTTCATGAATTCAGCATGTACCGCATTAATGTTGATACCAGTTTAATGTGCCTGAAAAGGGGCTTTATCTCAAATTATGGCATTGGTGTGTGCATCGACATCACAGGGCTAGTGATAGACTTCGAAGTTTTATCTATTGTCATGCATGTGTGTTGAAAACAAGCAAGATTACCGAGGAGGAGTATTAAACCTGGAAAGAATCACATGACAACTGAGCAAAGAACTTTGATGGTTCAAGTAAAGCAATGAAACAGGAGTCTGCAAAGCGAATGTGGGCTAGATCGCTATATCCCCACCACCTGCATTACATGGAAATGGTGAAAGGTGACAGTGCAGCCTTAAAGGGAGTTGTTGCATTGAACCCTTATCCAGGTTATGAAATCACCAAACTAGAATGCACCAATCAGGCACACAAGCGCATGGGGACGGCACTGAGAAAACTTAGTGCAGAGGCAAATTTGTTGGCAAAGGGCTGCCGCAAAATGCAAAAGTTTGCAAAACTACTACAATACTCGACAATCAGGGGTCTCTTGAGCAGATGGAAACTGTGATATGGGCTGGTCTCCTCCACTCCATGTCAACAAATGAGAATCCACTGCACTCAAGGTGCAAACCCTCCTGGGACTACGGGCTGGTCTCCTCCACTCCATGTCAACAAATGAGAATCCACTGCACTCAAGGTGCAAACCCTCCTGGGACTACATCTCCGCACTGGCCTGTGAGCAGCTAAAGATTCCCCAGGCAGAGCTGGTTGATGCTACTAGGGAAAGGGATATCTGGGGTCCCCTGCTGGAACTGCTGCCTCCGCGACCCGACCCCGGATAAGCGGATGAAGATGGATGGATGGACATTTGTTTTAAAAACACTTTATAGCGACTATAAGAATAATAATAATTAAAAATAATTAAAGGATTACGTGAAGCCGTTTGGGAGTTTTTGTGATTGGCCACGCCCATTGCCCTGTTCCCTTGCAGCCGGTGGGCATGGAAAGCCATCCACCCAGTTTAATGAAAATCGGTCCCGTAGTTTTCCTGTTCACAGACAGGCAAACAGACAGACAATCAAACGTCGACAATCAAACAAAAATAAAACAACCAAACAAAAATAAAACAACAACAGAGAGATATATGTGTTCCACATTGAGTTACAAAATCATCTGTTCATTTACACACCATTGGTCCATTGTTTACTTTGCAAGAAGAGTAACAAGACTAGTCCCCTAAAGAAGAAAGAGTTAATAAAAGAGAGAAGAGGGTCCCAAGTTTTATTAAACTTATTAGAGCAACCCCGTAGACTATACTTAATCTTCTCTAAACATAAGAAGGACATACGGTCTTTCAACCACAAATTAGAAGATGGGGGCTTTTGGTCCTCCCAATGCAATAAAATACGTCTGAGGGCTACAAGCAAGCAAAACCAATGACATTGCACTCCTTGGTAGTCATCATCATCATCATCATCTTCATCCGCTTATCCAGGGTCGGGTCGCGGAGGCAGCAGCTCCAGCAGGGGGCCCCAGACATCCCTTTCCCTAGCAGCATCAACCAGCTCTGCCTGGGGAATCTTTAGCCGCTCACAGGCCAGTGCGGAGATGTAGTCCCGCCACCTAGTCCTGGGTCTACCCCGCGGCCTCCTCCCAGCCGGACACGCCTGGAACACCTCCCTAGGGAGGCGCCCAGGAGGCATCCTCACTAGATGCCCGAACCACCTCAACTGGCTCCTTTCGACGCAAAGGAGCAGCGGCTCTACTCCGAGTCTCTCCCGGATGACTGAACTTCTCACCCGATCTCTCAGGGAGACCCCAGCCACCCTCCGGAGAAAACTCATTTCGGCCGCTTGTATCCGTGATCTCGTTCTTTCGGTCATGACCCATCCTTCATGACCATAGGTGAGGGTGGGGACGAAGATAGACCGGTAGATCGAGAGCTTTGCCTTTTGGCTCAGCTCTCTTTTCGTCACAACAGTGCGGTAAAGCGACTGCAGAACCGCACCAGCTGCTCCGATTCTCCGGCCAAACTCCCTCTCCATGGTTCCCTCACTCGTTAACAAGACCCCCAGATACTTGAACTCCTTCACTTGGGGTAAGGACTCATTTCCTACTCGGAGCGGACAGGCCACCGGTTTCCTGCTGAGAACCATGGCCTCAGATTTAGAAGTGCTTATTCTCATCCCAGCCGCTTCACACTCAGTTGCGAACCTATCCAGAGAGTGCTGGAGGTCGCAGGCAGCTGATGCCATCAGGACCACATCATCTGCAAAAAGCAGTGACGTGATCCCCAGCTCACCGAACTGCAAACCCACCTCCCCCCGGCTACGCCTCGATATCCTGTCCATGAAAATCACAAACAGGATTGGTGACAAAGCGCAGCCCTGGCGGAGGCCAACACCCACCGGAAAGGAAGACGACTTACTGCCGAGGACCCGGACACAGCTCTCGCTCTGGGTGTACAGGGATTGGATGGCCCTAAGTAGGGACCCCCTCACCCCATACTCCCGCATAACCCTCCACAAGACCTCTCGAGGGACCCGGTCGTAAGCCTTCTCCAAGTCCACAAAACACATGTAGACAGGTTGGGCAAACTCCCAAGCCCCCTCCAAGATCCTTGCGAGAGTGAAGAGCTGGTCGGTAGTTCCACGACCAGGACGAAATCCGCATTGTTCCTCTTCGATCTGAGGTTCGACTATCGGCCGGACCCTCCTTTCCAGCACCTTGGAGTAAACTTTCCCTGGGAGGCTGAGTAATGTGATGCCTCTATAATTCGCACACACCCTCTGGTCCCCTTTTTTGAAAATTGGGACCAACACCCCAGTCTGCCACTCCTTCGGCACTGACCCAGACTTCCACGCAATGTTACAGAGGCGTGTCAACCAAGACAGCCCCTCTACATCCAGCGCCTTCAGCATTTCTGGACGGATCTCATCAGTCCCTGGGGCTCTGCCACTGTGGAGTTGTTTGACTACCTCAGTGACCTCCTCCAAGGACATTGACGACCCCCCATCATCTTCCGGCTCTGCCTCGATCGTAGAGGGTGGATTAGTCGGGTTCAGGAGTTCCTCAAAGTGCTCCTTCCAACGCTCAACTACCTCCTCAGTTGAGGTCAGCCGTGTCCCCTCCTTGCTGTATACAGCTTGGATGGTCCCCCGCTTTCCCTTCCTGAGGTGTCTGATGGTCTTCCAGAAACACTTTGGTGCCGACCGAAAGTCTTTCTCCATGGTTTCTCCGAACTCCTCCCACACCCGCTGCTTTGCCTTGGTCACGGCCGAAGCCGCAGCCCTCCGGGCCAGTCGATACCCTGCAACTGTTTCTGGGGTCTCCCGGGCTAACATAACCCGGAAGTCCTCCTTCTTCAGTCGGACGGCTTCCCTCACCACCGCTGTCCACCACGGTGTCCGAGGGTTACCGCCCCTTGAGGTACCTATGGCCCTCAGGCCACAGCTCCCAGCCGCAGCTTCAGCAATGGAGGCTTTGAACACCGACCACTCATGCTCGATGTCCCCAACCTCCACAGGGATGCCTGAGAAGCTCCGCCGGAGGTGGCAATTGAAATCTCTCCGGACAGGCTCTTCCTCCAGACGTTCCCAGTTCACCCTCACTACACGCTTGGGTTTTCCAGGTCTGTCCAGAAGTTTCCCCCACCATCGAAACCAGCTCACCACCAGATGGTGATCAGTGGACAGCTCTGCCCCTCTCTTTACCCGAGTGTCCAAAACGCATGGCCTCAGATCAGATGATACGATAACGAAATCGATCATCGACCTTCGGCCTAAGGTGTTCTGATGCCAGGTGTACTTGTGGGCATCCTTGTGTTCGAACATGGTGTTTGTTATGGACAAACCGTGACTAGCACAGAAGTCCAACAACAAAACACCACTCGGGTTCAGATCGTGGTGGCCATGCCTCCCAATCACGCCCCTCCAAGTTTCTCCATCATTGCCTACGTGTGCATTGAAGTCCCCCAGTAGGACACTGGAGTCCCCTGCAGGAGCCCCCAAAAGGACTCCACTCAGGGTCTGCAGGAAGGCTGAGTACTCTGAACTGCTGTTCGGTGCATAAGCACAAACCACAGTCAGAGTCCCCCCCCCCACAGTCCTAAGGCGCAGGGAGGCGACCCTCTCGTCCACTGGGGTGAACTCCAGCACAGAGGCGCTCAGCTGGGGGCTAGCTAGTATAGCCACACCTGCCTTACGCCTCATACCGTGAGCAACTCCGGAGAAGAACAGGGTCCAACCCCTATCCAGGAGTTTGTTCCGGCGCCGGTGCTGTGCGTGGAGGTTAGCCCCACCAGGTGTAATTGGTATCGCTCCACCTCCCTCACAAGCTCCGGCTCCTTCCCCCCCAGCGAGGTCACGTTCCATGTCCCCAGAGCCAGCCTTTGCCGCCCGGGTCCGGTCCGTCGGTGCCCCCCGCCTTCACCGCCACCTAGTTGGCAGCGCACCCGACCCCGACAATTCCTCCCGCGGGTGGTGGGTCCACGGGACGATGGAGGAGGAGATGATGCTTCCACGTTGCTTATTCGGGCTGGGCCCGGCCAGGCTCCGTGGTAAGCCCGGCCACCAGGCGCTCGCATGCGGGCCCTTTGTCTGGGCCTGGCTTCAGACGAGGGCCCCGGGCTTCCTCCGGGCCGGGTCTCTCTTCCTTTTTGGTGTTCTGTCATCAGGGTTTTTTCCTGTAACCCCAGGTAGGGGGGCTAGGGGGTACTACCACTTGCCCAAGGTGGACCCCCAGACTAGTGGAGGGAAGGAGGCGTCTTACTTCTCGATTCTAGTTTTGCAACTAGCCACTGCCGCCCACTCCTTGGTAGTGAAACTAGAAAATTCCTCAGGGTCACCAAAAATGGAGATCGAAGGACTAGGAACCACAGGTTTACTGAGGGCTTTAGAGAGTGTGTCATAAAAAGAGGACCAGAATGGGTCCAACTTTGGGCAGGAGAAAAACATGAGTGCGATTGGCCACACACCTCACTAGTGTTATCACACACCTCACTAGATTATGTCGTTTGGAACGTGAGACCAAGTCCTCTACAGCAAGCTGCAACCTCTCGTTCACCTGGCTAGTGGTCTCCAACTTGGATTTCAGTGTTGCCACCTCACACTCCAGATTAGCGATCCCGTCTGAGTGAACCGTGAGGGCTGTTTCCATTCCGGTGATGGTGGCCGTGTGTTTGGCCACCGTATCGGTGATCTTTTGGAGAGAGGCTTGGATTGGGGCTAGGGCGGTGTTCACGGATGCGGTAAGTTCACCGGTTATGTCTCTACATAGCTTCAACAGTTCTCCAACTAGCATGTCTGGTGTTAGCGGCTGCTCGCTAATTTCTGAAGCACTCATAGCCGTCTTGCTAGCATCTTTATCTTGCGAGCTAAAATGCAGCTGTGGTTGAATTTTGCCATGACTGCCGTGAGATTTAGTCATAATTTCGTCTCAGAAAAAGTTGCCAAGGCACTAATACAACCTAACATGTATAGAATAGCAGTAAACGACTGGGCGTATATATTTCTAAAATGTAAAAGTATTCGGGAGCAAACGCCACGCGACCGATCACTCCAACGCCATAACCGGAAGTCTCCTCAGACTCCATTATTAAGTAGCATGCGGAGCACAGCGATTCACCATAATATTTGAGTCTGGAGAGAGATTAGTAAGGCAGTGACAGGGTCAGACAGCCACTGTGTCAACAGATGACATATACTGTATGATACACTGTAAATTCAGAGGCTCGATCCATGGCCTGGAGTGACATGGGCTAGCCACTTTGGTGTGGAGGTTGTAATGGATTTTAACTGATCTAGTCAAAAAGGATTTACCAAGATTCGCTCAAACAGGTTAAGTCTGGTTTATTGAGAAAACATACGAGCGCAAGGACTTCCGGACAAACACATGAGTGGTATCCCAAAGAAGTGCCGCATCTTGGTCAGCGCAGCCTTTATTCTCAAGCAAAACACAGGTATGGCGCTTTGAGGATGTGATTGGCTAACCCATTGTACGTCATATGAAATGGCAGGCGTGGTCGAGAATACAAGGACGTGATATGAGAAAAGGCGGTAATTTCTTGGAGACAAAGGGACAAAGGATGGTTATTCTGGAGTAGACAGATTTCTAGGTGTGTGGACCTCCTGGAGGTCATCCTGTCTATGTGAACGGTTGAGGGAGGTGGTGAATTACAAAAGGAGAGAGAGGACAAAGGTTTAAGGTGTTTGGAATAGCAAAAGGCAGGGGACTGGATCAATAGATTTTAAGAACAAAAGCTGAGATCTGAAAGGTCTTGAGGCCAGTTGTAAATTCTATGACAAGGTGGCTGATGTCTTGTTTCACAGAAGCTTGTGCATCATTTATGGGCACACAACAGACCACAGTGTTACCATGTCTACATTGATATACTGTATTAAATAAAGAAATATAAAAATAAATCAGTTAAATAATGAGAGCGACAGACTTATGTCCCTTCTCCCAACCTGTAAATCTTCTCTTGTTGTTCAGCAAGTAATATGCTTTGCAATTACTCCCTGGTCAAGGCAAAATAGACAATTACAGGGACCACTTTGACTTTTGATCAATTTTGGTACTATTATCTTAGACAGTAAGTGGAAGCGAAATGAACAGATCGGGCAGACCTGTATTTCTATATCAGGCATGGTGCAAGAAAGCAATTCACAGTCTGTTTTTCAAAGCAAAATTAAGGTGCTATATCCAGTACATTACTGGTGTCTTCCTAGAAGATGGGCTTTGATGACAGGTAATTGGAGATCAAAAAGTTTAAAAATCTTTCCCATCAGCCTTGGTTTATCAAATGCAGTAGATATTTTTAGTACCGTTTCGGGCAAGACTAAAAAGTTCTTAAATTATCTTAAATGGCTACCTCTCTGAATAACAAATAATAGTCTATTTTGAATCTTAAAGTCTCTGGAGACTTGTCTTGATTCACCTGCCATTTTAAAGGACCCCAAACAGCTCTGTTCTTATCTGTCTATATCTTGGACCAAATGGATTATTGTTTGAAATTGGCAACTGTGATAGTAAAATAACTGATATAGTCAAAAGGATTTACCAAGATTCGTTCTAAAGGTTAAGTCTGGTTTATTGTGAAAAGCATACGAGCGCAAGGACTTCCTGAAAACGCAACAAGGGTGGTTTAGTCAGCGAAGTCCCGATTATGGGTTTTGCTGTGCCTTATATGCAATCAAAACAAAGGTACGGTGCTTCCAGGATGTGATTGGCTACTCCATTGTACGTCATATGAAATGGCAGGCGTGGCCAAGAGTACAGACATGTGACATGAGAAAAAGGGCGGCAATTGGGGACAAAGGATGGTTATTCTATTGTAGACAGATGGCCTTCTCTGGAAGCCATTTTGTATGTTAGCACAGCTATGTGAAGATTTGGGGGAGGTGATGAATTACAAGAGAAGTGAGAGGACAAAGGTTTAAGGTGTTTGGATGTAAATTCCTGAACACAACATTGATAATCCTATACAGTGGCTACTCACCAAGGATTTAGAAGGCATTTGTTTGCTGTTATAAAGCAAGTCAAGTTATTTTTCATACTTCTAAGTACAATGCTGCTGTCATAGAAATTACAACTGGCCTCAAGACTTTTCAGATCTCAGCTTTTGTTCTTAAAACCTATTGATCCAGTCCCCTGCCTTTTGCTATTCTAAACACTTTAAACCTTTGTTCTCTCTCTCTTTTGTAATTCCAAACACCTCCTGAATCTCTGTCTTCTCCACTTCTTCGTTAGGACAGACACCCCTGTCGTGATATCCTCACCAGGACGGGAAGGCCTCACACCTCAAACTTCCCGTCCTGGCTCAGACCATTGTTCCTTTCTCTATATTCAAAGTGTACCGCGCTTTTCTTTGTATCCCTCGACCACTGTTTGATGTCCGTCACCTTATTATGACGTGTATAGATGGGTCAGCCAAGCAAATCTCTGATAGCGTCACATCCTTGTATTGAGCACATATAAGGCTGCGCCAGACGAGATTTCACTTCACTTCTTTCTGATGAACCACTCTGTGATTTATCCTGAGGTCCTTTTGCAATCGTATTGTTTTCTTAATAAATCTGACTGAACCTTTTTGTGCGAACCTTGGCAAATATTTTTTTTGACTTAAGATCAGAACTTCTTCAACACTGCTATAAACAAACATGACCACTATACAACAAAGCTGGGACATTACTTTTTGTCTCATTTTTGTTTTTCTGGATCATGTGGTGTTTGTGTTTGTGGCTCTTCGATAGGTTTGATTTAAATCTCACACAGAGGTTATACTGTATGCTAATACACATTTAAATCATACTGTATAGTAATGTTTGCACTCCTGACTTAATAAGGCTTACCAAGGAGTGGGCCAGGTGCAAGGCCTGCATAATAGACCAATGTAATCAGCACACTGACAAAACATTATTCAGGCTCAGACCATCATCACTACTGATGATAAGTGCTGATGATGGTCTGAGGACCTAGACATTCACCTTTTTTCACTTTTTTCCCCACTATGTAAATAAATAATCTATTTTTGCATCCAACAAGCCTTAATAGTTTTTGTCAGTGGGCAGGCTTTTCTGATTGCATTGGACTAATCATGTTATGGTCATTTCTAACATAACATGTTTACAAATGTAGTTATTAGTTATCTATAAATAGATGGCTAAGTAGTTATGTTATGCACACTAGATATTCATTTGATCCATTCTTTAAGGCACATATAGAAAATGCTGAGTGGTAAATGGACTGCACTTATATAGCGCTTTTATCCAAAACGCTTTACAATGAAGGCCTCTCATTCACCCATACAGACATACATTTACACACCAATGGCGGCAGCTGCCATGCAAGATGCTAGTCTGCTCATTCGGAGCAATTTGGGGTTCAGTGTCTTGCCCAAGGACACTTCCACATGTGGACAGGAGGAGCCTTGATTCGACCCTACGATCATTGGACGACCCGCTCTACCTCCTGAGCTACTGTACAGCCGCCCCATGCTGGCAAGGGAACACCATCACACCTCTCATCAACATGTTTAGAATGTATTGAACTGATGGGAAAGTGGCTCCTCAGAGATAATCAGTTAGATAAAAATAGCCAAGTACTTTTCGATCAGTGTCGATTCCACTCCAGATGTTATACACACAGACCAGCTCACATTCTTTATACGATATGAGTCATGTGATGGCTGCGCCCTGGAGCGTTTTGTCAAGTTTCTGCCAAGGGAGTCATTCAGGAGAGTCACATTGCGGGTCTGTTCTTGATGGTTTATAAGACAAGACTCAAGAGTGAAACTAAATTGGTTGTATTTGGGACCAGTTCTGTCCAGTGTGACTAAGATTTTTCATTGGTTGCACCAGTGTGAGTAGTCTAGCTGAGATTCAAATGGTCTTTTCTTTTTTTCCTCCTCTTATTCGAAAACCATGACTTGATCATGGTTGATCATTAGGTTAACTAGCCTATTTTATGGATTATGACCATATACTTTATGTATTTTGCCCTGCGCTTCTTTAGTTAGCCATTTCACCCACAACAAATGCAACTGGAAATTATCTCACCGTTGGCTAGTAGTGGTATTAACACACCAAATATCAATTTGCGGTTAAACATTTACACTATCATGCACGGCAGGGGCTTTCGTGAATAGGCCTACACCAATTACATTTTGGTTTAGTTGACTGCCTACAGGTGCCTATACATATGTGCTAGCACTTAGAAGAGCTAAGTATCTGTCTTTTAAAGGGGCCATGACATCAAAAATGCAGGTATGGGAAGCTGCATAGGAAAAAAGTACAACAATGCATGATGATACTGTGAAGCTGTGAACAGAAACTAGCTGTCTCTGACATCTCAAGCTGTCAGCCCATTACTTGACTGGTGATTAAATACTTACATAACTTTACAAACTATGATCATGCGCACACATTTAAACCAAAATACAGAAATGTAAAACAGGAGAATGAGGAGTTGTCGGCACACAAAACTCAATACCCCTGTGGTGGTGATACTCACTATATAAACCCATGTTAATGAAAAGGTCTTGAGGACTTGGACCCTAACAGTATAGTATTCTTTTCAGCAAAATGAAACACCAAATTAAACTGACTATAAATTTTGGGTGTGTCACAACAACGTAATAAGCTTATGCATTATATTAAATTTAGGCTTCACAAAACATCTATAACCTTGTCATGCCATACTTTTAAAATATCTAGGATGGTCTTGCCACTTGGGAGCATAGCCAATATTGGGCCTGATCTCATCCTCATGATGCGTTGCAGGATTCCATATGCTCTCTTATAAGCCAGACCTTATGAAGTGTTACCGAAGTACCTTGAGGACAAGGACCCCTGTGGTGTGACATTTCCGTCCGATAGACAAATAGGAGAGAGTGAGAGGTTATGCTGGCAAACATAATTATAATCTCATGTTATTCAGACTTTTGTCTCTTCTCACAACCAGTAAATTGTTGCACATTTTTATTCTCTTACATTTGCTTTTCAAAAGAAGCAGGAGAGAGTAAAAGAGATGGAATGGGTGAGTGAGAGAGAGAGAGAGGCAGAGAGGATATCAGAGAGCTGTCAAGTTGTTCTTCAAAATGTTCTCTATTCTAATTTGCATAAGTATATTCGTCAAATTTGTGTGCAGTCAGAGGCTTTTGAACGTTTGAGAGCAATGTGCAGCTTTCTCTCTTGGCATACTCTCCAACCCTGCCTTGAGAACCTGCAAATAGTTATTAGTGCCAATGCAGCCAATAGTACGAGCTAGCTAGCTTGCAAACAAGACGGGACTTGCCAAACACAGCATGGCCTCTATGTTCTGGGGGTGAGACGGGCATAATGGACTAAATGCCCAATTACTGATTGCTCCAGAGGATATCAGAACTAGCAGATAAGTTAATTGGGTGGGAGTGATAGCAGCTGGAGTGATGGCAGATGTTAAGTATTTAGTTGGTGTCCATAGTGGTCCAAGAGGAGGTGGAAACAAAGCAGTCAAAACGGTCCTTGAGTCGGTACACAGTGGAGAGCATTTTGTCTTCTGGTCTAGTCAGCGGAGCCAAGACCAAGACCAGAGAAGGGTGGTGGGGTGGGGTTCATCCAGCACCCCAACAGAAAGATCCAGTGTTTTGCAATCAGAGTTAGATTTTCCTTCACCAAGAGTCTGGAAGGGAAGGAGAGAAAGGGACAGAGGAGTGAAGGTGGTGGCGGCCTGGTGCCGCTTGCATATTTCATACACATTTAAAAAATAAATAAGTACAGTATGAACCTTTCAATGTGCATAATGACTAGGTACCTCTGTATACTGTAGGAGGTTAAATGTCCTTGGTGTAAGCTAATGAGCTCACACTACACACTAATCGGGCTGCATCACGCATATAAGGAGAATGTTAACAGATGTTCCTCTCTTGAATCTCAAACATGCACACACGACAAGATTTGAAAATAACGGCTCATCACACACTACAGGATCTTATCGTGCCCGCGGGAAC
The DNA here is from genome assembly GCF_949987555.1 of Borostomias antarcticus. Lineage (NCBI taxonomy): Eukaryota > Metazoa > Chordata > Actinopteri > Stomiiformes > Stomiidae > Borostomias > Borostomias antarcticus. The sequence goes on from NC_140254.1 coordinate 6,441,211, forward strand.
AACAAACCACTGGTCTCGATGCCTTGTAAAGTAGTGACATAATAATCTTAAATATCAAACATGTTTGATATTCTCGGGATGGCCCCAGTGGGTCTGCAAGCCGATCGGGAGGTATAAGATTGGATCTGTAAACCCCTCATATTACAAGTCCATCTGGGCCGAACATCGGTACGGACCAGCGTTCCAGACCAGATTTCTCCTCCGATTGTCGGAAGGGCTGAATCGGGGATAAATCTGACCAAAAATGTGTGAGCCTGGAATAAGGTGAACTAGCCTGGCTTTGCCAGACCCATTTCGCAAGAATTGTTCTATGGGAGGCTGGGCATTTTGCTCAGCTGCCCCCACCATAGGAATGCCCTCCCTGACAATCTGAGGGCACCACAGACTGGTCTAACGACCTAACGTTCTTATTTAGAAAAGCTTTTTGTATGTAATGTGTACATATTTTAGATATGAATTTGTGGCTCCTTTTTCTTAATGTCATTCAATGTATGATTATGATTATGATTATTATAATGTATTCACAGTGTAACTATTGTTTCTGATAGGATTCCCTATTATTCTGACATTTTGAACAGAAATGGCTGTTCCGATTGGTCAAAAGTTTTCAAATTTGTCAAACACATCACCTACCCTGGTAAACAGGTCTCCAAGAAATATTGCATCGATTGGCTAGGTGGTGGCGCTAAAGGAACCATTCTAATTTGCAAAATTTGAACGGGTATATCTCATGCCCCATCTCATGTATGACTTCAGAGACTTGACATTTTGCACAGACATGCCTCTCCTCACAAGGAACACATTTGCCTCAAGAACCCATAACTTCCGGTTATGTAGATTTTCCACCATTAAAAAAAGCTTAAAACCGAACTCCTCCTAGGAACTTTGACCGATCTGCATGAAAATCAGTACACGCAATCTAGGCACCAATATCTACAGTACTATCTTGGCACATTTTGGAAAAGTTACAAAAACGCAATGAGGCAATTAAGTTTGTAGAGTGTGTTGCTTGGGTGGGGCTTATTACATAAAGGTGTAATGTCTCAATGGTTGGACCAAACACCACCAAACTTTCTAGCCATGTCTGGACACATAAAAGAAAGGGACTTCTCCATTATTGGCCCAATCAAACCAAATGGGGGCACTAGAGAGCTCATTTCCAGTTTAAGCCTAACTCCCATGCAGACATTTCCCAGACTTAGTGCAGTTGTAGAGGGGCATGCTACGAGGTAACTGGATAAATATTACATTGATTGGCCACTGGCTGGCGCTATAACAACCTCAAATGCTTAAAAATGGCTAAAATGCAACCCATAACTGTGGCTCTCCCTGTGGCCAAAAATGTTTCGCATTTTTGTTGGCGTAGCACATGGTATTCTCCACAACTTACTAATAGGACACAAAGTTGTTCACTGCCCCCAATAGTTTACATATAGTCGAATGAAATGCTTGGTAGTTTTTGCATAATCCTGACTTCAATGGCCACATAGTTCTAATGTGGCTATAACTTATTTCCCTTGTTGCCTTTGATGCGTTCATTGCGCTTGGCCCCTATATGCTTGCAGCTTTAATTACTATTATTATTATTATTATTATGATTATTGAACCTGTCTGGTTCATGTCCATCTACTGTAGAAATCCTCTAATGCCTGTCCTTTAAGCAATTTTCTCCTGTGCCTTCTCACCCAGTAATTGAAGGCTCAGTAATGTGTTAATGATTGACTGCTCCTCTCTAAGTCTCTCCGTCTGTGCCCTGGCTGAACGCCACACTGCACACTTGTGTCTGCACCGGCTTCTTTCTTGTCCTCCCCTGCAACCCTAACCCCCTCTATCTCTCTTGGCGCTTCATTAGTCTTTCACCCACAAATGTTTTTTCAGTGCCTCCTCCTCTCAGCCCACAACTTCCGCTCGTTTCCTCTACATCCCTCCCTCTCTCCCCTCCCTCTCTCCTTCCCTCCCTCTTTCTCTCCTTCCATCCCTCCCTCTCTCCCTACCTCTACATGTGTCTCTCCCGCTCTCGCCCTTCCTCCCTCCCTCTATCCCTCCCTGCTTCTCTCCTATCGACTGCCGGGTGATGAACACACACACACACACTGTGCAGCTATGGTTAAAACCTTAACTCTCTACATCCCTGACCACATACACACCGCAGCCCTGAAACACACTCTCTCTCTCTCTCTCTTTCACACACACACACTGCAGCTATGGCACTAACCTTAACTCTCCACATCCCTGACCACATACACACTGCAGTTCCTGAAATATACTGTACACAAACACAGACACTGCAGCTGTGGCACAATCTGCAGCCTTGACACACACACACACACACACACACACACACAAACTGCAGCACCCAGTCAGGGGATGTCTGAAACGTCTGTACAGGACGGTCACTGCCTGCAATGCCTTGTCTCCTTAATGCAGTTGCAGCAGAAGTGGTTTGGGCAATCAAGCTTGAGCCTCTCATTACCTCCACCCAGGACAGAATCCGTGGGAGGAAGTTATGTTTTCCATGACGTGTTAGTTTGTCTGCTAGTTAGTTATTCAGCAGGATTTCGCAAAAACTACCAGACCGATTTTCATGAAATTTGGAGGTGGATGGGTGTAGCATAGACCAAGGAAGAACCCATTTACGGATCCACAAATTATTAACACTTAAAGGAGTAGTAAAGGGAAAATGCATGTTAGTCCTGTTTTAAGGTTACTTATGATCATATACAATGGTTCAGATCAAAACGTTGACAAAACTAGCACTTTTGGGAAAGTCTGATAATTGCTCTACCACCGTTTTGGTCATACAATGGATGTGGGTGGGCACCTTGAAAAATCTTTCAAAAACATGTTAAACTCGATTTCAAAGACAAGAAGCTCACTGAGGGGGTAATTGGTGTCTGTTGGTGTTCTGACATCAAATTCGTCGCAAAGTATGAATCCTGTAGGGTTTTATTGATAATTTTATGAAATCCATTGACTTGTATTGAAGCAACCGTTGTAGATGTGTAGATCAATCCGCAGAGGGGATTCAGGAAGCGGAACTACTTACGGTAGCTATTGTTATAGTTTATGTTGCTAGGCTACCTAGTTTGCGGAAGTTTACACACGTATGTGCTGCGACTAGAGAGTTCTATGCTAAATATTTAAAAAAGCCTTTCCAGATGAACTAGAATCTTACTTTATGGCGAATTATATGACAGAACCCCAACTAACGGTTGAGTTTCTTGTCTTTGAAATTGAGAGTTTAACATGTTATTTGAATGATTTTTCACGGTGCCCACCCACATCCATTGTATGACCAAAACGGTGGTAGAGCAAGTATGAGACTTTTTTCAAAAGTGCTAGTTTTGTCAACGTTTTGATCTGAACCATTGTATATGATCATAAGTAACCTTAAAACAGGGCTAAACATGCATTTTCCCTTTACTACTCTACTTTCTATGAGCGCCAAATAAATCTCTCCAACACGGGATTTGAGCAACAGCAGAAGCATGTTTATTCCAGAAGGACTGAAATCACGTGTTGGAGAGATTTATTTGGGATACATCAGAACAAGGAAACACTGGACTGTGTGGTATTGTGTGAGATTGGGGGCCGTCTTTTATTGTCATCAAAACACAACGCAGAGCTAAATAAGGACAGTGACAAAAGACAACGAAAGTCAACAATATCGAAGAATTTAGAACGATACCCAGCCCTAGTCCCTTGTAGATTCATCTTTTTGATTTAGGTTTTATTCCTGACATAGTCTCAGTAATGGGCTTTTATTTGAAGTTATCTAAATTTAAATAATATTTATTCTTAACTACTGTACAGTAGATTTGAATGGATTCATAAAGTTTTAGTTCATGTATTGAGAGAAGCCATTTGTCAAGTCCTGCCCTGTCCTAGTGACTTTCCTCCCCGCCCTCGTGTTTTCTGTCACTGCGTCCGAAATAGCATACTTCCATATTATTTAGTATGACAGAAAAACATTTAGTTTGTCCGAATACATAGTATGTCAAATGCAGTATGCCAAAAATACCAGGATGTCCTACTACATCCGGTCTCATTTTGCATTTTGCAGTATGCAAGACAGCACACTATTCTAGCTATTCTAACCCACAATCTGCCAGATGGCACAGACAGATGGCCGTGTATTGACAATGCAATGATGGCATAACATGAGTGTTTCTATATTTCTAGTATCATTGTAAGGGCAGCTGTACTAATGGTAAAAAGTATGCGATTTCGGCGTAGACGGGGAACAAGACAAGTGTGTTCCCTCTCCTTTTGGGTCCCCTGTTGGTTTCTCTGTACAGTGTTGTTCTTGTTTCAGTTAACCCTTTACTGCCTGCCCTCCTATGTGATTGTTTGCACCTGTGTCTTGTTGATTAGCCCCCACCTGCACCTCGTTCCCTCGTTAGTTCTTCCTGTCTGTATATATACCCTCTTGTTTCCTTTGTTCAATTTCAGAGCCTTGTTTGTGTTATGTCCATATACAATATTGCTCCTTGTGTTCCTGCTTTTGGATTGTTTTGGACACAGACCCTTCTTCACCTGCCTCCTGCATCCTGCTACTGGGTCCTACCTTTACTGCCACAAGCTCCATTGGGACACCATTAGGTTTGCTGCCCGCCCTATACAACACGTGAGTTGGAATTGTCCATCACAAGAAGCCTATTGGCTTGGCAATTTTTATTTTTTGGGACTGTCATAACAGCCGTTTTACTCATTCCCCTCACTCAAACCAATTTCACTCAAACCAAACAAAACAGAAAACAATGAAACACAGAAGAAACATGCAACAACAGTCTCAACGACAGTGATAAATATGTTCCCGCAGACACAGACAGGCCTGGGGTGTAGGAGAGAGTCACGATTTACATGTCGGTGCCAGTGACCCCATACAAGAGCGCCCATATCACTTCCTGTTGAGCACTAGACCGGACCAGAGAAGAGTGGTGATACGATCACACCTCTGTTTTCCTATCCCACCCATCAAAATGGATGTCTATTCATAGGTATCTTTTAATACCCATGGATGTACTAGGCCACAGTACCCTTTGATGTGCTTTATTTTAAACCACCACCATGTTTTGACGGCCTAATGGATCTCAACAAGATAGACACCTGCTGCCGCCCACCCCAGCAGGAGGCTGTATAGAGGCACTTTTTGGCTTGTTTTGATGGTGATGAATATGTCTGACGGTGTAATGGGTATGCTGGTTGGGTCAGTCAGTGGTTGAGGTCTTATCCTTTTTTTTTTTATAGCCTAGGTCTATTCCTGGGGCTCTCACGATTTCAGGTGGCTGGTTGGTTGAATTGTCATCTTATTATGCTTTTGAGCACTTTCCATCCCATTCCCACTCCTCACCCAGTTCTGTGCCCATCAGTCTAAACTGGCAGAGGCCTAGGGGGAGATGAAGTATGGCCTCTACATTAAAGGACACTGCTATTATTCTGGACCAAACACTCACTCTCAAAGATGATTGTTAAGTTTTGCCTACATGCAAAGTCTATTTTCAGCCTGGTAAGTTGATATGCACCGTTCTGTTTAGTTCTGCACATCCCACAACATGGCAGTACTGTACACTAAAGTTTCATTAACACAGCATCCTCTCTGCTCTGTTAGGGGGCTGTGACTTTGAAAGCTGCTCTGTCTCCTCAGCTGTAGGCGTGTGGTTCCTGTGAAGATGTGTTCCTGGGGAGGATGGGCCATTTCCGCCGCGCCCCACCCCTCCATCCGGCCTGGGACATGATGTCAGAAATAAAATAATTTATTGTACACGGCGCTGGTAGGCAGGCCTACAATGCAAAAATAAGTCACTCAAACGTGGGGCGCAATGCTGTTATTGTGCGCAGCGCGCGAGGTGAATGCTGCATACAGTCACAGGTGCAATCAATCCGCATGCGACTATGAACTATGAACGGAATGCAGCTAGCCACCGAGAGGCTGATTTCATGGTTAACTTTAGGAACACAGACAGTTTCAAGAAAGATGGACATTGCAATATTTTTTGTGGAGTTAAATGGAAATGCTACCTGCCTGATATGCAAGAAAAAAAAGTTGCCGTTCTAAAGGAATATAATGTCAAGCATTATTCATTACTAAACATGGAGAACGATGTGAGTCAAAGGGAGACGAGAGAAAAAAACAAGCCACACAGCTGAGAGGGCTAATGTCTCAGCAGTCTTTCAAGATATGTCTGGCAAGAAATGGAAACAAACTTGAACTTTAATAAATGCAAGTACAGGTCCAGGGCAGGCTTATAGCAGTGATGCATCTTGCAGCTAAAATAGAATTAAGTACAAATGCAGGCTATTCAATATAAAATATAAGTAAGGAAAAAAGATTTTCACTAACTGTTAAAATGTATTGAAACCGGTTTGAATTATCCATCCATCCATCTTCATCCGCTTATCCGGGGTCGGGTCGCGAAGGCAGCAGTTCCAGCAGGGGGCCCCAGACATCCCTTTCCCTGGCAGCATCAACCAGCTCTGCCTGGGGAATCTTTAGCCGCTCCCAGGCCAGTGCGGAGATGTAATCCCGCCACCTAGTCCTGGGTCTACCCCGCGGCCTCCTCCCAGCTGGAAACGCCTGGAACACCTCCCTAGGGACGCACCCAGGAGGCATCCTCACTAGATGCCCGAACCACCTCAACTGGCTCCTTTCAACGCAAAGGAGCAGCGGCTCTACTCCGAGTCTCTCCCGGATGACTGAACTTCTCACCCGATCTCTCAGGGAGACCCCAGCCACCCCCCGGAGAAAACTCATTTTGGCCGCTTGTATCCGTGATCTCGTTCTTTCGGTCATGACCCATCCTTCCTCTTCGATCTGAGGTTCGACTATCGGCTGGACCCTCCTTTCCAGCACCTTGGAGTACACTTTCCCTGGGAGGCTGAGTAATGTGATGCCTCTATAATTGGCACACACCCTCTGGTCCCCTTTTTTAAATATTGGGACCACCACCCCAGTCTGCCACTCCTTTGGCACTGACCCGGACATCCACGCAATGTTAAAGAGGCGTGTCAACCAAGACAGCCCCTCAACACCCAGCGCCTTCAGCGTTTCTGAACAGATCTCATCAGTCCCTGGGGCTTTGTCACTGTGGAGTTGTTTGACTACCTCAGTGACCTCCTCCAGGGAAATTGACGATGACCCCCCATCATCTTCCGGCTCTGCCTCGATCGTAGAGGATGGATTAGTCGGGTTCAGGAGTTCCTCAAAGTGCTCCTTCCAACGCTCAACAACCTCCTCAGTTGAGGTCAGCAGTGTCCCTTCCTTGCTGTATACAGCTTGGATGGTCCCCCGCTTTCCCTTCCTGAGGTGTCTGATGGTCTTCCAGAAACACTTTGGTGCCGACCAAAAGTCCTTCTCCATGGTTTCTCCGAACTCCTCCCACACCCGCTGCTTTGCCTTGGTCACGGCCGAAGCCGCAGCCCTACAGGCCAGCCGATACCCTGCAACTGCTTCTGGAGTCCCCCAGGCTAACATATCTCGAAAAGGCCTCCTTCAGTCCGACGGCTTCCCTGACCACCGCTGTCCACCACGGTGTCCTAGGGTTACCGCCCCTTGAGGTACCTATGGCCCTCAGGCCGCAGCTCCCAGCCGCAGCTTTAGCAATGAAGGCTTTGAACACCAACCAGTCATGCTCGATGTCCCCAACCTCCACAGGGATGCCAGAGAAGCTCTGCCGGAGGTGGCAATTGAAATCTCTCCGGACAGGCTCTTCCTCCAGACGTTCCCAGTTCACCCTCACTACACGCTTTGGTTTTCCAGGTCTGTCCAGACGTTTCCCCTGCCATCAAAACCAGCTCACCACCAGATGGTGATCAGTGGACAGCTCTGCCCCTCTCTTTACCCGAGTGTCCAAAACACATGGCCTCAGATTGGCTGATACGATAACAAAATCTCTCATCGATCTTTGACCTAAGGTGTTCTGATGCCAGGTGTACTTGTGGGCATCCTTGTGTTCGAACATGGTGTTTGTTATGGACAAACTGTGACTAGCACAGAAGTCCAACAACAAAACACCATTCGGGTTCAGATCGTGGTGGCCATGCCTCCCAATCACGCCCCTCCAAGTTTCTCCATCATTGCCCACGTGTGCATTGAAGTCCCCCAATAGGACAGTGGAGTCCCCTGCAGGAGTCCCAAATAGGACTCCACTCAGGGTCTGCAGGAAGGCTGAGTACTCTGAACTGCTGTTCGGTGGATTAGCACAAACCACAGTCAGAGTGTGTGTACCCCCCCCCACCACAGTCCTAAGGCGTAGGGAGGTGACCTTCTCGTCCACTGGGGTGAATTCCAGCACAGAGGCGTTCAGCTGGGGGCTAGCCTTATAGCCACACCTGCTTTACCTTTGGGGGGCGGCTGTGGCTCAGTGGTAGAGCGGGTCGTCCAATGATTGTAGGGTTGGCGGTTCGAATACCGCCTCCTCCGGTCCACATGTCGAAGTGTCCTTGGGCAAGACACTGAACCCAAAATTGCTCCCAATGAGCAGGTTAGGTTGCATGGCAGCTGCCGCCATTGGTGTGTGAATGTGTGTGTGAACGGGTGAATGAGAGGCCATTGTAAAGCGCTTTGGATAAAAGCGCTATATAAGTGCAGTGCATTTACCATTTACCATTTACGCCTCATACTGTGAGCAACTCTGGAGAAGAACAGGGTCCAACCCCTATCCAGGAGTTTGGTTCCGGTGCCGGTGCTGTGCGTGGAGGTTAGCCCCACCAGGTGTAATTGGTATCGCTCCACCTTCCTCACAAGCTCCGGCTCCATCCCCCCCAGCGAGGTCACGTTCCATGTCCCCAGAGCCAGCCTCTGCCGCTTGGGTCCAGTCCGTCGGTGCTCACCGCTTTCACTGTCACCTTGTTGGCAGCGCACCCGACCCTGACAATTCCTCCCACGGGTGGTGGGTCCACGGGACTGAGGAGATAGTGTTTGCACGTAGCTCTTTCGGGCTGGGCCTGGCCGGGCTCTGTGGAAGCGGAGGCGCAGGCGGGCCCTCCGTCTGGGCCTGGCTCCAGACGAGGGCCCCGGGCTTCCTCCGGGCCGGGTCTCTCTTCCTCTTTGGTCTTCCATCATGGGTTTTTTTACCTGTTACCCCAGGCAGGGGGGCTAGGGGGTACTACTACTTGCCCAAGGTGGACCCCCAGACTAGTGGAGGGAAGGAGGCGTCTTACTTCTCCATTCTAGTTCGTACTGAAACTAGCCACTGCCCAAAGCACCAGTCAGGGGAAAACTTGGTGTGGCCTGCAATCAGGAAGTGTAGGTCCAGCTTCAGGTGAAGCTTGTGCATGGTCTGCCAAGCACAGTACCACAGCACAAAGTTGTTCTTGTTTTGTCCACTGCAGTTGTCACAATGAAGGTCCACATGTGTTTCTCCAACTCCATAGTTGTTGAAGAAACGTAGTTGATGACTGTATTGCTGCTCTTGATGCCATCCCTTTGTCGATCAGATAGTTCACTTGCATTTATGGTACCTAAACATAAAAAAGCTCAATTAATAAACTGTATTTTGTAGCACATGTAGTATGTGGATTAATTCCCCCATCTAGTGTCTAAAGATAAGAACTGCAACAACACAACGTATTGGTTGCCAAAATACCAGAGAATGCACTGTTTCAGTCACACTGTGATAATATCTTCACTCCGAGAGGAACATAATGTTACACTCATCAGTAATCACAATCAAGTATTTCAGAGTGCCATGTAATAAGTTACGTTAGATACTGTAGTGTGGAGATAACATTAGGTCTGGCTATGCAGATCCCAAGAAAGATAACGATAGCTAGTTAGCTAGCGGTCTAGTAGAAAAGTAGCCATGTCACCATGCGACTTTATCCCATGAAACTCCATAAACTCTGTCCAACGAGCAAAGGCTGGCCCGATATCTATCCGACTTTTGCTCCTTCTTCGGTCACTGAGCTTTTGAGATTCATATTGTACGGTTCGCCGGGGCTCAGGCGGAGAAGCAGGATGACAAAACTTGACCATTTTACCAAACGTTTAGCTGAAAAGAGTGAGCGGAAGTGGACGGAAAAGCTGCCGTTTTATAGTCGCACACACACTTGATGCTAACTAATATCTATAATGCTGATAATTCATGGAAGTAAAACGTTTGCTGGCTACTGCTAATCTCACAGTGGTGAAGCTAGAATAGTACCTGACAACCCAGCGCGCAGTACCAACGCTGTAATACTATTGGCTGGTATGATATCAATGATATTCGAGTGTCATTGTCGGGCCGTCAAAATTTCATAATGTAATAATTTCAGACAAAATATTATTTTTTTGGGAAAAGCAACACTTTTACTCTGCAGCCATCGCAAAGCCCTATGGATGTTTTTTTTTTTTTAAATGTTTATTTTAATCCACATATAACATATTATACCTTTAAGACATAATTACATACATGCAGGGGTCAAAATTAACTTTTTAGCTCACCAGCCAAATGTCTGGTAGATGAAAAATTGTACCCGCCAAACCTTTTTTCCCCAGCCAAAAATAACATTTATATAAAGCCTTTTTTGTGTCGCGTAGACATACAGTACATTTAATCTGCATAATAACATGATATGGTGGTGAATAAAAACATTGGTCAGAGCAGATTCCTGGTACAGGTGGTGTTGGAGTCCTATCCCCAACTGAACTGATCTAGTGATTAGTCAACCCATTCCTAAATCACAAAGCTATCCCATAGGAATGAGCCTAGTGTATAATCATACCAGCTGGGCAAGCTGACTTTGCTAGCTACCTAACCTAGCCCTAATGATATTGTCCGGCTCGATTGCTGTGCAACATATCAACTGACCAGTTGTTAAATGTATTTCACAACACTTTCTAGCCAACAATGTCAAATATCGAGGGTTTTCACGGCCCATCATCTGTCGGCCATGTTGGAGGTTGACGCTACTGAATGTTGGTAGCTAGCTAGACAGATAGATCAATAGACAGGTAGATAGACCTATCTATCTATTCGTTAGCCTAAACCTGAGCTTACACCTACTAAACCTAAGCTAAAACCTCCAACATGGCCGGCTGTGAAAACCCTCTATATGTGATGCTTGTTTTGGCTGTCTGGCACCAGTGATGCCAACTTCGCAACTTTGTCGCTAGATTTAGCGACTTTCCAGAAAAAAAACTGCATTTCTCTGTGCCAGTTGTCCACATACCACACATGTGCCTCTCCTTATCTATTCTACATTTTCCTTGTGATATCGGGCTGCAGTATCTCCTTATCTCTGCCAGAATGGTATGTCTCTTCCACCTCCGTTCCATCTTTTTTTTTCTACGAGGTGATTTCTCTTTTTGCTGTGAGATTTGTCACGGGTGTACGCTTATTATAACTGTATCTACAGGCGGGTTCCCAGTCTGGCTCTTTCCGGTGTGGGTTGGTAGCACAGAGATTGTCAAGTAGATAGAGGAGGAGGAGGGGAAGTTCAGGAGAATAGAAGAGAGGAAGAATAGAGGACTCAAACAAGGGTTGAGGAGTCACCAGGAAGCCAGAGACTCAAAAAATCACCAGCTCCAATGTTCTTCTTTTAGGTGTGTGTGTGTGTGTGTGTGTGTGTGTGTGTGTGTGTGTGTGTGTGTGTGTGTGTGTGTGTGTGTGTGTGTGTGTGTGTGTGTGTGTGTGTGTGTGTGTGTGTGTGTGTGTGTGTGTGTGTGTGTGTGCCTGTGTCTGTGGAGACACGTGCATGTGTGCATCTGTAAGCACGTACCAGTCATAAAGAAGGCGAGAGAGAGAGACAGACAGAATGTGTGTGGGTTTGTTCGTGTGCGCGGGTGCAGGGCCCGCACTGTGGGTGAGTTGCGGAGTAGAGAGAGAGAGAGAGAGAGAGTGGCAGGGTTCCGGTTGGAGAGTGAGAGAGTGGGAGGAGGGAGGAGGACCTCCTTCAGACTGTTCTGGAATCTCCCTCTGATGTAATCTTCCTGTGTGACATCATCCTCCGCTCGCCCTGGAGCTCCCTATTCTCACCAATCACACAGCACAGTGGCACATTCTCACCAATCACACAGTAGCAGAGCAGACAACCATTTAATTCTTCCAAGACCTTTTCTCCCACAAACATAAACCTATATCCTCTCTCCCTGAAAATACAAGTCTTCCCTTACTCTAAGGTGTAGATCTCTCACATGCAGTTTGTACCACAGTGAGATGATAATGGACAGCAAGTGTTTACAGAGACTAGCAGCAACCGGAGCAGAGCCCTACGGATTCACTGACTGAGCTATTTTGAGTCATTGATTCTTCTACAAATTTTGACGTCCTAGGTTCATTTCCCGCATGCGCTATCTCCCGGGGCTTTCTGTATGGAGTTTTCATGTACACCCCATCCTCACTCGGATTCCCTCCACATAGAGCCCCAATATGAAAAACATGCAAAATAACAGGTCGCTCTCCTGTTTGTCCCTGAACCGGATTGGACAGAGCACTTGGATTGGTCCCCGGGCGCCCACTGCTCCTGGCGGCCCTTGGAGGAAGGACAGCATGGATGGGTCAAAGGCAGAGAACTAATTTCATCAGGCAACCCTTATGTGTGTGTGTGTGTGTGTGTGTATGTGTGTGTGTGTGTGTGTGTGTGTGTGTGTGTGTGTGTGTGTGTGTGTGTGTGTGTGTGTGTGTGTGTGTGTGTGTGTGTGTGTGTGTGTGTGTGTGTGTGTGCGTGTGTGTTTGTGTGACAAATAAAGACTTCTCCTATTGGGGCCTGCTGTTCACTCACTCACTGTCCACAGCTGAGCTTGTTGCTTGATTTAGATCGAAACACATGAGCTCAGCAAGCTCATTGTGTTGATAGAAAGGCGCTGTGTATAATTATGGGATGTGCGTAAATGGCTAGTGTAGATAGACAAAGACTCTGCTATTACATGGCTTGCTGATACCCCTTTGGTTGTGGAGGGTTTTCCATTTGTGGATCTGGTGGGGAAGAGTGGAAGGAACAAAAGAACCAGTCAATGGGAAACTCTTTTGTAAGGCCCCCTCTGCAAAGTGAAAATAATTTGACTCTTTTTTATAACCTCTAACCATGACGCTATGTTCCATTAGAAAGAATGCAAAGACTGGTTGCTAAGCCAACGAGGACTGTAGGAAAAATCATGTAAAAATAAAACACAATGACGTGTTTAGTCAGCGGGAGAGTGTCCTGAAATATTTTCTAGGAAGAAAAAAACATCATCAAGCCAGTGGTGTTGCGCAATTTTTCGGGGCTCCCCCGCAGGTCGGGCCATGGGGCCCCTCCCACAGAGTGACATGGGATAGACATTGCTGCCACTTAATGCTCTAAAAAAAAAAGTTTATTGTTGCAGGCATCATTGACAAATACAAACAAGTGGCTCTATATTAGGCTATTATAACAGGAAGGTATTGTAGAACATTCATTATAGCCTATCATTTGAGTTCACACAACGGAACGGTTCACACAACATATTCTGTATCAAAGAAAAGTCGTCTACAAAAAACAAAATATATCCTGTAGGCTACAGAGGCTGGAGTCAAGAGCTGCTTTCTACATGTGTTGTAGTAAGCTTATTATTTTATACGAGTTGTGAATGAAATTCAAGTCTCACCACTGTGTTTTGTTTTCCTACTTGACTGTTGTTCTAACTTTGTAGTTCGTTCCTCTAGAATCAGTCTGTTAAAACTACAAATTCTTCCTGTGTGACATCATTTCCCTGTCTTCTTCATCCTGAAACTGTGTCACTTCCTTTTTCACGTTATAAACTATCGCTTTCGTTCCCCAGTCACTCACTCTTGCCTGGATTCACTTCCTGTGCATTGAGTCCGACTTGCAAATCGTAACATAGAATAAACTTATTGTCTTTGTTTGAAACCAGCTTTACCGACCACTCAGCGTGTTCTTTGAAATCTAAACTAAACCAAGTAAGATTTTTAATTTACAGAGTGCATCTCCTGGCATTCAAAGTTCTGTAGGCTATAACACTCTTCAGATCTAGACTGCATGCGCGTCGGCTCTCAATACTAAGGAGTGATAACCCAGACAGTCTCTCTTGCGACACTGTGCTCCTCAAATATGTCTTTATTAAGTTTTGAGAAAGATCTCTCGGCACTGGCAACAGTCACAGGTATTGTTAAAGGAGTAGTAAAGCATCATGTTTAGCCCTGTTTTAAGGTTACTTATGATCTACAATGATTTAGATCAAAAACTAGCACTTTTGAGAAAGTCTGATAATTGCTCTACCACCGTTTTGGTCATACAATGGATGTGGGTGGGCACTTTGAAAAATCATTCAAAAAACATGTTAAACTCTCAATTTCAAAGACAAAAAACTCACCAAGGTGTTAGTTGACGTTCTGACATATAATTTGCCATAAAGTAAGATTCTAGTTCATCTGGAAAGGCTTTTTAAAATATTTAGCATAGAACTATTTAGTCGCAGCACATGCATGTGTAAACTTCCGCAAACTAGGTAGCCTAGCAACATAAACAATAAATAGCTACCGTAAGAAGTTTCCCTTCCTGAATCCCCTCTGCGGATTGATCTACACATCTACAACGGTCGTGTCAATACAAGTCAATGGATTTCATAAAATGATCAATAAAACCCTACAGGATTCATACTTTGTTGCGAATTTGATGTCAGAACACCAACGGACACCAATTACCCGCTCGGTGAGCTTCTTGTCTTTGAAATCGAGAGTTTAACATGTTTTTGAATGACTTTTCACAGTGCCCACCCACATCCATTGTATGATCTAAACGGTGGTAGAGCAATTATCAACTTTCTCAAAAGTGCTAGTTTTGTCAACTTTTTAATCTGAACCATTGTATATGATCATAAGTAACCTTAAAACAGGGCTAAACATGATTTTTCCTTTTACTACTCCTTTAAAGGACATGGCCAACATTTTGGGAAATACGCTTGTTTTCCATCTTCCCTGGGGTTAGACAAGCAGTATGAAGCATTTTCAATTCTGTGCATGCAATATGGAGTGGTGAGACCTGGACCGATTAGCCTAGCTTAGCGGCATTCACTGGTACCAGGTTAGGCCGATTAGCCTACTTTCCAAATGTCACGAAATAACCCCCCAATACAACTCCAAAACTATTCTGTTTAGAGTTTTTAATGTGTGTATTTACCACGTTGAGTGATCACAATTTTAATTAAACATTTTCGTTTTCTAAAGGATCCGGAGCAGGCGAAGCTATGGCTAAATAAATATTATTCATAACACCTGGATGAAGGCTCTATATTTGGAATACAATTTATTACAGATGGAGAATCATCTGAAGTCACAACGGTGCTAGATGAAACCATAACAGAACACTTACCGCAGCCATTTCACTTCTCTGTGCGATGCCGATGGATGGGATGTCTGTATCCATTAGAAACACTGTCACGGTTCGGTTTCTATCCATTTTTTGGTATTGGTCATCTTGTGCAAAATGATCTATGCAAATATGCTGCTTGTTGATTATCTCCCTCGGTGTGTTGGGATCCATGTTCAAAGCAAGTAGCCATAGCTTCACCTATGAAACGACCTGTGATACCCTGGCCTCGACTGCCTGTTATTACAGCTCTTTACAACACATTGAACCATATTTATAAAGTTATGGATGGTGTATCTAGATACGAGCTAGTGTCATAGAATTTACAACTGGCCTCAAGACCTTTCTATTCCAAACACCTTAAACCTCCTCTCTCTCCTTTTGTAATTCACCACCTCCCTCAACCGTTCACATTGCTGTGCTTACCTACAGGATGACCTCCAGGAGGTCCACATACCTAGAACTCTGTCTACTCCAGAATAACCATCCTTTGTCCCTTTGTCTCCAAGAAATTACCGCCTTTTCTCATGTCACGTGTCTGTATTCTCGACCATGCCTGCCATTTCATATGACGTAAAATGGGTTAGCCAATCACATCCTCAAAGTGATATACCTGTGTTTTGCTTGAGAATAAAGGATAAAGGAATAAAGGCTTCTTTGGATGAACCACTCATGTTGCGTTGTCCAGGAAGTCCTTGCGCTCGTATGTTTTCTCAATAAACCAGACTTAACCTGAATCTTGGTAAATCATTTTTGACTATATCAGTTAAAATCCATTACACTAGTCTATTGTAGCATCTAACTAGTATGTGCGAGCTGATGATGTCCACTTCGCTCGTTGGAACGCAGGTTTGTTTACCTCGATACCTAGCTTGTCACAATGCTATGCGTTTGGAGTGATGCGTGTAATCACTACGCCTGTTTTTTTTTTTTAAATAGTTCAGAGTATTTCTGCTTAGAAAACAAAAATGTTTAATTAAACATTTTCTCGCCACTCCATATTGCACTCCATATTGCATGCACAGAATTGAAAATGCTTCATACTGCTTACCCTAGGGAAGATGGAAAACAAGCCTATTTCCCAAAATGTTGGCCATGTCCTTTAAAAACAATGTCAATGCTGTATCGGGGATACTGGGCAAAATTGACTGATTTTGAATGAGCAGGGTTTGTGCAAGGTATTTGATTGTTCCACAGGATCTGGAAAGGAAACTCGGCTGACAGGTTGTCTTTATACTGGGCTGCTAAAGCACTAGTGGACTCAGACAGATATGTCTGTTGCGCGCAAAAGTTCACGGGCCACTGGCCACTGTAAGAACAAACAATAATTCTAATGTAGCCTGTACCCTACTGATAATAGCCAACTATGAGCAGTGCTGATACTATATGGATAACACAAATTTATATTATTCTACTTGTCTCGAAGCGTGAGGCATGGCTAGCTGGCTCGGCTGTAACAGGGCTGTGCTGTCTGTCTGCCTAGACTCGGAGCTCAGAGAAAAAAAATCTAGTGGGGCCTCCTAAGCTCCGGGGCTTCCCGCACCGCGGGGGGTGCGGGGGCCTCCGGTACGCCAGTGGATCAAGTAAGTTAGGTGATAACTCATGCCTCCCATTCAACAAGCCCAAACATCTACTGTACCATTAAACCAAGAGGACAATATTATGGTTCAAAACAGCATTTGTGGTCAGAAGTTTCAAACAGGGCTACCCTCATCCCTAAAGACTGATGAAGAGACACCGAACCTCAAGGTTGGCTTAACACCAATTGGGTGAAAATGTTGAGGTGGTTTGGAACCTGATGGGTACTTGCTGGGTAGATGTAGAGAGTATGGAATATGCACATACAGCAGGAGGTAACACTTTTTTTCCAGACTGACTCAGTTGTAGGCAAGACAGACAGATAATGAGGTTGTGACAACAACGAAACATTCTTCTAGGCAGGAAAAAAAAGAGAAAAAAGCTGAGAGAATTGCTAATACAAAGAACAGCAATTCCCATAATGACTGGTTGCCAAGAATTTGAATGTCCTGACACGTGCCACCCACCTTCAGACAGATATAGCAGCAATGAGACACTCAGCGACGTCGGCACTACCTCCTTGGCCTTTCACACCCGCTTACGCACCACTCACTAAATGTCACACGATTCCTTTATTCTCAGAAAAACATCATTTGGAGGTTGGAATGAGGGGAGAGCTGGTGGATTTGGCATACTGTAGCAGAGAGCAGAGACAGGAGAGGGGACAACGTTCAAGTTGTTCTTACAGCAAAAGCAGGACTTGTGTCAGCAGATTTGTCTGAATCAGTGATGGTGCATGGGCATGCATGACACACTATACCTGTAGAATGACATAAAGATACATTCAAGGCCACAGTGGACAAAAAAACAATAAAATGTGCCCAGTAAAAACTGTAACTTGTATCAACCATGGCTTTTGGACTTACCATGTCTCTGAACGCCTTGGTTATTTTGTTGAGGTCCACAACCCCAGTTGTGGCCCAAGGGCTGTTAAATGAGCAAGTTGCCATAGAGAAGGCAAGGCTAGATAATCCTCTCCAGTGCATGTGTTATCTTTAATTTTGATCTGCAGCTCAAAAGATTATTTTGTGAATTGTTTTTTTCCATAGTTGCTTCTGAATAACTGTTAATGACTGCTAAGTAGCTGGCATGATAAGATTTGATTGGAGAAGCTGGCTTCTCCCAGATTTGATGAATGTTGCAGAATGTTGCATAGCTTATTTTCACCTAAAACAGAGGGGCGCTGTTGAGTGCTGACAAAAAAACAGTGTCGTCTGGTGGGTCCTAGAACCGGGTAAGCCAGGACCAACGAAGCACGCATGTGCAGCGCGCACAATTTTGGGGGAGGGGTGCGCTTTCAAAGCATGCCCTGATGGAAGGTTTCACAGCACCAGAAGGGCGCAGAGCAGTGGCATTTTTATATGTAAAAAACATACAGGAAAACTACAGCAGCCTAGGCTACTGATGTTTTTTAACACGTCAACAAACGCCAATAATTTGAGAGCGAGTGAATAAAAGGGCAATATTTAGGCCGAAACAACCAAGCTTTTAGGGACACACTAAATAAACTACAGAGCCATTATATGACAACAATTGCCAAGCACCACGAAGAGGAATGACAGAACGATAAAATACACTCAATAGCCTACTCCCCTACTTCACTACTCAGTGTTTAGGCTACTACTAGCCTACTAGGCTACCAGGCCTATTAGCCCACCGCTCCAGGAAGCAAAATTCACGCTCTCAAGTGCTGATTAAATCTAGGCAAAGCAAAACACACATCCACAACAACTGGTAATTAATCACAAAAGACCTACCTTATATCGTAACCCAAACTTGTTTAATCCACTTCATTTTGGAATCAACTTTCAACAAATACTCAAGATCTCCGTTTTCCATGTTCATTGATGTTGCCAGTAGCTAGATAGCTAAAGTGAGTAATGTGATTGACAGGTGATGTGAATGACGGGACAGTCAAGGCAAGTTTTGATTGGATAAACCGTCCCAATGTTAAAATGTCAATGGGAATTCCAATGTAAGCACTTCGAGAACTGGCTTACCCTACGCCCACTTTTAAGCATTTCGATGAATTACAGATTAGGTTACATTTCGACTGATGACGACATTGTTCGTGGTTTTGTATGTGTGGGCTAATTTGATTGGTTGATTTTTCATTTGGTCTTGATTTCCGTAAGCCAGAATCCTTTTACCTGGCCTACAATGTTAGGTGAATGACGAGCTAGTAAAGCTGAATCCCAATCTGAGTGCGAAAACCACCCTTGCGGCCCCTCGCACTTGCGGCCAAGGCCTGAGCACTTATTGACATCAGCTGGAAGGGCCAGAGGGTGCAGGGCCGTGAATTAAATGGGACAGCATTCTAGTGGTGTGCCAACGATTCCCAAGCCAGTTTACTGTAGCTCAATGCCCCTCCCACTTCGTTTTCATCGGCTGCCGCATCCCCCCGACGCAGAGGCTGCTCTGACGCGCTCCTCAGCTCTTTGCTCGGCTCTGCAAATTGACCGACTGACGTCTGTTTTAATTTAATAATAATTTTAAAATTATGTTGGGTGGGATATGTTCGCAGCATGTGGATTTCAAGATAAATGTTGTGTTATCGGCAAATGTCATCATTTATGTGTGATGCACTCGGATCATGACTCGGATGCACTCAAGCGTGTGTCACATGAGACGCGGTGGACTGTGAGTATTTTCTGCTCCTAAGTCCGCAAAATTGCGGACTTTCGGTAAGTGAGGTTAAAGTCGCACAGAAATAAAAACAAAAAGCATTCTGTCCCATTTTGGTTCACATAATTGGTCATAGTGTTCACCTATTCAACGATGTATGCCAACAAAATTACAAAATTCTACTTTTGTTGTAATCTTACATCAAAGTATATAATTTCTTACTTCCTGGAAAACGGTAGGTCACGTGCAATTACGACACCAGGTACCTTCGATTTAAGGCTAATAATCTCACGACATCCACCCTGTCAATCAAAACGTCAACTACTCTGCAGTATATAAATGTATGTATAAACCGCCCATTTGTCAACGTTCCAATCAAATTCCTCTAAACGTTATGTCCCGCCCCTATAGCCTGTTTGAGTCGGAAATACGTCAAACTACGTAAATTCGATGATCTCAAACGTCCGTTTCAGCCAATCAGCAGCAATCATCTGGGGGCCCTGCATGACTAAAAAGGCTGTTAAGCAGGGATGACTAAAGCAAAGTGAGCATACAGTAACAACGTGACAAATCCCTCTCAGCAAAAGGCAGTGGGTGGAGACTGGTTAATGAATCCAGGGTGATTGAAGGCTGCTCTTCACTCCTCTGTAGAGGATTACAGGGATTCTCCACGTGTTCCCCCTCACAGCACACACCAGTAGGAGGGACCAGGCTGGGATCACCTGCGAAGGCGTACCACTGGCCAGATGGTCAAATCGTATTAATTCATCTGATGGCCAATCCCGAAGCAGGAGTCCCAAAAACCTTCAGATCACCATGACAACAAGTGAAAAGGCATCACAGATATCCCAGAGCCCCAAAGCAATACTTTACTGAAATAATAGGAAATGCTGCTTCATGTCAAACTTGAAATGAAATTTGGTCTCTTGTGAGTCAAGACACTTCCGTTATCTACATTTACGGTCAAAGCTGTGACTGCTCCAGGTCTCCTGTCTTGGACTGACATACGGTATGACTCTTGATCAAGGCACCTTTCCGTTTCATCAGTTTTTTCCCCCAGTCCATGAGAACAAACCATCTAAAATCTTCCTAATCACCTGAAGCGTGTTTTGCATTTAATTGCTAGCATGGTTCACAGTATTTACTGCCTTTAATTTAATGGATGCCTTTCTACCTCTCTGAACCGCTTCAACTCTCATGCATCAGCAGTCTCAAGGGGCCCTTGGATACTTGGTGCATTGATGCACTCAGAGGCTGTTGTTAAATTCAGATGAGTCAGAGTTGGGTGACAATGGATCCTCAGGTGGGTGTAGGTAGATGCGGCTCCATGGTTTTGTGGCCAGGAGGTGGAGGATCCCATTCTGTTCCATTAATTAAGCCCTCTGTACTGTATGTCTCAGCATCAGCGTCAGGGATTTTAAATGATGGTTACCCTAGAGTAGCAGCCAGTTGTGGTGGCTCTATGTTTGTTATGTTTTTGTACTGGAGTCCTGTGCGTGTTTTCATCCTTTTCCTATGTTATTTTTTTGAGGCAACCGCCTGGCAGACTAACGCACACACACATTACAGACACACACAAATTCACAGATATTTGTCTCTGAACCTCTATACTCCACAAAGGCCTAAACCCACTGAGCATCCTCGTAGTCAATACACCTCTGCCTTTCCTTAATCTCCTTGGTGTTGACTTCTTGCCATCTTCTGCACATCCTGTCCTCAGGAGCGAAGCAGTGGAAGCCACTTCACTCTGCCTAGGCTGAAGTAGGAGAAGAGAGCATTTAGCATTCAAAGGCATTCACTAGCACTGTAGCTGAATGATGGCATTGAAATTGGTACAATCAGAAGATGAGTTCAGATGGAATCAACATACTTAAGTGCCTGAGAGGGAAGTGAAATAATTGCAGGCCAATGACTGTGGGCAGCTGTAGCATAAGATAACTGTGTTAAAGTGTTATGTAACTGTGTTAATATGTGAAAAAAGAGTTGTATTTGCATGTACTCGTGCAAAATTGCATGTACAAAATGTGTACAAAGGTGCAATGGGAGCAGTGGCGTCATTTCAGCAAAAGGCAAGTCAGAGTGGGGATGGTGGTGAAAGGGGGGTGTCCTAAAAAAAGTAGAATCAATTGCGCAATAGTCAATTTTGGTGCCACAACTGCACTGATGTGCCGCTTGCTCTTGCTGTGCTCTCTCAGTTGGCTCTGCATATTCTTCCAGCAGGAAAACCCCTTGTTGATAAAGACTCTCTGTCCAAGCCTGTCCCCCTGGGATGTTGACACCCTTCAAAAGTGCATGCAAAACACAATACACTGTCTTTTTTTTACTGAGTATTCAATCCAATCATATGCTTTGTATAGCTGGGTATTGAATCTTCTCCCATTCCTCATGGGAAACTGACATTAAGGTTGCACCGGAGAGGTGTTTTTGGAAGTACTAATGTCTATGCCTTCATTGCTACACTGAACTAGACTGGTCTCATCATGGTCACTGACACTGTCACTGCTGTTGCTACTGCACTTGCTGTCATCTGTTTGAGCAGGTGGACCTGGTTCAGTCTCCTTAGAAACAAATTATCAACACAAAACATTACAGATTTAGCTACTCAAATATATAAAGTAGCCTATTATGGGTAACTGAATGCTGAACTGCACTGAAACAATCACTGAACCATTGTATGTAAGACCTCACCTGCGTCCCCGTATCACCTGTCTCTGGTGCCCTTTGACTAAAAAATGTCCTAATGTCCCCGTTCCTTTTCTACCCTGCTGGTAGCATGTTTGAGTTAAGTCCCCTAGTAGCCTAAAAGTGAGACGATTGACAATATTAAAACATGCTTGCGCAAACACATCTTAGGCTACTCACACAAGTTAGTCGGGGTTCATTGATAGAAATGATTGAGAATAGAAGCGACATGGTTGGCATAGACCTATGTAAATTAGTGATTGATTTCCCATTAATGTTAGTTAGCTAGCTCGCTTCGCGCGAGACGTTAAAGCAATACATAGCGTTTTCTCCGGTTTTCTCAGAACTGCGCCCCCACAGGCTCTGCGAGTAAGTGCACTGTCATACTGTCGTAACGTTATCAGATTGTCTTTTTCTTTTTCTGGCTTCCTCCGTGATGTTTCGCTTCGGTTTTCTCACCTCCGCCATGATATCATTAAGCTAAAAAATGCATGATATCCATAGACACCGGAATAGTTAGCTACAACTGTGTTGTTTAAGCACAACGTTGCGCATGCACACTTCAACTGAATGCTGCGTCCCGGGGGCGCGAGTTTTAAAAGGTAATAAATGTCAATGTATTATCTTTCTGAGTAGACTGTTTGGTCGATTCAGCTTACTTTTAGTAAATCTAATTGGAGAATTAGCATCAGACATGTTTGTAAAGGTCCAAATGTCGCGATGTATTGTGTTAAAGGAGTAGTAAAGGGAAAATGCATGTTTAGCCCTGTTTTAAGGTTACTTATGATCATATACAATGGTTCAGAAACAAAAAATTGTGCACACATCTTGTGCTGCTCCAAAAGCCTCCAAAAGATTTAAACAAAACAGCTTTTCATATGTAAAGACCCTGCAGCAGTAGCAGGCTGAGGAGGAAAGATGAAACAGACAGCACAAAGGCCATGGAGAATAAGCTGTAGTGAGGTAGTGCATGTGAAAGAGATAACAAGCTGATCTACAATGCCATACACCCACTACCGCCCACGTTCACTGCCCTGTCCACACAAAACACTGGACCTCTCCATTTGTCTGTCTGGCTGTTTGACTACTTTTCATCTTTTTGTGTATGTTTTGTGCATCTATGACATAAGTCATACAGCACACACACAGACCCATAGTATACAGTACATAGGTAGATACCACACACACACACACACACACACACAAACAAACACAGGCTGGCATAACATAATGTATTCCACTGTAATTTGATTAATCAGCTGGGCATTCTCTCCTGCCATTGTGTCTGGCTGAGAGGGAACAAAAGGTCTAACCCCCCCCCCCCCTCTCTCTCTCTTTCTTTCTCACTCTTCTCTCTGCCCACTTCTCTCTGCCCCCACTTCACCTCTCGACTCAACATCTCAGAGTGCTCCCAGATCAATTATCTGGTAGAGTGGGGACAAGTAGTGGCTGCCAACATGCCACTTCACAGACAGACAGACAGTCAGGGCTGGCCAGGTGATAACTCAGAGGCAGGTTGGACACAGACAGTGCCCACTGGGTTGGGGGGGATTGGAAGAGGAGTAGAGAAGGATCCAGAACCAAGACCAGGTCCCTCAGCAGGCAGAGAAGACAAACTGTGGCCAGTTAGTGTTGGCAGGTTAGTAGTCTCGCATAGCCAGACCTATCTCCACACTTCGTTTACGCTGTGCCAGTGCCGGAGACAGGTCTGGCTGGACATATAACCATTCTGCAATAGGGGGGGACACAGTATTTCTTTAAACCAATCACAGTCATCTTGGGTGGAGCCAGCCCCGGACGCAGCGACCGTGCTCTTGCAAAATAGTCTGGATCGAATCCGATTGGTGCCGAGAGAATCTAAAATAGTGGCCAATGGGGTGGTCAGCTTTTTTATAAGGGTGGCACTGGCCACCCGTTGGGAGCGCCCCTGTTGACATGCGCAGTCAAAGGTATCAATGACACGTTCTTGTAGTCCACGAACAGATGGCTCTCCCCGCTCTGAATTAGCGATGAAAAACGGCTTGCTTATTAATCTACTTTCGTCAAATATATCCGTTGGAAAACGTATTTTTTTTATCCAGGCATCTTAGTTTTAACAGTATAATTGTGACTGAACATGTTTTGTTTGCTAGTCGGTGGTATTCATTCTGTTTCGAGCTCGGCGGGTTAGCCGCGAACTTCATGCCGCAACGAGAGATCCTGTCTCTGGGTGGACAGCTGTTCAACTCGCCTGGGACCAGGTCCCTTGGAGCTATTTCACCTGGCTGCCCATCGCGTTGTTGTGAACAGAATGAAAAGGCTTCACTTTAGATTTTGAATCCTGGGGGCCTGACCCAAACCACCCTCAAAAGCGTTCGCAAATTTATACCCCTCTTCTATCAGGTGTTCAAATGTGAACAACCAACCACAAAACTCTGAGAACAACCAATCAAAAACTTAGGCCTATCCCACGTCGTCTGCCAACGTTTATAACTGTATGATGCTGTCTAGAAATGACGTTTGGAGGCGATGGACAAACGTTGAATTCTGAAGTCTGCCAAGTGCGACCAGGCTGTGTCAGGTTAGTGTTGGCAGGTTAGTGTTGGCAGGTTAGTGTTGGCAGGTTAGTGTTGTCAGGTAAGTGATGCCAGGTTAGTGATGCCAGTGTAACCCAGAACTGGTTAAACTCACTCCTCAGTATACTGTAAATACCACGCACCTGCACCAAAAATTGTGTAGCTGGCTAAAGTGGTATTTATGAGAGGTGGTCACATGTGTTTGTATGTGTGTGTTTGTGCATGTGTGTGTCTGACTGTGTGTCAAGGCTAGTATCTCATTCATGCAGAGAAGTCACACCTAATCTAACACAAATGTAACACATAATGTAGACCAACAACTTTACAGCATCCCACAAAATTATATCACATATACACAGTGGCTTGTCTGAATACCATTTCTGGAAACAACTAACGCAGGATGCTATGTTTGTGGTGCAAGACTTCTACCTCATTTCACCATGTTACCAGATATATGGATCCATCTGTCACCAACCCCCCGCATGTTCTATGAAGCAAGCGTGTCATATCTATGACTACGTCAGTATGTGGGAACACACAGGCAGTCTCCGGAACATCTGCCATCACATACTGTACCAATCACATACCTGTACATGACCAGGAGGACTAAAATATAGCATCAATGATCAAAGTTTGAGAGGGCAAATGTGCATGCGTTTGTGTGTCTGTGTTGTCAAATAAAGACCTGATTCATTTATAACATTTCCCCTTTTTAAATCCATTTTTGTGGGTTCTTTTAATATCCAATAT
This sequence comes from Borostomias antarcticus, assembly GCF_949987555.1. Taxonomy (NCBI): domain Eukaryota; kingdom Metazoa; phylum Chordata; class Actinopteri; order Stomiiformes; family Stomiidae; genus Borostomias; species Borostomias antarcticus. The sequence goes on from NC_140254.1 coordinate 6,466,671, forward strand.
ACCCTTGTGCAATGAAGAATCTACCCCTATTACATCCCCAAAAATGAAATTAGTAAAATGTCCTTGTAGAACCTGTGATAAATGTCCTTGTGATGAGCAAAATTACTCTTAGTACTGAAAGTGAAGACCAGGTCATTGAAGGAAAGGATAGAAACTAGTGCAGAGGAAAAGAGAAAGAGCTGAAGAGCCCCCTCTGCACACGGCCTGCACTCTGCAGTACAGTACAACAGCAGCAGGAAAATATGGACTTCCTGGAAGCCCAAATATGGGCAGCCAGTGATGAGGTGTGCAAGAGATGATTCATCTGCTGGTCACCCACATGTGAGACAGAAAGAGAGACAGAGACAAGGCATGAATACAAAGATGCACTCCAAGTGTCGGGAGAAAAGATGATATGCACTTGGTGACTGACCTGTAAAGCAACAATTTGACAGACTTTACTTACAATGCGAATGGCTGAAACGACAAAACATACAGGAATACATTGTTTCTGCAATATTTCTGCAGACCAGGAGGTGGATTCTATTGTGCATCCAGCCCTTTGTACCTTTCAATATGAAGTGCATATTGACGTGTTGATAGTTATTTTGTCTGTCATCACATCACAATTTTACAAACACAATCAGAATACACAGGACTGAATCTGGATGTTTTCAAAGAGGAATGCAGAATCAGAGATGACACTCCTTAAAGGGGTAGCCCATGGAAAAATCCAACATTTTCCATTTTGCAACTCCAAACAAATGAAATTGATCTGCCAAGTCCTTCCTTTCATGCAAGCTCCTTAGGGTTGCTACAGTATTGGACCCCCAACCTTTCCATTCACAATAACCCATGCTGTCTCTCCCTAGGATAGTACTACTCATTTTTGCTTCAGTAGCACTGTTCTCCAGGGGGTACTGCTCTGGCGAGGCCTTCTCCCTGATTTGAAATTAATTTCTCACCATCAGCTCCTTCCCCTTAAAGTCACACCTTCTGCCGAGGAATGACTTGGGTGTGTTGTAAAAATGTCCATTCTGCGTTGTTGTTGTTGTTGTTGATGATGATGATGTTCTAGAAGAACAGCAGGGTGGTCACTTACAGATTAGACTGGGGTTTGTCTCCTTGGCAGCGCTTGTGGCGCCCCGCCGAGCAGTACTGGCACACACACACAGGCATACACACTCTTATACACACTCTCTTATGATGAGCTAATTGCTCCTGTTTTACATACTGTAGTGCTTATGTTGCAATATGATTATGTATGCAATATGAAGAGAATGCCTTTGTTATTAGATAGATATTGACCTGTCACTAACATTCATTCTCTGAGCATGGGCTTAGCTGCAGTAAAGTACAAGTGCCCATGCTGTGTCAAGTTTTACTGAAATGTAGGCCTACTGTACAAAGAAATACAGGGTGTAGGGCCTATACATTACAATTGAATTCTTATTTATGAGCTACCATAACGAGAGCTAGTAGGGATGAAAGAAAACATAAAAAACACAATAATCATTAAAAGAAAGAAGTAAAAATATATATCGTGGCAGATAGGGGGAGCATAGTCCAGGAATTGGTAGGAACTTTACTTTTGCAGTACTGAAAATCAATTTCCTGTCACAACTCAAGCAGCGGTGTCTGAAGTGTTCATATTGTCCCTACATGTAAACATTGATTGTCGCTGGTATTTTACAACAACATCAAAACCCAGAATGCTTATAAGCCCAGACAACAACACAGGGTTCATGTCCGCTGGATGACCCCCCTCTGGCCATCGATCCCAGCAACAACACTCCATCCCAGTCAGCATCCAGCTGGCTATGCATCTAAACAGAAAAGTCACCAAAGAACACCACCATTGACTGCAATAATAACAAAGTGAACATGATTTCTAAGTACTGACTTCGTAAACATGAAGCATGATACGGCTATTGTCATGAAATGCAGCAAAAGGTTTGGCTCATACTGCAGGGTAGAGATAATGAAGGTTGCCCTGTTTATGTAAGGTGAGCAAAGTATGTGTGTGTATGTTATGTGCGCTGAGCAAAGTACCAACAGATGAGGGGGGAGGGGGAGGGGTCGTAGAGGGAATTACGTGAGTGGAGAGAGAGAACAACTAGAGAAGGAAGAGGAGAGAGAGGGAGATGAGCAGAGAGGAAGAGGACAAAGAATGAAGGAGTAGAAGAGAGAGAGGTAGCGGTAGAGGAGAGAGAGAGGTAGCAGTAGAAGAGAGAGAAAAGTAGTGGTAGAGGAGAGAGAGGGCAGCCAACATGTTGATAATGAGATGAGAAAGGTGAGGAGAGGGTAGAGGACATTAGAGAGGGACTGCCTTTATGTGTTCATCCTGAGATTGGTTCTCATAAGTGTCAGAATATAATAGACAGTGATTTTTCTGTTTGAGAGAACAGGTCAGGACACACCAGGGGCCAAGGTGGGCCAAGTGGTTGGAGAACCTAACTGGAGACCGAAAGGTCATTAGCTCAACACAATCTTGACAATTATTGTAAGTGGCTTTGGATAAAAGCTTCTGCTGCAGTAAATGACCAAATCATGTTCGCGGGACAGCCAAGTCCTTAAATTGTCTGGCCATGTGCTAGATTGAGAAAAAAGAAAATCCATCAAAGCTCACTTGTATTCAGTCTGAGAATTCCATCTTTCTTTGATCACCACTCTCCATTCCGTTGTTTCTGCACAGTATGTGAAAATTGCAGTTATTGGCAGGAGAACAGCCCCTCTGCTATGCAGGGGTTGCCAGTGGTGACCCCTGTATGGTCATGCTGATTGGCTGTCTGGAGGCCTGGGAGAACACTGAATTGTTTCCTCGATGTGTCCTACTTTTGATGCCCACTTTGGAGAAGAATGGCACAAGGATTAAGAGTCGCTCATGTAACACAGAGACACTGACCTGACCTCACCTCCCTCTCTCTCTCTCTCTCTCTCTTTCTCACTCACTCTCTCTCAGCCTGCCTGTTTGTCCCCATCTCTTTCTCTCCCTCTCTCTCTCTCTCTCTCTCTCCCTCTGTCTCTCTGCCTATCTTTTTCTGTCTGTCTATGTGTCAAGGTGCATTTGTGTATCTATCGGGAGCGGCTGTAGCTCAGGAGATAGAGTGGGTCGCCCAATGATCGTAGGGTCGGCAGTTCGAATCCAGGCTCCACCTGACAACATGTTGAAGTGTCCTTGATCAAGACACTGAACCCAAAATTGCTCCCAATGAGCAGGCTAGCAACTTGCATGGTAGCTGCCGCCATTGGTGTGTATGGGTGAATGAGAGGTATTCATTGTAAAGCACTTTGGATAAAAGCGCTATATAAGTGCTGTCCATTTACCATCTATCTATCAAGGTCAAGTGCCTTTAATCAGACTCTCAGGGTAATCTCCCTGCAGGTGTTACACGTGTTGCAGGTAATTAGAGACTGTAGAATTTGAACCACCTGTCGGCATAATAGTTTTACCAATAAGATTGCAATTATGCAATTGCAAACATGCAATTATTGTTAGTCGCGTCTGCTAAATGACTGTAATGTAATGTAATGTAATGTAAGATTCATCAGCAGCATGATCCTGCATCATCAGCAGTGTTGTGATCCTGCACACTTGGATATTTTACATCTTCCTTTGCAGCTCTTCAGAGATCAAAGGAAATTATCACAACCACATGAGCCAGCAGCCAAGGCGGGCCTGCAGACATTGCAGCCAAAGTACTCCAATTCTTCATACCAAACTAATGTGGGGCAAACGCAGAGCTGAAATCCCTGGAGATCTTATTGCATGATAATGATGACATTTAAATAACTTTCACAGTAGCATTAACACCAGTACTGCTCAAGCTGTCATTTGTCATGGCAGTATGTCACAACATGCACAATATACATTTGAAGGGCAGGTTCACATATTCATGGTGGCCATAAGAAGGTTGTGGAAAGTGTGTTCTCCATCCACTGTATATAACCACCAATACATGGAGAGGGAAGCCTCTGTTTGGATGCCCCCCCCACCGGGCATGAGTTTTTCGAGCATACTCTGAGAGTGGAGGACAGCTGTGCCCTGAGTGGGAGGGACTGTGGAGGTGTGAAGCTGCACACAGTACAGCGGTGATTCCTCACACCCTTTCCTCTCAGGGACTAGGGGACTTACAGGTATGTGTGCATAACAGCAGCTATAGCTGCCTGTCAGCCTGCACATCCCTGCTACCAAAGGACGTTAAGGCAACTGGGGGAGTTCAGAGCTCAAATGAGTGGTGTGGCGTGATGGTCGGAGACAAGCTGTATGTGAAGTGTAGGCTAGTCTACAACAGTGTGCAAGCCCCGATTAGTTTTAGCTAATTACTCATCTCTCAGACCTACAAATCTACTGTCAAAAATACCCTGGTTTAAGAGACCATATTCAGTAGGCTAAACCAACATCTGCTATGTATCATACCAGCATGGGCTGACTCAGTGGCCTATTACATTTCATGTGGGCTCTGGGCCTACTGCTTTGAGTACAAGTTGTGCTGCCAGAGATATCCCTCTGTCAACAAGTGATGACTCACACACACGCAGGCATCCAGATCCTAATCAACAATATCCTAACTCAGTTTTCCCCAGCCTGTGCCCCTACCATCCCCATGTACCACATGGGATTTCCTGTATAGCTGTGGGTTTACCTGCATCTTGGGACCTCTACTGCCGCTGAGAGCATAATGGCGCAGTTGATTACACAATACACAATGATGTGGATGGCTGACTTACTGTCCAAAATATGTTTGTGCATGCTTTCTTTCATGACCATGACTGATTAAAATCCATGAACCTGAACGCTGAAGGTAAGTCTATGGAAAAACCTACCTTGATACATTTTTGGCTTTGTAGCCCAATTCAGGCAAGTGGGGCATTCTGCTAAAATAACTAGGCTACTATAAAAGAGTGGCCAAAAGAGTGGCCATGTGTCAGATCACACATAGATGTGCTCACTGGGACGTGTTGAAGATAGTGACATGTTGACTCCATTTGTGAAGTGGGCGGAAAAAAGAGTTCTAAATACCAAGGTCATATGTTGTTTTTGTCTTTGCTTCCGAGGGATTCCATAGGCTAAATGTCACATATTTATAATATAGTTTCCACATGGATGTGGTGGGCTAGACGTGCCTCCACACTGCCGTGACGCTTTCCCGCTCTCTGTTTTTGGGAACCTTATCAAAAACAATAGGGGAGTAGACCTATCACTCATGAGAGTGACTAAGCAATTTATATCACTATGAGTCATGGGATAGGCCCATTCAAATTCTATAGGCACACATATGCCCCTATAATAGGCTATTAGTTGCTTCCAGAAGATGCCAAGAAATCCATCAATTTAAACACCCCTGTTGGTGCGCTCCCGGTCGCAACAGATTGGCGCGCAGAGCGCCAGGGGCCACCGAAGTGATGCCAGAGAGCGGCGCTGCGGCGCGCCTTTATGTCGCTGTTCTTCCGCGCTACTGCATAGTTTTGCCCCTCGCTGTTACCCTCCACTACTTTTGATTGACGTGTATGTTTTTTAGAGTGTTGTCAGGGTGTTGTCATGACAGCGCCGGTGAAGTTAATGAGCCCGAGAATACAATAGGCTTTGTGGACTGCAGCACTGCAGTAAACAATTTATTTCTGTGCAAAGATGCTTTCAGGAAAGATGTGTGAAAAATGTAGGCTATATCATATTGTTAATGTTGAAGGTATTGATCGGTGATTGAAGATGATTTGTTTAGGGCTGCTACCATTCTACACCATAGTCTATAGGCGACAGTGCTCCTCTTCCGGTTCCATATGCCTGAGTGCGTTGATGTCTGCGTAGTTCGGCGCTTACATCGTCTCTCTCTCTCTATCTCTCTCTCTCTCTCTCTCTCTTTCCTGCCCTTCTCGGCTCTCCCTCCCTCCACATACACGCACAAACTCAGCCACCCCCCCCCCCCCCTCCCCACGCCTCCTCCCCCTCCCGCGCTGTCATTCACAATGTGTGATCCACGCACAGACTCCGACTCAAAGCAGGCGGGGCGGGGTTGCATAAATACTAGAGACGAGGCCACATGCAACACTGAGACTGGACCCACTTGCAGTGCAAAGACCACAAGCGAGAAGACTCCGAAGCCGGGAGTAAAAGTACCAACTATATCGGAGCTGAAAAGGAAAGAAAAGAGCACATCTTTTAGCCTAATCAAAGGAGCTCCGATACAATCAATTCGATATTTGGCTGTAGCCAGTCTGACTGGATATAGCTATCAAGAAAGGTTGGTAGTAAACTCTTTGGAGTTTGGTCAGAGTCGTTTTATTTTACAATTGCTTGTGGAAGTGGACACTGCACTGAAACTTGGGATCGATCCGACTCAGTCGGTTCTGGCCGTCGGTTCTGGCCTTGGCGTTACAGTTCCTGTTGTTAACCAGTCAGAAAAGTTTGGCCCGAACATTCAGCGGTGAACATCGGAAGGCTGAAGGTTGCACCCCGAATCAAGCTCGCGGTATTGTGGACCATTGGATGGCGAAACACTAAGAAGAGTTTTCAAGAACGTATTTCAAGGTAAGCTTTTTGATCATTATGCTTTCTGATCAACACGTGTTTTGTTATTTATTTCCTTCCTTCTTTATTTGCTTCCCTGCTATGTGCTTTGAAATGTTTGGTTGAATTCGTCGCTGCATCTTTTGTGATAACTGCTGCTTTGAGTTTGTGAGAGCTGTAATGGAATTGTCTGCCCGCCGCGAGTTGTTCGCTGTCCATGGTGCTGAACACGTTTTTCAGACTCCGTCCGTTTGCCCTTCATCCCGCAGCCGAGGTGTGATGGTTTATCTACATGGGTGCTATCTTTCAACAAACCACATTGTTTCTTCATTTCAACCTAATTCAACAAAACGAAAAGCATGCAAAGCAAATAATCGCATTGTGTATCCCACGGGTTGCACGCGCCCTTGTGTTTGTTTTCCCTAAACTGCAAGTCTGTTTTAGTGGAGGCAAATATGAACATTATTCCACCTTACATATAAATCTGGTCTGAGTGTATCCGTAGGTATGTTGAGGAGGCATGATACTTGAATTCACTCAAGGTATTCTGCAAAGCATGCATTTGTTTCCCCCACAGCTCCTTAGAACATGCACAAACTTTGCACTGCGCTTAAGTATAATATAGGTAACCTATAACCTATGGTTTCCAAGTATCGCGCACTTCGCAAATAAGGCACCTCTCATTTATTTATACAGACATAGAACACATTGCAATGAGCACGGAAATCATTTTCTGTGTGACAGGTTGTCCAGTGAAAGTTTATTCTAGTGCGTCTTTATGGGCAGACTATGGGTGGTACTGTTCATTAGACATTTCCAGTAAACCCGCTGGGTTTGATTGACACTATCTGCTAAGAACTGATTGCTGCCTTGATTATTATTGAAGGGTTTGCATTACTTGATCAGAGAATTGCAAATGAACGGTATATATGCAAGATAGGCTTACTTGAGAGCAATTCAGAAGCATTATGATAAGCAATATTAGGCTATATTAAGTTTCCCCATTGCATGTTAAAGCTCTGTACTGCATGATGCTTTAAATCTTGGTCATTTTCAGTGTCTCGTCTCTTTCAGCCTGCCTCTATGTTCTAGAATGCTTTGGAACCACACAGCAAATATAAGACCAGTATAAAATAAGAACAGCTAAACTGTTCTAATCTTAATGGATTACACACTTGAGAGATGCAAAGATCACAGATTTTCCTATCAGTGTTTTGAACTGCATGCACACTGGCACACTGTTGCCACAGCAACAGCAAACCCCAACCAAATTATATCCACTGAGTCTGTCAAAACATTTACTGAGAGAGTGGGAGAGAGGCTTTCTCACAATTCAGAATAAGAAAGACATCCAGTAGAGAACATGTGTTTTTTTTAATTTATTATTATTATTATTATTATAAGTGTTTGCTCTCAACACACATCCTTCCCAGGGTGCTTTGCTACTGTATGTCCCATAGATTTGTGAATTGGCCACCGACTGATTTGGGATAGGTTTGTACATGTGTACCACACAATCAAAAATAACCAGCGTGACCAGTTTTAGGAGTGTAGAACAGATGTTTCTTGCTTTTATTTTTCTTGCTTTTGGCTGTCGAAGTCAGCAGAAAGAGAGCAAACCTGTAAAGACAGGCAAAAATGAGTATGAGATGTATCTATCTCTCTCTCTCTCTCTCACACACACACACACACACATACACACACACACACATACATGTACACACACACACACATATACACACACACACACACTCAAGCACTCTTACACTCATACGCAAACACACATGCTCCATAGGGCTCCTAACTTGCAGCTTACTGCTTCAGCCTCAGTATATACAGATAGAATATGTGGGATTTACCCATTGATTGCAGCTGCTGTCTGGCTGTCTCATTACTTGCATGGGATCATAGAGGGAGATGCCGGGTATCTCTAATCAGTTCATGTACAAACAAAAAGAGTAAAATTTGTCATAAACTGTATAGAGCTCATAAGACCCTCTCCTCATCACCCCCAACATGTTAAGGGTAAACAGTTTCTGTGCAAGAGTGAGACCTCCTCCACATCTCTCCGTATCCGTCATGCAAGCTCATGGCTCCCCAGTCTTGCTCTCACTTCTTCCCCCTCTCTGCTGTCAGTGAGTCATTTATTCAGCGGGAAAAAGTGCATGCTGTTCATACAATATAATATACAGCTCTTACTGTAAGTGCATGGTGGTGTATTCATTGTGTGAGAGATGCATGAGTGCTGTTCACTCGGGGTTAGTTGTGGCTGTGCGTTATGCAAAGCAGCCCCATCATCGTATCTGTGATGAGAAGCACCATGTCTGAACAGTACATGGCAGCATAAACATCAAGAGCGAGTCTGATGGTAATTTAGCTTTTCTGCGCCGTTTTTGTTTTTTTATACCAATCTCCAAGAAAATCATCTGTTCCCATAACTACCAATTGCCTGCCTGCTCTTATAGCTTCCTCCTTCACAGAAATGTTGTTGACGATGACAGTGGGAGGGTGAAAGAGTGAGAGAAAAAGAGAGAGGGGGGGGGTGGGGGCATCTACCAGCAGTCTTTTTTCTTTTCACCGCACGCTCCATTAGAAGCCCATTCATGGAGCTTCCGGTTGTTTTGGAGGTGGGAGAGACAGGCTCGCCCACACACAAAGCAGTGGTCTTTACCAAGCCGCCCGGAGCGGAGGCAGGAACAGGGGAGAGGCGTAATGAACATAAAGACTGAGGTGACTGGAAAGTGATAGGAAGAAGATAAACAGGGATATCACTGCAGCATCTTTTGAGTGTCTCTACATTGTCGCAGAGATACGACAGACAATGGCACGCAGTTCCCTTTACTCAGTGGCACAATAGACTTATCCAATACTTTGGTCCTCCATCAAGCCATTCTGCCATCTTTTAAACATGCCTCATGCGTTGCGTAGCATCAGCCAGACACATATCAATCAGGCTTCAAGGTTTATTCTGTTGTTAAGAGTTTAAAAAACATTGGTCTGCACAGAACCACACACGAGAGGAGAATGAATAGCTCTGTGTGCATATGAAAGACGTTGCTCAGCAACAGCCTTCGTTCTGACCTCACCTCCAAGGAAACCCCCTCCCCACCCTGAAACTCCTCATAGAGAAGTGCTGTGAAACCTCACCATCTTTAGGTACGCCACATACACTAGTAGAGGGTCTGCCCGGGTGGCTTTGACAGTGATGTGGCATGCTCTTTCTCCAGGGTTAGAAAGGGTTACATGACTGGACAGCATAGTGCAGCCCATGTCGATGCAACATGCAAAATGGAAACAACAACAAAGCAAATGAAGCTTTGGCATGATCTACTGTACTGGCCTCATGGCTGCATGTTTCATGTGGGAAATGCCCCCCACCCCCTTCAGCCTGGTCTGGATAGGGCTGTTGATGAAACATTCCGCCCTTCCTGTTTAGGGGACAGGGTCATAGGGAAGAATTAGTACTTTACCTCCACTGTTAAATCCTCTCCACATACTGTGGTTAAGAGCTTGGTGAGTGATGACGAGAATGATTGTTCTCATGTACTTATTCTCGCTTACCGCTCTCTTTCTAAAAGGGAAAGGGAGAAAGGATTTGTCATAGGGTGTCTAATGGTTCTCCATAGTAATGCTTCCTACAGACGTCAGAGTGACGCACTGGTTTTCAACATACCTCAGTGTGTGGGAGTAAACAGCGAGGAGCATGGAGAGGCTGGCTTGCTGTGAAGCACAGTAATTGCAGAGCTGCCGTAATTATGCCTCTGAACCCGAGGTATTAGAACAACAGATCTGCACAGAAATGTGCTTTAATGCTTATCAAACATTTGTCAGTCAAGAAGGAGTGTGTGTAACAAGGGGATGATAAGCTTAGGGGAACAGTAATGACTCCGCATTGACATGATTTGAAATAATGTTAATGTACTGAAAATGTTTCAGCACACTGAGTCCGTTTTTTTCCTCCTTTCCCCTTTTCTCAGACAGAACGGTCTTTGACAGACGTGCCTGTCTATAACTCTAAAGTCTAGAAGCCCCATCCAACATCCAGCACCTCAGAGAGAGCTACACAGAGGTCAGCAAGTCGACCCAGAGCAACTGAAGAGACGTCGCAACACATAATCAAGGGAAAGAGGAGGGAAGGAAAACAAAGTAAATCACTCTAAAAAAAAGAATAAAAAAAAGATTTTTGAAACCACATCCACCTCCCAAATCAAGCCAATGGCGCGGTCTCCCGTCTTGGGCGCCTGCACGGCCCTGGTCCTCCTCCTCCTGGGGTGGACCTCCGCAACCCCCTCTGGCCCAGCCTCTGACACCTGTGCCACCCTGGAGCAGAGCCGCTTCTTCGGTGTGTTCAGCTCCACCTCCGCCCTGCCCTCCACGCCATGCTCCTGGACCCTGCAGAACCCCGACCCCCGCCGCTACACCGTCTACATGAAGATCACCAAGCCCACCGACTCCTGCCAGCCCCGCCAGGTCAGGACCTTCCAGTTCGACTCCTTCATCGAGACCTCCCGCACCTACCTGGGCATGGAGAGCTTCGATGAGGTGGTGAGGCTCTGCGACGCCTCCACCACGGTCACCTACCTCGAGTCCAGCAAGCAGTTCCTGCAGCTTCGCAAGGTGGCGCCCAGAAACAACGGCCTGGAGATTGCAGAGAGCGAGGGCAACGGAGAGTTCAAGGCCGAGTTTTTGGTGGTGGGCAAGAGGAACCCCAGTATGCCGGCCTGCCAGATGCTGTGCCAGTGGCTTGAGAAGTGTCTGTCCACTAGCACCCACGCCAACCCCTGTGGCATCATGAACACCCCTTGCCAGTGTTGGGAGACCCCCCAGAGGAGGCCCGGAGGCTGCTTCAGAGCCGGCATCTGGATGGAGAAGTGCCTGCCTGTGCCTAGAGACAGCGGACGTGATGCGGAGATCATCAGTAAGTAGCGCACCATAACCCCTTGCTCGTGTGTGTGTGTGTGTGTGTGTGTGTGTGTGTGTGTGTGTGTGTGTGTGTGTGTGTGTGTGTGTGTGTGTGTGTGAGAGTGCGCGTCTGCATAGGGCTCATGTTCCCTGGGGAGCGAGGCCTGGCTGAATGGCTTGATCCAAGTCATCACGTCTCAGTGATTAATAATTAGCTCCTGTGTGTCTGAGCTCTGAGTCTGCCCTGCGGTGCAATGATCCAGACCTGGAGAGCGGGGAGTTCAGGCAGACACCGTGCCCTCTGCAGCCCCGGAATCATAAGAGTAAATCAAACGGGTTAGGGAGATACTGAGTCCTCCCTAAGTGGGTGCCGTGACCAGTCTCACACAACACATAGTGTTAGACCTCCATTTTGTGCGAAAATGCCCGAAACTTGGGTGGGGTGTGTGTGTGTGGGGGGGGGGGGGTACAGGAGGTTTGCAAAGGGCACACACACAGAGCACACAAAGCCCTCAGTCAGCTGGCAAAGGAAATCGAAGCTAAGCAACTCGCCGGTAGCTATGGCAACACGCCAGCCTTGCTTCATGCCTGGCCTCTAGGAAGAGACGAGCAATCACTGTCTCTGCAGCAGAATATTTATCTGTCGGTGTGCACAGGTATTTTCATCGAGCGAGGAGCTGGCCTCGTCCACACCACTCAGCCCCCTCACGTACAATATGATACAATGAGTTACCTTCGGTTCTTAGAAGGTTTTGAGAGAACTTCTTCGCCTAGAGCTATTGTGTCCCCACTGTTAGAATATCCATATCCCACTGAATATTGATCTGAATAGATCCTATGTATTCACCAGTACCATGATGATCCCCTCAGACAATGTGCGTGAATGCGTGCCATGCATCATCCTCCGTGTTCTTCCTCTCCCCTACAGAGGGCTGGAGCGGGTGGGGCCGCTGGTCTGAGTGCAGCCAGGAGTGCGGAGGCGGAGCCCAGGTGCGCAGCCGAGCCTGTCAGCCAGAGGATGGCGTGTGTGAGGGCGTGGTCGAGGAGGGGCGGGCCTGCAACCCTCAGCCCTGCATTGGTGAGTCTACCGGCAGGACGACCTGTTGATTGCTTGATTGCTTGATTGCTTGATTGCTTGATTGCTTGATTGCTTGATTGCTTGATTGCTTGATTGATTGATTGATTGATTGATTAATCGATTGATTAATCGATTGATCGATTGATGCTCATTAGTCATGGTTTTCTACCGTACAGGGGCAAAAGTGCGCACCCAGAGCCATGGCCTGCGTTCCATCGTGGGTGTGAAGCGAGATAACACTGACAACCCTAACTCTGGAGCTGTAACAACGCAAACAGGTGAGGACCTGTTCCTGTGGCCAACTATTTACACTAGTTCACATAAGAGAATCAATTTACACTAAAATATGCCCCATAAGTATATCCAACACAACTTTTGATTTGTGTAATAAACTGCAGCCAGAGAACTGATCTACGCCGTGCAGATCAGTTAGCGCCTCTTGTCACTGACTATGTTCCTTGACCCCTGTAGTGGAGGCCGTGGCAGACGAGTGGTCCCCCTGGAGTGTGTGTTCCGTCACCTGTGGAGAGGGCTGGCAGAGTCGCAGCCGCTTCTGCGTCACCTCCTCCTACAGCACCCAGTGCACTGGTCCCCTCCGCGAAAACCGACCCTGCAACAACACCATCGTCTGCCCTGGTGAGTGGCTCAGCATGAGTGTGTGTGTATTGCGTATTTGTGTGTGTGTATGTGTGAGTGAGGTGGGTGGCCTCACGTGTATGTCTCTCCACAAGTTGTTATTGATAGAGCGGACCTCGACTCCATCTAGTGGAGAGCACTGTGCATTATCTGTTTCAATGCAACTGTTGGTTTGAGTGTGCCTCTCTCAGAGACGAACACAAACGCGCCATCATTCTAGCGTTCACCTGCACGGTCTCTCGTCCTCACAGTGGACGGAGCCTGGGACGAGTGGTCCCCATGGAGCCTGTGCTCGTCCACCTGCGGCCGTGGCTTCCGCGAGCGCTCCCGTACCTGCAAGCTGCCCCAGAACGGAGGAGAGCCCTGCAGGGGGCCGCCCAAACAAACTAAGTTCTGTAACATCGCAGTCTGCCCAGGTCAGTGCTGTCGTATCTCTGCTGCACTCACTCAACCTGCCAATCAAAGTGTACTTTGTGATTCACAAACAAACTAGATTAGTTTGAGCCACAGTACAACCCTACCTCAACGGTCATACGCACAGAGGTGTCAACGACTGTCATGACCATTTAGCTTCCTACCCACCCTGACTCACACATCAGTGTGACAACTGATTCTGTTTGGCATTGGGTCTGACATACCTTGGGAATGCTTGTGTGGGCATGCTCCTCATGGTCACTTGCAGATATCAGAACATCAGTTCTGCTGTGATACACCACTAGCATCGCCCACAGCCAGGAACACACGTACATGATGACATCATTTCTAAGCCTTTTAATGTTTTTTTGGTTCAGTTGTCTTTTGCCTGTACATGCTGTTACATGGTTTGACCAGCAGATGGTGCTCTGCACCAAGAAAGCTGACAGGCACTCTGTTCACTGAAATTACAGGAGAAAATAATTTCTTCTAAAGCGAAAGCTCATTTTACCTCAAATTGAATTGGTTTTGAGAGCACCCACTTTAAAATGCAATTTTCTCTTTTTTGGGGGTAACTGATTAGAAGCTGTGATTGATTCATTTTTACAAAGTGCTCTAGTCTTATACTTATCAAACATCAAATGCAAAAGTAGTCAAGTCTAGCTCTGGTCCAGGACATTAAGAAGGTTTTTGTATTCGAAATATTGACATCATTTCGGTGAGCAATGAAATTATATTATTTATAGAGACTCAAGAAAACGGCAATAAAGAAATGTTTTGTCCCTGATAGGGCATATGTGAGAGCTGACAAACACATATTACTCACAAACCTCACTAATGTCCTGGACCAGAGCTAGCTAGGTCAAGTCCCTTCATTCTCTTTTAGCCTCTCGTAAATTTTCCCCAGTCTGAAAATACACATGTGGAGATGGTGCTTAGTGCTACATTAAGAATAGTGTCGCGCCAAATCAAGTCCCCCATCCATTCCCATTATAACAAACGTCTGGGCTTGGCAGAGGGAAATAACAGTTTCTAGGCACCCATATAAGTTGAAGGGCTCACTTAATGAGGTGGAACTCTGGGAGCAATTGAATCCGATGTCCTCCAGAGACTCCTAATTAGGCCCGACATTCTGTGTTGGAAAAAAAAAAAAAAAAAGCCCATCATCTTTCTTCCCGTTCCCTATTGACACCCACATTGACTGTGTTGGCCTGAATGCACCAAATGGACATTTTGCCCTCTCCTTTAATTAAACGCATTAGGCTTGATGAGGCTCTTATCCCAAATTGCTACATGTGTTTGGATGTCAGGCAGTTGGATTTTAGGGTGTAGTTGAGCGACACCTACGGCAGGGCTTGAAGGAAATTTTGGGGCTCGAGCTTTCAGTTTCGGCTCAGACTCTGTCAAAGTAGGACATGTGAAATGATAGCATCAGTGTGCCTGCCATGACAGTGGCCTGGGGCTCCATCATGTCCTAATGCTCCACATGTCTCTCTGGTTCCCCCTAGTGGACGGTGCCTGGAATGAGTGGTCTTTATGGAGTGCCTGCTCTGCCTCCTGCTCCAACGGCACCATGCAGAGAACACGCGAGTGCAACGGGCCGTCCTATGGTGGCTCAGAGTGCCGTGGAGACTGGCAGGAGACTTCTAATTGCTTCCTGAAAGAATGCCCCGGTAAACAGACTTGAATGTTTCAACCTCGACTTGGATGTTTCAACCCCAAGTCTATCGAAGGCCACGGGTCATATCGTGTTGTTACACATTGTGTTGTTACCTTTCTCCAGTTGATGGTCGCTGGATGTCTTGGAGCTCCTGGGGCAGCTGCAGCAAGACATGCGGAGGAGGTAACCAGCAGAGACAGAGGCTGTGTGAGGGCCCCTTCTTCGGGGGGGAGCCCTGCCCTGGGGACCGGGGCGAGATGAGACGCTGCAATGAGAAAAGATGCCCAGGTCAGTCAGCGACAGCAGTGGATAGAATCACAACATTCTATCCACAACACAATGCAGTTCACACACAATGGACAGAGTTAGGATTCAAAGTCAAACTCTTTGGTTACAAAAGCAAAACAACAACAACAACAGAGAGAACACTCAACCTTCTGTCTGTGCTTCTGCAGAACCCCATGAGATCTGTCCCGAGGAGCATGACGGTGATGTCATCTGGAGGAGGACCGCTGCTGGCGACATGGCCACCGTCAACTGCCCCTCAGAGTCTACAGGTAGGCACACTACGCCATGTCTCTGTCCACTGATGTACAGTCAAGCGTGTGTGTGTGTGTGTGTGTGTGTGTGTGTGTGTGTGTGTGTGTGACGGTGCTGACCAGTGGTGCTCTGCTGTGAACACAGGCCTGATCCTGCGCAGATGCACCCTGGATGCGATTGGCCTGGCCTTCTGGGAAAGCCCAACCCATGTGAAGTGTGTCTCCATGAACTACCAGAACATTCAGATGCTGGTGAGTTGGGCCCCCCCGCCCCCCTCCCCCTCTGCTCCCCTCCCCCTTCCTGAAAATCATAATCACAAATGCAAAGGTCCTGATTGTGATCATGCAGAGCAGTGCCTGATTCTAGTGAGGATTGTGTCAAGTAGACTGGATCAAACCAGAGTATTGAGGACTTTCCGTCCCTCCTCCCTTCAGGCTCAGGACCTGGTCTCAAAAGAGCAGAAGGGGCAGAGGGGAGACAGCATTTCAGAGGTCATCTCCCGGCTCAGGGCCACCTCGGACGAGGGCACCAAATACAGCGGAGACCTGCTGTCCATGGTGGAGGTTCTGAGGAACACTACCGAGCTGTACACGGGAGCCGGATACAGCCTGAGCAACGCCGACGTGGAGGTCAGTTGACAACACCACGGCATGCTGCACTGTTTTTTTTTAAGGGTGTGTTCTTGCAGAAGGCAATTTGCTAGCCGGTAATAGCTTGAGAGCCGGTAATAACTTGAGAGCCTCAGTGGCTCGCCTTAACACTCCCCTGATAAAGATTGTAAAAAAAAAAACTTTCCTCTCAATCTCATTATCCACAGAACTACGCCCAGACTATCAGCAACTTACTGAAGGAGGAACATAGGAACAAATGGGAGGAGGCCCAGCTGGTGAGTGCCAACCCTCTTGTCTGTTCCTGTGATTGGATGAGTGTGTAAGCGCGAGTAGGACAGGGGGTGGTTTGGAGAGGGACACTTGTCAAGTTTGCCCGGAGTGTGTGTGAGGTGAGTGTGACTGAGGTTGTGGGGGAAAGCGGGATTGTGATTCATGTCCGCTCTGTATCACCCTAACAAACTACTTCACTCCTCAACTGCGGTGGAGAATAGCAGGGCTACGGTTGGAAGTCGGCACCAGGGCATATGCTGGTGTGGGAGAGAAACAGGACATTATGTCCTGGACAGGAAATTATATCCAAAGCTCCTCCATTTATCTAACACCGTTACGGTTGGAGAGGGTGATAGAGATGATTATTAAAGTAAGAACAGCACTCACCATATTTAATCATGTGGAGCATTCTGAATAAGGATGGCAAAGATCCCGTTTTAGCAACAGTCTCTCACTCTCTGAGTTCTGGGTCCTTGGCCTTTTTCCCTGTTTTTATAATGATGTTTTGACACCTTTTCTTATTTCTGTAATTACTTTTGAGCCTTGCTTATAGGACTAGCACAGAGTCACCAAGCACAGGTTTCCTTCAGTCAGAGTTGAACCATGATCTCCAGTGGGAGGTGCCTGGTGAGTTAGCATGTCGTGCCAGGAGAGAGTTAACGCAGCGGCCATGTGAGAATCAGGGAGAATCACAACTCCCACGCTCCCAATCTGTGCGCCTTTCTGACAACCCTAAGACCGTAGCTGTTGCAAAAGGGCCAGAGTCAGTGAAGCGCACAGAGGTACTTACTGTGCGCAGCGCCCACACATAACTGCAGGTCTGCGTCAGAAAGACACAAGCCAGCCCTCCCCTCCACTGAGAAAGAAAAGTATGAGTCAACCGCCAACCCGAGTTCTGAAACTACACTCCAGATGGTAGTGATTTAAAGAAGGAGGCAATATAGTAGATATATTATAAACATACTGCATTCCATGTGGTACATTTGAGAAGTGATATTCTGATAAGTGACAGCAACCAACAGCTCTTCTCTGTGCACTGGCTCACCTTTGAATAAAATTGAGTCCCCCTCTCCCCCCTGCCCTCTCCCCCCCCCCCTCCCCCCCCTCCCATTCTCCTTCTATCTTCCTCCCTCTTACAGATGGGTCTTAACGTCAAGGAGTTCCTGCGCCTGGTTGAGGACTTTGTGGACATGATCGGCATGCAGATGAAGGACTTCCAGGACATTTATGAAGTCACCGAGAATTTAGGTGAGCCCTAATTTCCCCCACCAGCTGCTCCCTCTCTTTGTGTCAGCCAATGATTGGTCTTCACCTTCCTCCACCGCGGGAGTACATCCATCTCAATCAGGAAGTCACACATAGACAGCCGGAGGCATCAGTTATCCCGTCTGACATCCTGGTAGAGCCATTAGCTATATCCTGATACCTGAGCCATCTTTGAGACGTTACGTAACCAGAACACCTGTGTTTTATGTAGATTAATGGTTGAAAATATCCACCATTGTGTTTTACATCCAAGGGGGAGGGAGTCAGATGCATTATTTTCATTTTCATTTTTTTTACATAAGCTCTTAAGAAGGCCGGCACATACTGTTCTAACTATAAACTCGCGCCTTCCTCTCTGGCGGGCATTAGTTTCTCACCAGTATGTTGCGTTGGCAAGGTGATACATTCGCACAGGAATCAGCAACTGCTCCAGTTAAAGACACTCATGACGCACAGAGCCAATGTGTCCTGGGCTGTTGACTCTGTGTATGTGTTAACCACCAGCAGAGTACAGCTCCAGCCAGACAACCCAGGCAGACGCCATGGAGTTAGGGAGTCACAGCACTATTAATTCTATGACACCTCTTTAACACCTCTCTCTCTGTCTGTCTCTCTCTCTCTCTTTTTCTATCTCTCTCCCCCTCTAGTGCTAAGCATCCATAAGCGCCCCACTACCGTTGCCACCGACTTCACCTTCCCAGTCAAGGGCTGGAGGGGAATGATGGACTGGGTCAGGACCGCCGAGGAGAAAATCACCGTCTCCCGCGACGCCCTGTCCATCGACCAGCCTGGTGAGGTGGCCACACACACACACACACACACACACACACACACATAAACAATAGTCATTTCTTAACATCCATAATTTTTGAATTTCATAGTGAAACACCAGGCTGATGATTATGTTTGTTTTGTTGCAGAGGGCACCACTGCGTTTGTGACTGGCATTGTCCTCTACAGAAACCTGGGCTCAATCTTGGCGTTCCACAGGTAAGGCTGTCCTACGGAGACATTGTGTAAGATCTGACATTGGCTCAATGTTTCCTGTAAACAGTTCGGTCTGTCCTCAACTGCAACCCCAGGGAGATTTGCTTACTCGCAGTACAAAACCCATTCAAATCCTTTTAGCATTCAGAATAATTTGCCAGGATACCTTTGTAGTACTGGACTTTTGTTTGACCGCCTTGTTCAATCTCCTCTTTCAGCAACAGCACCATCTTGAACTCTAAGGTTGTCACAGTTACAGTCAAGCCCAACCCGACCCTCCTGTCCTCTCCAGTAGAGATCGAGTTCGCCCATCTCCATAACGTAAGTTCCCTGTGGATACACATCTAATGGACCTTACAATCACACACAGTCAACCCCCTGAGGCTCTTTCCCAGCTCCCAGACATGCTACAGCAGTTGACATTTAAACCTCCACGACCATTGGTAGGCTGACATTTGCAGTACCACTACAACACAGTTCTATTTTTCGCTGGCCTCTAAAACCCACAAACTTCACAGCAGACGGAAGAGAGTTGAATGAATAATGTGCCATTAGGAGGATGAGTGACGTGGCCATTTCTTCGGCTATCTTTAACGGAGGAGGCCCAGTGAGAAACTGTGGGCAGGTGGTTGACATCGAGCTGTCGCATCTCACATGTCGTAGTAGACTCAGAGCTCTCCAACTGTGCGCCCACACACTTCCCTTTCCCAGACACTCACCATGCTCTCTGTCTGTTTACAGGGCACGATCAACGAGACCTGCATCTCCTGGGACGAGAGTGAAACGTAAGTGGTGACTAACGTTGTTTCCTCTTCGTTCTTAGTGTTTTTAGGCTACCAATCAATCACGGTCATTTGTTCCATCCGCGGTCCTGTCGGACCATGTGGCGAATGGCTTTCAAGTTGTTTATCTCTTTAGACCGTTCACTCGGGCATCTGTCACTGACTGCATATGAGCGTTCACACCCTGGCTCTGCAGCTCAACGCAGAGACCAGCTGCCGGCCAGGTCTCTTGTCACGTCAGTCAACTGAGACGGCCAGGACAGAGCATGAGCCGAGCGTGTTGACCTCCCAGAGACGGAAGTTGCAGGCTGGCAAGATTAAGCTGACGGGCACACCAGCAGCCTTAATGCACTGATAGGCAGCTTCAGTGATCCTCCCAGCTCAGGAGTGACATGTCCAACTGTTCAAGCATTCAACCTGGATCACTTTAGAGTGCATCAATCTGGGAGGGGGAAAAACATGGTCACGCCTTTCACCCTGATTTGAATAGCATTGATGGGAAATTCCAATTTGGAGTCACTGTAGGTGGGAACAATGTACATCTTTTAGAGCGACGATGGCCACTCCAGTCACTCCCGGGCTCATTTGACATCGTGGAGGTGAGCGGCCTGCAACGTGCAGTAGCCTATGGGAGCTCTTAAAGCTCTGCAGATGCATTTGAATTAACTATGAAAGGGTCCCCTGCAGTTTCCAGGACCGGAATTGCCCCGCCCTCTAGCTCAATGAGCACCCCTGAAGCACATACGGGGGGGGGCATTTGCATTTAGATAGATTTGTACATTTGTGGAGCACAGATAAGCACTGACAAAGCATTCTGCCCCATCCGCCTCTCCCTCCCTCTCCCAGCACACACACATACACACACACCTACCTACCATGAGACCAGAGAAAATCCAGCGGAAGTCAAAATGAATAGGAGAAAAAGGGCAGAAAATGTAATTAACTCATACGTTTTCAGGAGGAGGGCGACGTGCCCCCAGACAAATTAGATCCATTTTAGACAGTGGATGTGATTAATGGCTGGAGAGAGAAAGAGAGAGCAGGGAGATGGGAGACAGAGAGAAGCCCTGGCACAGAGTTTGGGTCAATGTTTCCTCTCTCTGGGGCCTCTCTTGTTTAGTTCTGGAGCAGCATCACAGAGGGCGCGGCCCCATCAATCTCCAGGGGGCATCACGGCCAACAAATCTAGCTAGACACACGGATACACAGCGACGACGCGAGCTGGAGTTCTAGACATTAGGCAATAACTAACCGCAGGCTAGGCTCTCATCTTCACCACACTTCAATAATGTTACGCAACATTTAACGCACCTGGTGGGGATGGGGGGTGGCAGGGTGGTCGAGTAGCGAAGCCTGCACAGATGACCGTCCAGCCCCCACAGCTTTAACCCCCCCCCCCCCCACACACACACGTGTGCCCATGTCAGTCACAGGGTGTCATGGTGGGTAGGAAGTGTGTGCGTGTGTGGGGGATGGGGGTGTCAGAGCCGGGCTGCTGCTGGTGGTAGTGTTCTGTATCCACAGTTCTACCCGATGATAGTTAGTGCCTCAGGCCATGGCTAAGCGCCTCGCTTCCTGTGGGAGCCTCATCATGCCAGCCTGGTAGCATCTGCTGCTGCTGTGCGGCGAGCCAGATCACTTTAGCCATGATGTGAACTATACTGGCTTCATGGCACCACCATACCATGTCATGGTTTGACCGCGGCGAAGAACAGAGAAGGAGATGCTAACTCCATGGTTGTAACATTGATGAACTGATTTCTCTTGTACTGTAGGTCTAGATACTGGTGAGATCTAAAATGGCAAATCTTGGATGGAAATCTAACTCCTCAAGGATATTGACACAAGACAGGGACTTGCATGGTCTGCCATATTCTGGCTCCTTCTGCAAAGATGAAAATGATTATTACATAGGTGGATTGTTCATTTCATGGCAGGGCCACCCATAGAAATAGGACCACCAACATCTGGGTATGTTTTCTTCATAAGGACTGAAATCGCCATGGGTTTCCAACATCACTGTGCTGTTGTAGTGTAATACCGCATTTATAACAAAAACTTATGGTGCATTTATATCTAAAATGGATGTGAACCCCCCCCAAAAAGCTATGCCAACCGGAAGCACCTGTAATTTATTTTTCTGTGCATTTAGGATATCTATTCTAACATACATTGATACATGTTTGGGATTGAGAGAGGTTAATTTGAGACGTTTCTCAAAGGTCTTTTCTCTTTTCTTAAAACCCGCTGTTCGTTTCCCCTCTCTCCCCTGTGCAGTTCTTCTCTGCTCGGCTCCTGGTCTGCGCGGAGCTGCAGAGCGGTCCCCGTTGACTCATTCAGAACCAAATGCGTGTGTGACAGCCTCTCCACCTTCGCCATTTTATCGCGGATCAATCCAGATTCGGTAAGTCTTGTCTCCTATTACCTTTGTGTTTCTTATTTGAAGAATTGTAAACGTAGGCGTTGTTTTCGAATCATTCGGTTTCGCGCTGCCTTCCCACTCTTTGTCTGCGTGCAGGTGCCATTAACCGAAGACTTATTGCATAGCCATGTTCAACCGAATAACTGTGCAACATGTAGATGGGACATTTTATATGTGAAGAAAAATAAAAAATAAACAAAAAATCGTATAGGAGTAGTCTAATCATCTATCGGTTTACAAACGTTTTTCTGTAGGCTATCCATAGGCTATGTTTCTTATTCAAACAGCATAATGTTAATGAGATATGCGCATTTACGAAATCAAATCAAGATCATTTTGTCATTTTCATTAATTCCAGACCATTAATTGGGTCTACAGAGGCTATACGTTGAAACGTCGGCTACACATTGTTGACAGCAACGGACAAAACCGATTTATTAGCCTAGACCTACATTAAATCATAATTAAATGTTTTTCCCAATATGCTTAAGAGTATGCCTCTTTCGACAGTTTTTGCATGCAGGATTTTTACATAGCCTAATAACTTAATGTAGGCTACTTAGATTCTATTAATAGCCTAGCCTACGCTTATCTCTATTTCCTTGTGTAATTTTTTTAAGACGTGCCTCCGGTTCTCTGTCTAGTTGCCCTGGTAACGGCTTCTGCAGCACAAACTGATTTTTTTAACGGGAATGTTGAAGAAAAACAACCCCCCTCTCCATAATACAGCTCAGAGAACATGGTTTGCCTTTTTTTGCTGTGATTCCCTTTGCTTAAAATAACACTGACTATATCAACAGATGGAAGGCATGCTTCCCTCTCACAAAACGCTTGATTGTGTAGCTATTCAATTACCATCCCAATCAATGTATCATATCGATGGGACTCTAAACAGACCTGTAAAATGGACACTCAGTCAGATTCCTCTGGCTGATGTTGCTGCATCCAGCAGAGGATGCTGCCAACCTGTAGGCTACATCAGAGATGCAGTGAGGCTTTGTCTCTGGACTCTGTTGTGCTCATTGATTTGATTTGTCTCTGTGGTGAGTCTGTGATAAAGAACGGGAGTTGCAGCGCCCCCTGTATCTGTGAGATAATAACACCACCTCACTACACCCAGCATCCAGCTGCAACAATTCTTCCGTCTGCCGATATATCTGAATTCCCCATCACCCCCTCCATCAACCCTACCCTATGGCCGCATCGAGTCTCACTCTGGAAATGCCAGAGAGACTGACCAATCGAAGGCAGCTGCTTGGTCGTGTATTGATGGTTCCTCCTTGCTCCTCCTGCCTCGCCATCCTTTGATGTGTGCTGTAGACATTTTCAACACCGTTAGCCTGGCAGCATTATGAGGAACACCAGCGAGAGGAGAGAGAGAGGAGGAGAGAAAAAAACAACCAGACACTGCAGTGTTTCAGCTCCCATTCGATATGGTCTGCTTCCAGGACCCTGCACCAATGAGAGCGAGTCGTGGACTCAGGGCCCGGTGGGAGCAGTCCACCTAGTTAACACAGCAGATGCCCTTGACCATAGACCCCGATTAGAGCAGTGTGCTCTGGGTAATCAATTCTTAGCAGAAAGGAAAATGCATACTTAACAGACGCCTTGGTGGAATTAAATTCCTGTTCCACATCCCCTCCCCACCACCCATCTCGCCCCTGATTCTTGGTTTAAGGGGGGGGGGGGGGGGAATGGGACCATGGGATTGTTTCAAGGGCACAAGCAAGACATCGCTCATTTTTAGGTCAAACTCACAGGGTGAATTTCACACAGTGGCTGTGGCAAAAGCCTTCAAAAGCCAGAAAGAGAGATAGGGAGACTGAGCAGCCTATCATTCCTTCCTCCAGTGGTTTTCTTCTACTCTCTGGCTTCGGAGAAGGAAGGTGGCGGTGGAAGCCAGTCCAGCTCTCTGCTGTCCACCATCTGTTTCGGGGGCCCCTGATGTACTGTAGTTGCATAGATTTCGAAACAAATTTGCCATGCTAATTTAGTATTTGGCTGCCCTAGGCCCGCGTTCACCAGCCGTGCTTCGATATCAGGAAGGTCTGTGTAGATGTGCAGATTACACTGAAGTGAAGAGAACAGCCCACTGAATTCAGACCCATTTTAACCTTTGTCAGACTGCAGTGCCAAAACCTATGGTGTCGGCCTGTACTGTGCATGCCTTATCGTAAAAATAAAATAATGCTAGTCATTTTTAATTCCTGGACACCATCAGGTTTTATTGCATTTGCATTTTCCACCTCTTCCCAAGTACATTTCTCCTCACCCCAATCAAAACGCCCAATCAGGCTCCTCGCCAACAAAAGCTGTCCCAAAGCTCGGTCGCCTCAACCTCACTGTGAGTCTTCCCTCCCAGCTGCTACTCAGTAATGCAGATTAATCAAAGGTATTAAATTAACTTTGACCCCCCCCCCCAACCAAGCAAAACAGAGTAGGACAGTAGAGGGGGACGGCAGCCAGGCCAATAAGCTACTGGACTAGGCTGGGCTGAGCCGGGCCGGGAGGCTCGCACTGGCAGCTGTGCCCTTGTGGCCCTGCAGGGGTAGTGGACAGAAGGGTGAACAGGGGGTGAGCGACATACCTCTCCATGTGCCCACCGCCACCGGTTCACTGCCAGTGCACTGACCACGGAGGCTGGCGGCGTCACTGCGCTAAGCTGCTGTCAGAACATGGCAGAGCAGGCAGGGCTTGGGTTGGGCGGGGGTAGATTAATGCACATGTGTTAACAGCCCACCTGTCTACTCCTGCAGGGAGGGGTGAGGAGCTGCTGGTTCTGCAAACACACACACACACACACACACACACACACACACCCACACAGACACACACAGTACCTGCAAATACATTGATCATATTTGATACAAGATGGGAGGTCGAGAAAAAATCAGACAGCCGTGCTAAATTGCCTGACAGAATTCTCTACCTCTCTTTCTCTATCTCCGTCTCTCTGTTGTTCAGTGGACAAAAATGTATGTTCTGTATCCTCCTCGGCCGCGTCTCAACGCTGCTTGCTACGTCTTCCGGACACGTTCGTCTTGGGGTCACCTTGCCTCAGCCCATGGCCTAATTGTGCCATTCAGCCGTCTGCCCACAGGGAGCCGTCTGCTGTTCCAGATAGAGATTAAACACACACACACACACACACACACACACACACAGAAAACTCATGTGTGTGTGGATGTGTGTTTGTGAGAGATAGTGCCTATATTTGTTTCTCCTCTGCCCGTTTGTGTACCTGTTGGCTGGTGGCAGTACATCTCTAACGAGCATGTGTTGTCTTTGTCTATCTCGTCTCTCCAGATGATGGATAAGACTCTCCTCCCATCCGTGACCCTCATTGTGGGCTGCGGGGTCTCCTCCCTTACCCTGCTCCTCCTCATCATCATCTATGTCTCCGTCTGGAAGTAAGCATCCCTAGAGGCTAGACACAAGCCCTGGATATCATGTCTCCTGTAGCTTGGTATGCTACGCGCTCTCTCTGTCTTCTTCTCCTCACTCTTTTCTTTTTCCTCTTCCTCCAGGTACATTCGCTCCGAGCGCTCAGTGATCCTCATCAACTTCTGCCTCTCCATTATATGCTCCAATGCCCTCATCCTTATTGGACAAACCCAGGCCCGCAATAAGGTGAGCCTTTTTTTTAACCAATCCCTGCTCTCCTGTGAAGCTTTGACTTCCTGCTTTTGGGATTTGGAGAGGAAGAGCTTTACTGACACAATTTCGCCTGCTCTCTCTCTCTTTCTCTCTCTCTCTCTCTCACTCTCCCCTTCTCTCTCTCAGGTGGTGTGCACGCTGGTGGCCGCTCTCCTCCACTTCTTCTTCCTCTCCTCTTTCTGCTGGGTGCTGACAGAAGCTTGGCAGTCCTACATGGCGGTCACAGGCCGTCTCCGCAACCGCATCATCCGCAAGCGCTTCCTGTGCCTGGGCTGGGGTAAGAGCACGCGCTGTCTCTCTCTCTCTCTCTCTGTCCGTCCGCACGCCCCACCGGATCTCTCCTTTCCAACGGAACGAATCCGAGATTCGTTCATCCGTAGCCAATCCTGACTCTTGTCCCCTCTTTCTTCACTCCAATAGGGCTCCCCGCGCTGGTTGTGGCTGTCTCCGTAGGATTCACCAAGGCGAAGGGATATGGCACCGTCAACTAGTAAGTTTAACCCCAATCTGTCTCCTCCTTCCGTTCTGTCTCTTCCTCTTAGTGTCTGCCTCCCCAGCACAGGTACTAAATACCTTTCCTCTCATCTCCCCTCTCCAGCTGCTGGCTCTCTCTCGAGGGTGGACTCCTGTACTCCTTCGTTGGACCTGCTGCAGCTGTCGTTCTGGTATTTATCTCTTCAAAGCTCTTATGTTGATATATATTGTGAATTGACACAGTCTTAACATTTCAACGCAGGACCATACAGCGTGCAATGCATTACCCTGTCTCATGCTTTGCCTCTGTCTCTGTTTTGAACAGGTGAACATGGTCATTGGTATTCTGGTCTTCAACAAGCTGGTGTCCAAGGACGGCATCACAGACGTGAAGCTGAAGGAGAGAGCAGGGTAGGTCTTACTGATCTTATCCTCTCGCTACTCTGCTCCCTTATCTCACCACATTGATAAAGCACTGCGGTATCAAGGTTCACCATCACACGACAAGAAAAGCTAACTGAATGAGTGAACAGTAATGCATTTGTAATTGTTTATAAAAACCCACACACACATGTACAATTTAGAATACCTAGAAGCCATGCTAAAATGTTCATTCCTGTAATCAATGATATACAGTAGTTGTATTAGCCTAGCCCAGTCTAACCCAGGCTGCTGTTCCCCTCTTGTCCTGCAGGGCATCACTGTGGAGCTCCTGTGTGGTTCTGCCTCTGCTGGCCCTCACCTGGATGTCTGCTGTTCTGGCAATCACCGACCGCCGCTCCGCCCTCTTCCAGATCCTCTTCGCCGTCTTTGATTCGCTGGAGGGATTCATCATCGTCATGGTGCACTGTATCCTCCGCAGAGAGGTAGGCAGGAAGTTCAAGTCTAAGTTCACAGCGGTCAGTTATGTTGACAGTATTTTAACAAAATATGTTGGAGCTGATGCCTCCCCAAGAATGAAGCTGATAGTCTGTTGGTTTATCTTATTTTCTTAACAGGTCCAAGAGGCTGTGAAGTGCAGAGTAGACGAACGCAAAGACGACGGAAACGGTGACTCTGGCAGCTCCCTTCAAAATGGCCACACCCAACACATGGTGAGACTCTCGGCCTGGCTTTTGATTGCCCTGAGTGTATATTGAAAATGTATTCCCTAATTCAATATGGGCATGTATTAAATGCTAATAAAACCTTGTCCTCTGTTCTCTTTTGCAGTCTGATTTCGAGAAGGACGCTGATTCCAGCAGACCAGGTGAGCTCCTTTTCATTACCCTCCCTAACCATTTCTCTTTGCGGAGACATGCACTTAAGCAACTCTACTTCGACCAGTTCTGCATCAAATATTTTTCATTTGACCGTCCTCTCAAAGCAAATTGGCCCAGACAGAACATCAGACATACAGGCCTGCCTTTACTTACTTTACTTAATTCACACACTAACCTAACTGCCCCCCCTTCCCTCTCTCTGTCTCTGTTCCAGGGGGCATGACGAATCCCTCTGAGGAGAAGATGCCCCCTCCTCTGCTGCCCCTGCCCATGGGCTCCAACTTCAATACCCTGCCCGCCCACACCACAAAGGCCCACATGCAGGCCGTGCCCGAGTACTCCAGCCACACCCTCACCCTCAAACGCGAGAAGACCCATCTGGGAAGCGGCATGGGCCCGTCCTGCGGCAAGCCCGTCTACGTGTGCGATGGCGAGCTCTTCACACAGCTGGACGCCAACCTGGCCCGTGGCCAGGCGGAGGGCAGCGCCCCTGACGGCAGCAGCTATATCCTCATGCCCAACACCACCTCCACCCTCAGGTCCAAGCCCAAAGAGGACCCGTCCAAGTACAACATCAGCGTGGACCAGCTCCCCCAGACCAGGCTGGTGCACCTCAGCGGAGCCTTCGCCGAGCCGCAGGCCGCCTTCGGCCTGAAGACCCTCCCTGCTGACCGGGTCAGCGTGTCGTACTCCGAGAGGGACTCTCCAGTCCAGAACCTGCACAACATGTCCAGCGAGTCCCACATCACCCACAGCAGCCTGGGAGACACCTTTGACTCCATGAACTCCATGATGTCCAAGAGCGAGACCATCTCCACGCTGTCTATGAGCTCCCTGGAGGTGATTGGGGTTTAGAGTTGGGTGGCTATAGAAGGCTCTACACAACTATAGTGCAGTAATAGTTCAATAGTAACTTAGAATCACGTTAAGTAATCAAGTGATATCTGTCTTTTTGAGACTAACCACGTTTTTTCTTTTTCTTCTCTCACAGAGGCAGAAGTCTCGTTATGCTGAACTAGACTTTGAGGTATGTGTTCTCTGAGACATCGGATAACAGCCATAACAAACCTTAATAATAAGTGAGATTTTATGTTAGTTTTTTGGAGGCCTGACTGACAGCTCTGTGTCTCCTGTAGAAGATCATGCACACCAGGAAGCGCCACCAGAACATGTTCCAGGACCTGAACAGGAAGTTGCATCATGCTGAGAAAGACAGAGAGTCCCCCGCTTCTGATAGCAAGGTAAATATCATCATCATCATCATCACCATTATCAGTTGAAAATGTCAACTATTTCGGTCCTTTTTGAGAATTAACCTGTACAAAGGTAATAGAAAGCGAATAAAAGTCAGTGACTACTCTGCACAATATCCTTTAATCTGATTATTTATTTATATAAGATTAGTGATGTCAAATAAACCTGACCCCAACAAACCTTGCGCTGCTTAGTTCATTTGCATTTTTTTGTGGTTGTTTAAACAATAATGTATTTCCTTCTTCTTCCTCTGCAGTCTGTGAGATGGAGTGTGTCCTCTGGAGGAAGTGACAAGACGAACCACAGCGTGAGTATTTGACCCCTATCCATACCACCATCTGAACATGTCACTCTAGGGCAAAGCGCACTCAACTTTATCTCCCCATCAAATTAAAGGAGCGGTTCCTTTAAAATAAGGCAGAATTGGCTGAGCATGCAATTGAATGAGGGTTTGGTTGTCGACTCTGGTCCCTCACCACCTGGCTCTCTCCCCCTCCCACCAGGACAAGCAGCAGCCGCCTGTGGAGAGGCCCTGGGAAGGAGTCCAGAGAACGCAGCATTCACCCCCCTCCTGGGTGAGGAAGGACCTGGAGCCCCTGGCAGCCTCGCCCCTCCAGCTGCAGGCGGTAGAGTGGGAGAAGGCAGGCGCCACCATCCCCCTGGTGGGGCAGGACATCATCGACCTGCAGACGGAGGTCTGAGTGTAAAAGGGGGCCAGCCGGCAGGTTCTTACTTCACCTCGGTCACCTTTTGGTTTGTGAAAGAGCAGATCCACATGGACAGAGTGAGCCAAGGCCAGGGTGTTGAGGAAGGAGATAGTTTGGATCAAAAATCCATGTCTTCAAACCATCAGAGATAGAAGGACGGTAGGTGAGGAGCCAATCATGTTGTGCCATTCGATTCAGCTTCCCAGCACGGAATAAGCCAACGTCAGTGAGGCAGAGAGTGGTAGCAGCAGTGAAAGCAGCGGAGTCAGTCAGAGAGATTAGTTGGTTACCATGGAGATGGACTGGTTCTGTTGCGATTTAATTCGAGAGTTCCCTGTTCTCTTCCGCCTGGTTCCAGGACGTGTGGTCGACATGCCTGCACTTATTTCCCCCTTCGACTCGCTTTGAAATGGCAGGCTCCTCTCTCCCAGAGGACTGGCCCGACTCCTGGCTGCTTGACGTGGCAGCCAGGACCTCTTCCAAGACAAGACAAGGCACTGAGGCTGGATGACTTTGAGCTAAGGTTTGGAGTCTGACCCACTTGGCGCTGTGGTTCGAAGGTCTGACACACACCCATTTGTGTATGTGTTGTGGTTATAGTTGTATTGCTTCTTACTGGAACTGCTTCTAAAGAGCGACTGAGACTCTTCCCATGAGACTCTGTCAGAGACTCTACGATGCCTACACTGGAGACAAGGCTTGACCATGCTTACTTAGACCTGAACATTATTCTTGTTGACACTATCAGTATCTGTTGACACTATCAGTATCAGTGCTATGATTATTTTTTATCATTATTATTATTATTATTATTACCCGTATTTTTGTATTATGTTTTCATTTCGATCAGAATTTAGTTTTTATGTTTCCTATCAGTGATTTGAGTTTTTGTACTGTTCTCAAGATATCATCAGGTTCCAAAATAGGGATTTAAACATTGTGCCATAAATCTACAAGGACTGCAAAGCACTGGGACAGACAGAGAAGCGATGGTGGTGATGTTAGCCCACTCCACGCCACTTCACAGGCCCCAGGGATAATATAGACTCTCTTACAGGAAGAGCAGTGCATTCTGAGAACTATTGTGCAGCAACTGAAGGAGGCGGGGTTGGACAGATACCTAACGACACCACCCCCCTTCCCTCTCAGTGGACAAAAGAATGCAGGCTCCTCCCGGCCTACTGTATAAGGAGTGGCCGCCCCGTCTGGAACCTTTCATCGTCTGTAACTTCTCCACCCACCCAGCCTTGCAGAACTCTAGACCCCAAGAATAAGCTGGACTTACCATCGTCGTGACTTCCGCAGTGCTAGCGATGCTAAACAGACTTCAACACATCTCTGTGTTTTTACAACCATCAGTGTGAAATTGTGCAATATGGTGGCCGCTTGATGCTCAAGCATGACAGATATCAGGATTCTGACTTTTCTTACGAATGTTTCAAGAGTTTTATAATGTGTTCCTCATACTTACAGAGCATATATATACTTTATGAGAATACTGTATTAGCAATTATTTAAATTGAGTGAAAGCACAATACTCCATATTTGGAGCTCTGTGATTGGTAGATACTTGTAATTCTAAAAGCAGATGTTATTTAGAATGAATAATGATAACCTATGAATATCTCTAAACTGTGCTATACTCAAAGCAGTGTTGTGCTGCCGAGTAAGTGACCCTCATGTCTTCTGTAACAGTGTTTTTGATAATCATGTCAGTATTACATGACAGTATGTATCAATAATAACCCTGTCTCTTCTCCCCTTCCTGCCACTCAATCCACTCCCTGAGTCGTATGAATTACCTGTTTGTATCTTCCTCTTCCTTTGCCTTTTCTGTTCAACTTATTTTTCCATTACTCTTCGTGTAAATGTACAGTTTTCAGAGCACAAGATGAATGTGTTTTATTTCTAATAAAAAAAGATATCTATATTACATGATGTGTGTCCTACTTGATACCTGAACATTCAGTTGTATTTGACTATCCAAATTCAATGGTTTGATCCATCACCATTAAACAGCTGCTAGATTATTAACATACTATATAGCAGAAACACCACACTCTGGAATGCTTTAGAGAAGGGACAAAGGAAAATGGATGCTCTTTTGTTGTAAAGCCTGTCACATTAAAGCCCCAGGCGACATTTTGTTCCCCTAAATATAGCACCAATTAGGGTAAAAGGCAATCTTGAAGATGATAAAAGTGCACCATTCAGTAGCTCTATTTTCATGCAGATGCTAATTTTCTTGTGAGGGCATGGAACCAATCATACCTGTAAGTTGTTTGCAGATATGAAATTGAATACAAAGAAAACAAATAAGCCAGAATAGCAAGTGACCTCTTTCACAATTGGATACGGTCTCCAACCTCCCAAATAAATACTTAGAAGAGCTTCATCTGCAACACTTTTGTTCAACCTCATCCTCCCAAAGCGTGAATGTGCTGGTCGCGTGGGTGATTCTGTTGATTTGTCTGTTTGTCAGCAAGCAGGAATACACAAAACTACCAGACCAATTTTCATGAAACTCGGTGGAGGGGTGTAGCATGGACCAAGAAAACCAAGGCAGGGCAAGGCAAGTTTATTTGTATATCACATTTAAGCAACAAGGCAATTCAAAGTGCTTTACATGAGACATTAAATGCATCAAGACAAAGTGCAACACATAAAAGGTCATATAAAACGAAATGCAAAAAAAGGACATTTAAAACAAAATACAGAAAAAATAAAATACAGGAATAAAAGTTACAGTGCAGTGTATGAATAAATAATTATTTGATTTAATAAAAAGCAGCAGCAAAAAGAAAAGTCTTCAGTCTTGATTTAAAAGAACTAAGAGTTGCAGCAGACCTGCAGTTTTATGGAAGTTTGTTGCAGATATGTGGAGCATAAAAACTGAATGCTGCTTCTCCATGTTTTGTTTTAACTCTGGGGACATAAAGCATGCCTGTGCCAGACGACCTGAGAGGTCTGGATCGTTCATAACGTAGCAGCAGATCAGAAATATATTTTTGCCCTAGACCATTCAGTGCTTTATAAACCAACAGCAGTATTTCAAAGTAAATTCTTTGAAAGACAGGAAGCCAGTGTAAGGACCTCAGAACTGGAGTGATGTGATCCACTTTCTTAGTCTTAGTGAGGACTCGAGCAGCAGTGTTCTGAATCAGCTGCAGCTGTCTGAAAGTTTTTTTAGAGAGACCTGTAAACACACCGTTACAGTAGTCGAGTCTACTGAAGATAAATGCATGGACACGTTTTTCCAGATCCTGCTGAGACATAAATCCTTTAATCCTTGATATATTCTTCAGGTGACAGTAGGCTGACTTTGTAATTGTCTTAATGTGACTGTTGAAATTCAGGTCTGAGTCCATGACTACACCAAGATTTCTGGCTTCGTTTGTGGTTTTTAGCATTACTGATTGGAGCTGAGCGCTGACTTTTAATCGTTCTTCTTTTGCTCCAAAGTCAATTACTTCAGTTTTATTTTTGTTTAGTTGAAGAAAGTTCTGGCACATCCAATCATTGATTTGTTAAATGCACTTAATCAGCGCTTGTATGGGATTATAGTCCCCTGGTGATATGGTGATATCAATTTGTGTCGTCTGCATAGCTATGGTAGCATATTTTGTTGTTTTCCATAATTTGAGTTAGTGAGAGCATGTAAATGTTGAACAGAAGACGCCCCAGAATGGAGCCTTGGGGAACTCCACAGGTCATTTTTATCCGCTCGGATTTGTAATTGCCTATAGACACCAATTTTCATGAAACTTGGTGGACGGGTGTAGCATGGACCAAGAAAGAACCCATAAAATTTTGGAGCTGATCAAATCACGGGGCAGATCCACAAATTAAAACAACACTTTGAGTGAAGCCAGCTTCCCATATGGGGGTGCTAGAGACACAGGGTTTAGACTGTGGTGTGCAGGGAGAGAGCCCCATTTCAAGTTCTCTATGAATTTGAGTTGAACTCAATTTTCTCAACTCAATTGAGTTTAACTCAATTCTGCACGGCATGTGCAGGGAATAGATTTGCATTGAGATCTGTCCCAGGGCCCAACTTTTCACTAGCTAAATGGAGGCCTGATTGGAGCGCCAGTCTGGTAGGATTGTGAGAGACGGCAGTGATCAGCTTCATGGGCTAAACAATCCCAGGGGCCCAACACTTTATGAATCAGTAACTATTCCAACCAGGGTCATCAGATGCTGATTTGATGATTGCCAACCTCAAATCAATTGGAACACACACACACACACACACACACAAATACACATGTACACTCTTGTACAGTAACCCAGTTGAACTGGATAAACTCACTCCACTAGCATAAGTAATGTCCAGCTGTGTCACCAAATAGCTAGCTTTTCGGTGGATAGCTGGTGATGTGACTCAGAGGACCTCAGTTGTGACTCAGAGGAGTTTGAGACCCAGTGTTGACGAAATAGGGTGCCTTGGGAAAACACAACACAGAAGAGTTGACATCGGCTACCCATACACATAAACCAAAAACACATACACACACATACACACACACACGCCATTAGTTACGGATTTGTAAACCAACTGTACACCAGCATCGGCGACAAAACGTCTCCTCCAGCTCATTCACTTCACTCTGACTTTGACACTGTTTCCTCATCAGGAGAACACAGAGATACTGTAGGCTCTCTCTCTCTCTCTCTCTCTCTCTCTCTCTCTATCTTTCCCTGAGACCCCAGAAACAACACTGGCTCAGACGATCCGGGGGTCCTCCTCACCGGCCCACTGATTATAACATCCTAAAGGCACTTGAGGCACCTATTCGCCTGCTCTCTTGTGAGATCCAGTATCAATTAGCACCTCACTGGCAATAACAGTGGGCTCCCACCCGACGCTTTATTGAAGGCTGTTGCTATAGAAACTGCAGATGCCGATCCTGAGGAGGGAGAGAGGAGGGGAGCTGCCTATTGCTCCCGTGGGGGGAAACTCAGAGAGTGGAGACTGGAGAGGCACAAGGTTCCTTCCTCCAGGCAATCATGTTTTCGCTAATGATTGTCAGCACTGATAATGTCATGGAATCGTCAAGTGTAATAGAGTGATGCCGGCTTAAGAGGGCTGTGTTGCATTTCATGCTCCTTCGGGTGGTCACGTGGTCTTGACTAATCCCCTCTGGAGGACACTAATCCCCTCTGGAGGACACTGTAGACTAGATGCTTGAGAGGGTAAATGATTGCAGACAAACTAAACCTGCATAATCTAGAAGTTTTGTTGCAGCATAGTTTTCCACTTTGGTGGAATAGCGTAGACACCGTAAGCATCAGCTCTTGGGTATTAAGACTCCTTGCAGACGGGCCATGTTTTTTTTAAATATATATAGAGCGTATGATACTTTGATTGTCCTCGCAAAAACATGGCATCTGATCTGTGTTTGAAGCACACTAAGAGAGATCATGAAAACCCTTGTCTATACATGAACAATAAAGATCTGTCATCTGGCTTTGGTGCTTTATATTGTTTTAGTGAGTTAAAGCACATGCAAAATAGCATTGTGAGACCATCCTAATGTTGCGAGCTCAATTCAGTCTGGATACTCTTTTGAGCCTGATCGGAAAACAACCCTTTACCAAACAGTTTCCAACAGAGGGATCACAGATAGCTATGCATAGCAAACATGCCTTTCAGTGATACCAGAGAGCAGTATGAAGTATTGATATAATCCCTATATCAATCCAGATCTTGTAAAGACTGTACACACTATATTCACTCTCAATAATGGGCAGAGGGTGGTACCTGTGCCTAATTAAAGGTCAAGTTAACAGTGGTTACAACAAACAGTGGTTACAATCAGCCAGAGAAGACTGACGCCATTCAGCATACTCAAAGTGATTGATTGGCTTGGACCCTATTTCCGCCTCTCTTTTGTCAGATACTGTAGACAAAGAGGGGGAGAGGGTGTGTGACACATCCAACGAAAAACTTGAATGGTTTGTTTCCGATGATGGCGGAATTATTGTTGAAAATCAATGCGTACTTGAAAGGGGCTTATTGAATCAGCTTGACAGAAGGGGGCGGGCAGGGGTTAATGGCTCATGGTTCTGAAAAGGAGAACTTAGCTACACATCTATACCATGATTATTCTGCCAATTATGCCTGTCTGTATGGGAGAAATAAAAGCATAATTGCGCCTAGACAATACCTTTACTTCTCTGACTGACGAATGTCAATGGCGGCGGCTTAAGAACATGGTCTCTTGAGCTCAGTTCCCTGGAGGCTGTCAGCACTGGAGGAGGGCTTAATTGGCGCGACTATTGACAGCTAGAAGACCAGTGATGGGTGTCGATGGAAAAGCTCATGAGGAATTGTTTCATTCAATAGCTGTTCAAACTACTACAAGGATACACAGAGGTAGATGAATGATTGACTGAATGAGGAGATTTTCCAGTGGTGGGACATTTCCATTAGTTTAGTTGTGTCACTGAATCCCAAAAACACCTGCCACTCTCTAGGTCGTCCTCGGGCGAATCCTCCATTGGTGTTTCCAGTCATCCCGATCCTCCATGCTTAGTGTAGGACGCCCTTGTGATCGATGTCCATGTGTTGGTTCCCACAGTACCAGTTTGCTGGCTGGCAGCTCCTGGTGTCTCTGGCAGTGGCCAGCCAGTCTCATTCTTCTGGATGCTATTTTCTCACTCACTCTTGGTAACCCCCCATACAGATGCTTGTTGGTTGGTTGATACAGATGCTCGTTCTGGTTGATGTTTAGTACTGCATGTAGCATTCTGGTGTAACACCCAGCAGGGTGGGCTTTAAGGTCCAGCATTCACAGCCATATAGGAGAACTTCATTTGTCAAGGGAGGCTGGATTTCCACACACGGGCCATGCTGTTCAGAGCTTTCCATGCACATTAAGTAACAAAATCCTTGAACCTGGAGGTGTCCTAACTACACGACCACGGCACAGGGGCAAGGGGGGGCTGCCTCGGCACAATCAGAAAGTCCCAGGGACAGAGAGGGGCAAGGACCAGGATTAGAGATAGGCTCCGGCAAAGGCTGAGGTTGGGCAGCTAGGTGTGGATGTGCAATCCCGTGGGCAGGAGCAGGCTGTCTTCCAGTCCTGGTAGGCACGTAAGGGGGGGTAGGAGGGCAACAGGGCAAGGCTCCAGATAATGCAGTGAAAGGGAGTAAGCTAGGGGCTCCAGCGCTATAACGATCAACCTGCGCCAGTGACTGGGGAGAGTCGGCAGGTAGTGAGCCTTTGAGTCTGATAGTGAGCCTTTGTACGTCTTCAGGCAATTGTGGTGAACAACCCACTTTCGTGACTGAGCCCTGCTTGGGTCTGTGATCTCATAGGTCACACCTGGACTGTCGTCCTTGTCCATCCATTGTACTGAACCAACATGCACCCGACAAGCTACCCAATGCCTCTGCTGGGCGTACCCAATGCCTCTACTGGCCTGACAGTGACTGCATTCAGTTTCCTAAAGTCCACACAGTCTGTAACTGTTGTCTTTCTTTTTAACTAAAACGACAGGGGCGACCATGGGCTACAACTTTCTTCAATGAGGTCTTGAGAAAGGAGCTGTTCAACTTGCCTGTCTAGTTCAGCTTTCATGCGGGGCGATGTTCGGTAAGCACGTTGTTTGATAGGCTGAGCATCTCCTGTACAAATGCTATGCTTGACTACATCAGTATGGCCATAATCCTGGTCATGGGCACTGGACACATCAGAATACTGGCAAATCAGAGTTTCCGACTGTTGTCGTTGTTCACTGTCCAGCACTGACTTAAATCCACCTTAGGTAGTGACTGGGGCTCCCTCTGTGTCTGCACTTGAGCTACTGTAGGCTCCACCATAGAGAACTCCTCACCTTCCTGACTGACTAACAAATGAACCTCTCCTAGCCTAGTGTGACATGGCACATGACAATCAGCATTTGTGGGATTCATGACACGAATATAAACTAGACATTTCTTTACAGGGATCACTGTGCGTGCTACAAGAAGACCGGGCACAGTTTGGGTTTCAGGCTCTAGGAGACCAGTGTAGTTGCATGTGAGCTCTGGCTCACCAACAGGGGACTGAACTTTGGCCACAATGTTCATCAGGGACATGAATGGGTGCTAATGTCACAGCGCTACATTTCAGTGGGGCAGTGTGCTGTAAGCATAACAGGGGGACAGTCCAGTTCCAAAGTTTCAGATGCTTCTCTCTTAGGTCGATTACAGCATGATGTTTGTGGAGAAAATCCCAACCTAGGATAAATGACTGAGTAGCATTCCAAACTACATGGACATCATGGTTAAAGACTTCTTCCCCAAGTCTAACGGTAATGGTAAGCATACCAAGAGTGTCAAGATATTCACCAGTGACTGACTTTGCTAGGAGGTAAGACTTTTGAATGGGCTTGTTCATGAGGGAAGAGATTGACATTCACTTATCAATGAAATTCCTGAGCCTGTGTCTAGGAAAGCTTGGACTGCAGTATTCTCAATGACAGCAAATACATAGGATACAGCAGTGTCAGTAGTTACCAGTTCAGTATGTTGTTTGGGCAAGTTCTCAGAAGCAGCAGACACTTGGCCCTCAGTACCTGCTACCAGTCGTTTCCCTCCTCATCATGGAAGCTGACATGATGAGGCAGCCACTCTCGCGAAGAACCAGTGCTGTGTGATCTGCAGGCATGCTGGTGTGGCGGGGTGCCTGTCGATGATCTGGATGACGGTAGGAAGAGCTGTCATCATAGACATTATAAAGAACTAGACTGGCCACGTCCCCTTTAGACTCGTCCGACGAGACCGCCATGTTATGCAGGGCGTCATTTGGAACATGTTGCTGTTGGGCTTCAGAGCTGCTCATCGTTTTGTTCGGTAAGTGACTAGTGACTCTTATTATATTTTAGTATCAGCCTAAATACAGTTAGACTAGCCTTTTAAGGTTTTATGAATACTCAGGCGTTTGCGGGAAGAGAATGGTAGCCTAATATGAGTATTGTAATGGTAATTATTTACTTATCTCACAATTAAATTGCATAGTTAACTGGTTAGGATAACAGACTAGTCTAGCTGCCCTAAGCTAACATTACACGGATAACGTAATTTATTCCACTCACATCGACTATTAACAGTTTTATATAATGTAGTATCTTGACTTGTTTTATGTGGGTATATAGAGATAGTTCCTCATATAATTAGCTAATTGTCAAACTTGTATTTTGCGGCTTAAGTCACTTGTTTAGAAGTTATTAAGTCAAGTTAGAATATATTAGTCAAGACCACTCTATATTATTCACAACATCTACAGTACTAGCCCTAAATCACTAGATGCTTTCATAGAATCACAACACTGAGAAACTCATTCCTTCCTCTAAAAAAGCACTGTCACCCAGTTAGTTTAATGGGCTTTACAATAAATTGCTTGTTGAGTTCTCTCTTGGTTTCAAACATCTAGAATCAAATGACGTACAGAGATGGTGTAATAATAATCAAGTGTTTGACCCTGGTTCGCAGGTGAGGAGACCCAGCATCCACCTCAAGTCTAAGACACTGGTCTGATCTTCATGTTGACAGCTTTCAGAGAGTAGTGAAGACCCTTCCAGTGGTACCAGATAATACCAGTTCCATAGCGATCAGTTTGACCCCACAGATACAGTGCATTGATTCTGTTCACAACTTTGCGATCGTACAGCCAGGCTACAGAGCTCCAGAACCCCCTATGCCAAGCCGAGCTGCATCGCATTGTGGCCGGCCCAGAGAGCTCCTGTTGCGGGTACAAGCACAGGGCTAATAGCTCAGTTTGTGGTGCTATTTTCCATTCGCCCTTGATCAATCCTAACAGACTTATATCTATAACATATTCATTCTGATTTATGAATCCTAACACAGACCCATATCTATAACATATTCATTAGGTGGGATAGCTTGCAAAAGCTAGCCCAACTTGTGATATTCCCACTATTTCTTTCTTTCTTTCTTTATTATTATTCTCCCATTTTGTCTTCTTAACTACTTCTTCATACTTTGTGCTAGAAACTAACTCGTCACCATGCCTACAGTTTTTAAGCTACACGGACATATCATGACCTTTATACTTTTTGAGAGAGAGTTGTCTGAAGCCAACATGCCTTTCCATTGAAGTGAATGAGAGGATGCTCACAGTGTCAGTTGGGATTTGAATTTGGGGACACGTGCAGGCTCTCTGTACAGGCACCTTTTTATGACTACTGTTGTAGCATTCATATTAATTCCTTCCTTTTCTTTCTTTCTTTCTTTCTTTCTTTCTTTCTTTCTTTCTTTCTTTCTTTCTTTCTTTCTTTCTTTCTTTCTTTCTTTCTTTCTTTCCTTCCTTCCTTCCTGGGCAGCTGTCTGTGCACTGTATGGATTTCGAATTTATAGCATTTATTTAATCTATACAAACATTATATTGTGTATAATAATATATGTGTTGTGTGTAATAGTACATGTCACCACGCCACTGTCCCCACATCTCAGCCCCTGAGTGAACTACAGACACACGGTCTTCATTATTGGGTGCATGGAGATTGCCCGGATGTCAGTGCACTGTCCCCGACCTGCTCTGACCGGAGGGGGCGGAGTCTCGCCACGGTCTTCACTGGTGAAGGCAGGTGGATAGCCCGGTGCGGCCTACACTGTTAACGCCTGGCTCTGAACCAAGCGGGCGGAGTCTCGCCACCATGCCACAGACCCCACAACTCAGCCCCTGATTGAGCTAGAGACACACAGTCTTCACCAGTGGGTGCAAGGAGACTGCCCGGAGGTCTTCATGGTGGAGTCAGGTAGGTGGCCCGGAGAGGGGTACACTGTCCCCGACTGGCTCTGACCTGAGGGGGTGGAGTCTCACCACCACGCCACAATCCACGCCACGGGCCCCACAACTCAACCCCTGAGTGGGCTAGAGACACACAGTCTTCATTGGTGGATGCATGGAAATTGCCCAGAGGTCACTGTACTGTCCCCGATAGCTGTGACCCAAGGGGGCGGGGCCTAACCAGCACGCCACGGGCCCCACAACTCAGCCCCTGAGTGGGCTAGAGACACACGGTCTTCACCGGTTGAGTCAGGTAGGTGGCCCGGAGAGAGAGAGAGAGAGAGAGAGAGAGAGAGAGAGATAGATAGATAGATATCAACTTCATTTATCCCTTAATGGAAATTATTTTGTCGCAGCAAAAAATACACACAACACACAACTATAGGCCACAATACAAAACACTATTCTACATTTTACTCATACTGTTTGTATTCCTTGTTCTCGCTTATGTATATTCGCTCCTATGTTTACTCTTATTGTTCCAACCTATGCTGTCATTTCCCACTGCTGAAATGTCCAAATTTCCTCCCACAAGGTTTATTTAAGTACCTACCTACCTACCTACCTACCTAACAAAAGGAACGGTGGGTACATAAATCTAACTAATAACTGTCCTGGGAAGAAAACAATTGGCACCAGAGCATGCCGTCTTTGCTCCCTCCAAGCTGGCTCAGGTGAGGTCCATAGGGTCCAGCCAGTGAGGGGATGCATTGAGCAGTCTGATGGCGGCCGGTAGGTAGGACAGAAACATTAACCTATAACTCTAACCATACACGTTCTACCCTTTTAAAGTGGCTTCCATGTTCAATTGGATGTCTTATAAAAGAAAATGTTACTGGAGGGAAATATATATTACCATTTCAATACACTAGGCCTAAGACCTAGCCTACATACTGTATTAAGGCAGCATATAGATTAATGGATTGAACCTCTGCACATCACACAACACCTTGGTTTAAAAGCTCAATCAAAATCCTTCACCACAAGGCTGAAAGCACAAAGGTGAACATGCTTTTTAGACGAGAGGGTTGTTTCAAGCACTCAACGAGGCACACTGATGCACTGCAGAAAAGACCTTGATTATGAATGTTTCATAGAGCAAGCTGTAGCTGACTGCAGACTCAAATCCTGATAAGTAAAAGCTGACAATGCGAGGTTTTTTACCTTAAAATTAGATTCCATAAACCTCAAAAAAGAAGCACAACAATTGGAAAAAACAAACAAACAGACATATCTAATGCATTGAACTAGCCTCTGAGAGCAAATATCTCATACAGGGGTAAATTGTAGCTCATATTGAAAGCATGACCTTACTTTGTCTTTGCTCAGGTTTGTGCTGTTGCCAGGATACCATTTCCTATGGCAACACTTGAGCTGGCAAAGTGAACAGAGCAGACGCAGGTAACTGCTCCAGTCTCCTTCACACCGGAAGCCTATATATGTCCAGACACAGGAAAAAAGGAACAATTTGATCTCAAAGTTATTTAAGTATTCACTAGTTTGTAGCAACAGTGTAAGTTGCCATTTATTATAATAGATGGCCCAGAGACCTGTACATTCTCTGTTTTGTCCTGAAATTAATTAGCAATTAAATTATCTGTCTGAAAGTATCATTCTATTCATCACTAAGAGATGTACCATAACAAGAGTGTGACCATTGTCATGCCATTTCCTATTAATGAGGTATCATTAGTACAAACAAATAACCAAAACAAAGGAAAACATTGATAAAGATAAATTGATAAAGATGATTAGGCTATTAAAATATTGATGAGGGTAGTTGCATTTGATCCCAACTTCCGGTGTATCATAATTTAGATCACGTTGTTGTTTTGCTTGAGCTATGGAGTGGAAACATCCCCAAATACTCAGTCTGCCTGGTGACAACGCTTGTTGAATTGAATTTTGTTAAGTCGTACTGCCACCATTTGTTTCTTAGGTGTTACTGCAATTCTCTATTATCTAAACTTTAGATTAAAGGGGAATAGCAACATATGAAATAGAATAACATCATTCTGGAATAAAGCAATGCAAACATCAGCTTGCTTCTTGATAAAATTACAACTTCTACTACCTATTGATATGCTTCAACCGGGAAGGCATGGACCACCACCAGTCAAGGCAGGCTATTTTCCATTGATGAGATTAACCATATGACCATCTATCCTACATTGCTTCAAGGAAGGTTAGATATATAACCCCAGAAGCGTCATGCCTATAGAACTTGAGGGGGCATGTGCCCCCTCAGATTTGAGGGAGTTTTTTTAAATTTTTTTTACATTTCTGTTATTGTTTGTTTACCATTACATTTTACAATGCGAAGCTATGATTATTTTCTCTACTGAGCTGACTGTATTATTTTAATTATGTCACAGACCACCTCGAAAAGCCACCATTACCTCTTTCAAAAAGCCAAACACACTCTTTCCCGGTGGATTTGTTTTTTTTCCAAATCAACACTGGACCTGGAAGCCCCCCCCCCCCCCCCCCCCGCCTCGTCTCAGATAAACACATTTTCATGGTCTGCTTGCATACATTTAGATGAAGGTTGTCCTTAACTGATGAACAGGTCCTCCAAATATTAGGCTATTCAGTATATCAGATTCAATATACTTCATAAGTACTTCAGTATACAGTATATCATTCGGACGAATGCCAAGAGTAAAAAAAAGTAGATTTGTTTTCCCTTACTGTTATTTTTAAAGTCCTTGAAAGAACGCTACCGGTAAGTTTAATTTCACACCGCTTGAGTGGCAACTGGTAGTGTGCTGTGTCCTGATTTTAAACAGCGAAAATGCACACAAAAAATCGAATCTTATCTCGTGCCCCCTCGTTTTTTTTGGTTGCATGACGCCCCTGTATAACCCTACCCTAGATTTACTGATTTGAATGCTGTGTGTTGGCTTCTTTGTCTGGTTGGGTCTATTGTGTTGCCTCCTACAAATCATTGTAGAAAGTTTCGGATGGAGAGGAGGCATCACAATAGAGCCATGCTGATGATGAAGAGAGTGGGTTCACTCGGCACTGCTCTGCTATGAGCGTTGTCATTCAGAGACAGAGCTCTTTTCAGTGCTTCCATGACTCATCCTTGTGAAACACCCACCATCTCATGAACAATTTCCGATCATGCAGCTTCTCATCCAGCAGCTCAAGAAGAATACTATGTCCCATTTTTCTCAGAGTAAATGTCCTGGCCTCAATAGGAACTTCCGATTGTAGGCGGCCAATTAAATGTAACTACATCATGCTGTGGCCCTAGGTGATTGTACGGTGGTTGAATGGTTATTGTTGTGGAGTTTGTGAACTGAAAAATAAAGTTTTACAGGATCAAACATTTAGGCCAAGGAAGCTTGGTTCTATTTCGTGGAACTCCGCCCCACAGGGCTCTGCTCCTAATGGTTTTCCCTATCGTAGCTACGCCCACTGAAAGGGAAAAACAAGTTTACAGGTGCTAACACCGCTGTAGCCAGCGATCGTCTCACAAAAACCTTCATCTCGACAGCGACCTGAGGAAGAAGAACAAGAACGAAGATGAGAAAGTTCGCCAGAAAGACAGCGATCCCGGCAGTTTCTTTGCCCCGGCCAACCATTCACCTTCAAGACATCTGCTCTTATGATGACCTGGATGAA
Source organism: Borostomias antarcticus (assembly GCF_949987555.1). Lineage (NCBI taxonomy): Eukaryota > Metazoa > Chordata > Actinopteri > Stomiiformes > Stomiidae > Borostomias > Borostomias antarcticus. Next base: position 6,510,509 of record NC_140254.1, read on the forward strand.
GGCAACGGTCACGACTTCTGCTTCACCTGCCTAGGGCAGCAGCATACCCATGAGGGCCTCCGTCCACCCCCACCTGCCCAGCGTGCGTGCAGCTGCCTGCAGCTGAGAGGATGTACTGGGCCCACTTCTTTGCCTGATTCTCTCTGCGCCTCGAAGACACCTTGTCCGTCCACGCTTCAGAGGATTTTGACTTCGCTGGAGAAGAAGACGGTGCTAGAGATGTTGCCAGCGGGTGATCCTTACGCCGAGATTTCCCAAGAATCCTGGAAAGATCTGCGCGGTGCCTGGAGGTTCCTATTCTGCCAGAGGAAGTCGAAGATGGCATCTCGACTTGGAACCATGGATGTTTCATTCGTCAGGCGAAAAAATCACAACGGATTCTCCCTGCCATGCCCAGCCTAGAGGACTACATGAAGGCATCATGGGAAGACCCAGTGTTTCCCACAGGATTTTGAGCAGCTATGGGGGGGTGGACCTCCAAGCCTCTAGGGGGATCGGGGGGCATGCCCCCCCGGGAGAAAATTTTTAACATTGTTAATTTAAATCAAGCCCCCAGGAATCGAAATCTAAAGTGAAGGCCTATTGAACCGCGCCATCTTGGCTAGATTTGTAGTCACTTGGCTATTTCCGGTTACTTTTGACTTGCGCAGTTGAGCTTCTCTGGCCGACGCGCGTCCACGAAAAAGTTCACATTTCTCTGAAATGTAGACGCGCGTTCCCGGCTCTCCCCGCTTTGATTTAGCAATGAAAACCGGCTTGCATATTAACCTGTTTTTGTCAAATATATCAATTGGAGAAATTATTTTTTGATCCTGGCATCTTAGTTTTAACAAGTTAAATATAATTGAACATGTTTTGTTTGCTAGTAGATGGTATTCATTCCGTTCGCGATAACGTTATTGCAGCCAGGCTAAATTCCTCCAGGGAGCCAGTGACAGGCGAGTTGAAGAGCTTCACTCCCCGCCAGCAGGAGCTCTGGCCGCGGCTACCGCATCTCGGAAAACCCGCTGAGTTCGTGGCTGCTATTTCACACTCGCCCATGATCAATCCCAATACCGATCCATGGTAATAATGAATCAATCGTTCAGATCAGATCGGCAGTGCTGCATGCATGTTACAACATCATTGTTAGCTTTATTAACATAACCATAGCCTACATTTATCTCTCTAACGTTAGGCTATCCATCACACCAGTCGGCCATTCGATAGCTGGAAGCGGTGAACGCCAACGTTGACTGAAAACACCCAAACTCAGTGTATCGTTTCATCTTCATGCTACACATCAACTCCTTTACATTGTATGTGAATAAATTCCTGTTATTCTAAAAATATCCCATTTCTGTCCATTCTTGGAAAAGGCTAATAATTGCTGTCAAATGATCACTCCAGTTTATCACCGTATCCCACTACCATTTCAACTATGCACAGGAGGTTGTCTTGTGGTCATTTTCATTAAAAAATGATTAGCCTGATCAGTTTTTTTTATGTATTAAGCCCTTTTTGAGCGGTATGCTTGTATTAATAGCTTATAGCTTGCCATACTCACCAACCTTGGGACCTCAGAAATAGGGAGCATTTCCAAACCAAATTGCGGGGGGGGGGGGCATTAAAAGCATTACAAATTAGACATTAAAAGCATTAAAACGAAATGTGAAACATTATATATATATATATATGTGTGTATGGAGCAATTGTTTTTAATGTCCGACTTTTGTCTGTGCTGTTCAGTAAATGTGCATCTGTCCTAATTTATTGTAGCCTATCTACTACACAACCTAGTTCAAATTTATGAATCTCCCGCGGAAGTCAGGAGGGTTGGCAAGTAGGCTATGGTCACTGCTCCCCAGTAAAATTGAATAATTGAGGGGTTACTTACAGTACAAAAAAGTACAGCATTTGTAGAACTCGGATGATACTACATAAATTGCCATGCAAAGCCAGAGACTGTTGCTTGTAGACGACAAGACTGCTGTAACCATTCAAATGTGGAGGCTACACTGCATTGAAGGTGGGTTGGCTTACTTGACACAGAACACAGAAAACGGACACCACAAAAAAGGGCTTAAAGCAGGTCCTAAACAGCAGCAGGTCTGGTTGAGGTGTGAACTGGTCTCCTAAAAATGGCTTGAGCTGTGAGGATAAGAGGAGGCACACTGTTTCTGTTATTACATTTCAATAATAGAATATGACACACAAAACACAAACCACATACATACACACATACACATACAAAGGCCCGTCTTGGTTTAAAGCCCACTCACCAACGTCAAGGTGCAAGCCTATCGAGTGGGAACACGAGACCAATCACGAACAGGACAAACTCAGACGGGACAACACAGCATACAAATAATCGAGGAATATACACAACATCTAAATATAAGACCAAATTTTCTTAAACTATTGGAGACTTGGAAATAACAACTAGGCCTACATGAAGACTTTCACAGTTTCAGACTGCTGTAACCATTAAAGTTTGGAGTAGGCTGCATAAGCTTACACTTAACAATGCACACACACAAAACGCTCAAAAAGGGCTTAATACATACAACAAACTGATCAGGCTAATCATTTTTTAATGAAAATGACCACAAGACAACCTCCTGTGCATAGTTGAAATGGTAGTGGGATACGGTGATAAACTGGAGTGATCTTTTGACAGCAATTATTAGCCTTTTCCAAGAATGGACAGAAATGGGATATTTTTAGAATAACAGGAATTTATTCACATACAATGTAAAGGAGTTGATGTGTAGCATGAAGATGAAACGATACACTGAGTTTGGGTGTTTTCAGTCAACGTTGGCGTTCACCGCTTCCAGCTATCGAATGGCCGACTGGTGTGATGGATAGCCTAACGTTAGAGAGATAAATGTAGGCTATGGTTATGTTAATAAAGCTAACAATGATGTTGTAACATGCATGCAGCACTGCCGATCTGATCTGAACGATTGATTCATTATTACCATGGATCGGTATTGGGATTGATCAAGGGCGAATGTGAAATAGCAGCCACGAACTCAGCGGGTTTTCCGAGATGCGGTAGCCGCGGCCAGAGCTCCTGCTGGCGGGGAGGGAAGCTCTTCAACTCGCCGGTCACTGACTCCCTGGAGGAATTTAGCCTGGCTGCAATAACGTTATCGCGAACGGAATGAATACCATCTACTAGCAAACAAAACATGTTAAATTATATTTAACCTGTTAAAACTAAGATGCCAGGATCAAAAAATAATTTCTCCAATTGATATATTTGACAAAAACAGGTTAATATGCAAGCCGGTTTTCATTGCTAAATCAAAGCGGGGAGAGCCGGGAACGCGCGTCTACATTTCAGAGAAATGTGAACTTTTTCGTGGACGCGCGTCGGCCAGAGAAGCTCAACTGCGCAAGTCAAAAGTAACCGGAAGGCCAGAAAAGCACAACTGCGCAAGTCAAAAGTAACCGGAAATAGTCAAATGACTACAAATTTTGCCAAGATGGCGCGGTTCAATAGGGCTTCATTGTTGATAGCGGCCAGTGAATGGAGTGGCTGTATCCAGTTTATATAATACATCCATGCAAAATTTGTAGTCATTTGACTATTTCCGGTTACTTTTGACTTGCGCAGTTGTGCTTTTCTGGCCTTCCGGTTACTTTTGACTTGCGCAGTTGAGCTTCTCTGGCCGACGCGCGTCCACGAAAAAGTTCACATTTCTCTGAAATGTAGACGCGCGTTCCCGGCTCTCCCCGCTTTGATTTAGCAATGAAAACCGGCTTGCATATTAACCTGTTTTTGTCAAATATATCAATTGGAGAAATTATTTTTTGATCCTGGCATCTTAGTTTTAACAGGTTAAATATAATTTAACATGTTTTGTTTGCTAGTAGATGGTATTCATTCCGTTCGCGATAACGTTATTGCAGCCAGGCTAAATTCCTCCAGGGAGTCAGTGACCGGCGAGTTGAAGAGCTTCCCTCCCCGCCAGCAGGAGCTCTGGCCGCGGCTACCGCATCTCGGAAAACCCGCTGAGTTCGTGGCTGCTATTTCACATTCGCCCTTGATCAATCCCAATACCGATCCATGGTAATAATGAATCAATCGTTCAGATCAGATCGGCAGTGCTGCATGCATGTTACAACATCATTGTTAGCTTTATTAACATAACCATAGCCTACATTTATCTCTCTAACGTTAGGCTATCCATCACACCAGTCGGCCATTCGATAGCTGGAAGCGGTGAACGCCAACGTTGACTGAAAACACCCAAACTCAGTGTATCGTTTCATCTTCATGCTACACATCAACTCCTTTACATTGTATGTGAATAAATTCCTGTTATTCTAAAAATATCCCATTTCTGTCCATTCTTGGAAAAGGCTAATAATTGCTGTCAAAAGATCACTCCAGTTTATCACCGTATCCCACTACCATTTCAACTATGCACAGGAGGTTGTCTTGTGGTCATTTTCATTAAAAAATGATTAGCCTGATCAGTTTGTTGTATGTATTAAGCCTTTTTTGAGCGTTTTGTGTGTGTGCATTGTTAAGTGTAAGCTTATGCAGCCTACTCCAAACTTTAATGGTTACAGCAGTCTGAAACTGTGAAAGTCTTCATGTAGGCCTAGTTGTTATTTCCAAGTCTCCAATAGTTTAAGAAAATTTGGTCTTATATTTAGATGTTGTGTATATTCCTCGATTATTTGTATGCTGTGTTGTCCCGTCTGAGTTTGTCCTGTTCGTGATTGGTCTCGTGTTCCCACTCGATAGGCTTGCACCTTGACGTTGGTGAGTGGGCTTTAAACCAAGACGGGCCTTTGTATGTGTATGTGTGTATGTATGTGGTTTGTGTTTTGTGTGTCATATTCTATTATTGAAATGTAATAACAGAAACAGTGTGCCTCCTCTTATCCTCACAGCTCAAGCCATTTTTAGGAGACCAGTTCACACCTCAACCAGACCTGCTGCTGTTTAGGACCTGCTTTAAGCCCTTTTTTGTGGTGTCCGTTTTCTGTGTTCTGTGTCAAGTAAGCCAACCCACCTTCAATGCAGTGTAGCCTCCACATTTGAATGGTTACAGCAGTCTTGTCGTCTACAAGCAACAGTCTCTGGCTTTGCATGGCAATTTATGTAGTATCATCCGAGTTCTACAAATGCTGTACTTTTTTGTACTGTAAGTAACCCCTCAATTATTCAATTTTACTGGGGAGCAGTGACCATAGCCTACTTGCCAACCCTCCTGACTTCCGCGGGAGATTCATAAATTTGAACTAGGTTGTGTAGTAGATAGGCTACAATAAATTAGGACAGATGCACATTTACTGAACAGCACAGACAAAAGTCGGACATTAAAAACAATTGCTCCATACACACATATATATATATATATAATGTTTCACATTTCGTTTTAATGCTTTTAATGTCTAATTTGTAATGCTTTTAATGCCCCCCCCCCCCCGCAATTTGGTTTGGAAATGCTCCCTATTTCTGAGGTCCCAAGGTTGGTGAGTATGGCAAGCTATAAGCTATTAATACAAGCATACCGCTCAAAAAGGGCTTAATACATACAACAAACTGATCAGGCTAATCATTTTTTAATGAAAATGACCACAAGACAACCTCCTGTGCATAGTTGAAATGGTAGTGGGATACGGTGATAAACTGGAGTGATCATTTGACAGCAATTATTAGCCTTTTCCAAGAATGGACAGAAATGGGATATTTTTAGAATAACAGGAATTTATTCACATACAATGTAAAGGAGTTGATGTGTAGCATGAAGATGAAACGATACACTGAGTTTGGGTGTTTTCAGTCAACGTTGGCGTTCACCGCTTCCAGCTATCGAATGGCCGACTGGTGTGATGGATAGCCTAACGTTAGAGAGATAAATGTAGGCTATGGTTATGTTAATAAAGCTAACAATGATGTTGTAACATGCATGCAGCACTGCCGATCTGATCTGAACGATTGATTCATTATTACCATGGATCGGTATTGGGATTGATCATGGGCGAGTGTGAAATAGCAGCCACGAACTCAGCGGGTTTTCCGAGATGCGGTAGCCGCGGCCAGAGCTCCTGCTGGCGGGGAGTGAAGCTCTTCAACTCGCCTGTCACTGGCTCCCTGGAGGAATTTAGCCTGGCTGCAATAACGTTATCGCGAACGGAATGAATACCATCTACTAGCAAACAAAACATGTTCAATTATATTTAACTTGTTAAAACTAAGATGCCAGGATCAAAAAATAATTTCTCCAATTGATATATTTGACAAAAACAGGTTAATATGCAAGCCGGTTTTCATTGCTAAATCAAAGCGGGGAGAGCCGGGAACGCGCGTCTACATTTCAGAGAAATGTGAACTTTTTCGTGGACGCGCGTCGGCCAGAGAAGCTCAACTGCGCAAGTCAAAAGTAACCGGAAATAGCCAAGTGACTACAAATCTAGCCAAGATGGCGCGGTTCAATAGGCCTTCACTTTAGATTTCGATTCCTGGGGGCTTGAAATTTTGCCAAGATGGCGCGGTTCAATAGGGCTTCATTGTTGATAGCGGCCAGTGAATGGAGTGGCTGTATCCAGTTTATATAATACATCCATGATTTAAATGCATCAATTTGGCGCACTTTGAGAGCAAAATCAAGAAGCCATAGCAATTTAATCATCAGACCACATTTGGTTATGAAAGGGGATGGCAAAGAAGTAGTCATACACAAAACCATGGTAAACGAGACGGCCTTTAATAAATATAAATCAATATTAAATAACATCCAGTGTCATGCCCAGTCTTTTTTTTTTATTAAAATACAGGTAACACCCTGACAAACAACTCAATGTGCCAAAGACCACATTTCCATCTACTGTACAAAAGACTTTAATGCAACACTGCAGAACATGAGTTCTGAAAAAGAAAAATCTGGGGGGGGAATGACTGCAGTTGCTAAAAAGAGCCAGCTGACCATCATCTAATTCAATTCAATATGCAAAGTGGCAATGCAATTTGAAAATGCATTTTACAATTTGCAATTCAATATGCAAAGTGCCAATGCAATCCTCAATTCACTTTGAAGAAAAAATAGAATGAAAACTGAATGAATTGCATGTCATATTGCAGTGGTTTTCACTTTGAAGAAAAAATAGAATGAAAGCTGAATCAATGGCATGTCATATTGCCGTGGTTTTTGGGTGTCTTTATTCAAATGACCATTCAGTGTGCAGACCCGCCCCATACTCTGCCCCTGATATATATTATATCTGTCTGTAACACGGCCTAGTAGTATATAAAAGCCTGCTGATTCACAATACAATAATATTGTGACACTTTGGTTGGTTTGGGGTGTTAGGGTTCTACCTGTAGACAATCTGTGGAAATATAAAGTAAATCCAACCAGTAGATGGGAAATGATGCAGGATTACCTTGGAACTCCTTTTTCAGGGCAGGCCTGGAGTATTTGGCTCTTTTTTGCAAATGTGGTGAATCACTTTATTGAAGAATTTCATGGCTTTTTCAAAACAAGTAAAAAGTCTGATCATTCATTTTATGAAGGGGATAAGTCAAAGTTATGAAAAAATAAGGTCAGGTTTTGTTCTATCCCTGCTAGAAGAGTAGGACCAGGATTAAAAGTGAATATTCCTCATACAAAATAACTTTTTGCTCTTTCCGCCTATAATAAGGCCTTTAATAGAAGGCTGCTGATTCAAAATAGAACCAAATATTGGCATCATGGTTGTTTTGGGATGTAGGGACACTACCTGTAGACCATCTTTGCAAGTATCATGTAAAAACAACCATCTGGTAGAAAATGACAATCTTGGAATTCCCTCTTTCAGGTTAGGTGTTTTTTTGCACTTTTTTGGCCTATGGGGTAAGTCACTTCATGGATGAATTTCATGACTTTTGCAGTAAAAGTAAAACTTGGGACAATCCATTTCATGAAGGGGACATATTAAAGATATGAAAAAACAATGTCCCGTTTTGTTCTACCCCGGGGAGGGGTATCTCAAAAACTAAGGCTCTCTAAAGGGGAGAGGAACTACTGAGTGACCCGGAAGGAGCTGCTGGCGGCAGTACGGGCGGTGAAACACTTCAAGTCCTACCTGTATGGGAAAGCCTTCCTACTGTAAACAGTCTTTATTGTCCTCAAACAATCAACTCTTTGTAAAGATATGTACAAAGTTGTCTTTTGGAGTTTAGCTATAGCTACACAAAATCATTGACATCAGACTGAGAAACACACGGAACTACAGTGGAACTTTGTGGGATACTGCAACAGCAGCAAAACAACAAGTCTTTGCAACCGCAGCAAAACACATGCCAGTAAATTGAGCAATGAGATGTTTCTCGGCTGGCTCTTACAACATGCACACGAAGCTTAAGCAAGGTGGAAAAAAACAATACAAAATGACAATAGAAAATAAGACGCTATATGGACTTTTAATACAAAATGCAAAATATATAGCCTACATGAAAGGGATGGTGTGTGCTGAGAGCAGATTCAATTGTACAGTTTAGTTAAATGCACAAATAGGCTATGTGTGGATCATGATAGGCCCTATCTATATTATGTAGGCCCATATGATATATTTTAGTTAGCCGATCACCCTCTCAGCGGAGCGGATGATGCTGATGGTGATTAGGAGCGGAGCCCTCTACTCCACTCATAGAACTGGGGTAACAATGTGTAACCATCGTTCTTTAGTGGTGCCAACTTGTGACAAGATAATCACCATTAAGCACTACATGACAAGGCTGTGGAATTAATCCTGCGTGGTTCTCATCAATGCCCTATTGTAATGCTCAGATACATCCCTCTTGTTTCACTGTGCACTCTCATAGTTGTGAGAATGAATTAAGTTAGGGTTTAGAGGATATTACACTCTGCCCCTTCAAATCAGGTCAAACTCGGATGGCATACATGGGAAAATAAAACTGTTCTTCTTCCTCAATACTGCAGAGGGCAGTAGAGAGTCATCAAACGCTGATCGATTTTTTTTCCCACACCCATGAAAATGCCCATTTCCGCATTCAAAAGTGCACAGAACCTCTGCACAACTTTGTAGCGTACACTCCGCTGAGTTAAAATCGAGAATGGCTAGGTTTCTAACTAGATACCACTTCAGGGGTTACTTTGCCAGCCAGATCAGGATGGCATCCGATCAGGTAGTGTGTGGCGACTAATTACATTTTAGTGCTGATAAGAAAGCAACCGTTTGAATCCGAGTCTGAGCAAGCTAATAACTAGCTAGTGCTAGCTAGCAAAGGCTAGAGCTGGCACGCCTTAGTTTTATCTGCTTCACTTCCCCCAACGAACACCAACCAACAACGTTGTACTGGTGCGCCATGTTTGTTGGTGACTGTTGCCCATGGATGTATTATTATTAGAACTGTTGCCGTTGGTTGGTCGATTTTTGGAGCACACTGCGCTCGGAGATCTCGAAAGTCTGGCATCGCGAGACTGACTGACCTAGGCTGTGTAGCATACATCTACTAGCTTTTCTGTTGACCTCTCTTTCTGTCTCCTTTTCATTCTCTCATAGCTTGGTGAACTGGGAAAAGGAGCAGGAAAAGGAGGAGGTGGAGGTGGTTCCGTGAGAGAGGCAGGTGGAGCCTTTGGGAAGAAGCAGGCTGCAGAAGAGGAGCGGTATTTCAAGTAAGTGTTCCTGTTATTTTATTAGGTGTTCAAAGGTTCCTGTCCCATTGAGCTTATTGCAGCTAGATGATAACATAGAAGAGTTCCAAATAACAAACCCCTGTATTTTATGCAAATGAATACAATTTATGGACATGTTACTTTATAATCCTCTTGCCTCTCTTTTTGAATTCTCAGACAGAAAGAGAAGGAGCAGTTGGCTGTCCTACGCAAGCACCATGAAGATGAGATAGACCACCACAAGAAAGAGATTGAGAGACTGCAGAAAGAGATTGATCGTCACAAGGGAAAGATCAGGAAACTGAAACATGACGACTGAGCTGATTCTTTCTTCCCAAACACAGCATTATCCTTGGCAAGCCAAATATAACATTGCCTAATATGCTACCTCTTGGCAGTTGTTGAATGATATTTGTATATGAGTATAATCAAATGATTAATAAATTTTAAAAAACTAAATGTTTTCTTGTAGTCTGTAGTTACTTAAGTTATATATCTTACTGAGGACAATTTTAAGTTTGTATTGTTTTTTTCTCTGTACACTAGGGTGGCAGTTACTTGCCTCACTTTTTTCATAGCATCAAATCCAATCCTCCTCCACAGTGGCCAGGATAACTCTAAGCTTGTTGCCATAATGTCTGAAATGTTACAATTTGAGCATTTCTGTCTGAACATGGTCTGAAAGCAAGAAGCTCTATTGGAGAAAAGTGATGTCAGTCACCTTTAAACCTGTTTGATTGGTTAAAATGATACGTACGCACTACATGGAGGCGTTTACCTCAGGATCTGGGTTCGTTGCCAAGCGGTGGCGTTGTGGCTATCGACTGGGCCGTCTCGAGATCTGTCTCGTGGGTAGACCCAAACATATTATTCATATCAGCAGTTTTGGACAAGTCTTACGGGTTACTTGTTAGGAAATATTATTACCGTCAGTGTTATTTTCCTGGAATAGATAGGTAAGCTCTTGATAACTATCTATGTGCACCCATTTGGGCGCGTACTTTATTGGAATTCTGGAAGGTGTGCACACAAGGCCTTGGTCCTGCGATTAGCTAGTTAACGTTAGCTGTCTAGATTTTGCATGATTTGAATCGTCGCCGCATTCGAAACCTTTCAATATTTGGCTTTTTTGCAGTTGTCTTGACGTTACGCTTAATGTAGTAGCACGATTTGTGTATTCAGTCTTGGTTTATGTACCTAGCAAGCTAGCGAAGTGATTTGATGTTAGCCATTTAGCAAGCTAGCTACATGCGAAGGGGGCGGGACGGTGCCGTTTTACCACGAGAGAAAGAAAGAACACAGTCGAGTTCGCTAATATTGAGCTCGCCGGTTACCAATAATCATGCAATAAAGGTTATTGATGATCAAGCTGTAGATAACTTCTGGCTGTTGTTGCACCTGTTTCCATAGCACTGAAATCGAACAAGGTTCATCATGGCTCTAACGTTACACTCATGAATGATGTGATAATGCCAGAATCTTTCATAAGATGCACTTTAACGTTGGTAAAACATATATCTCCCTTGTTGATCCTTGAGCGGAGAAGTTGATTCTATCTTATAACTGTATCTCTAGCCTACGTGTAGTCATTGAACCCTAATTTAACTCCTTTTGAGCGGTGCAGCCGCTTCTATATGTGACGTATCTGTGCGTGTCCGTTTGTAGCATGGATACCGTCGCAGACCAACAGGGGGCAGTAGAGCCTGCACCACTTACTTCATCATCTTGGTGTGATTTATTTCTATTCTTTTCTTCCTCATCTTCAGGAGAATGGCCACCGCCGAGGTGAATGGTAGTTCGGCCCCGGCGAAAGAGGAGGAAGAGCCGATGGACATCAGCACCACACACACAGAGAACTACCAGACACTCATTGACGCCGGACTGCCACAGAAGGTGGCCGAGAGCCTCGACAACATCTTCCAGACAGGTGGGGAACCACACCGTGGATCCAAATATACAAGCGTATATACCAGTAGATAACTTAGGGACGTTTTTTACTCAATCCAGGCATCCTAAAATGTGCTACATTGTAAGTGAGCAGCTCCTTGTTGGTAGTTAAACGAAGCGTTAAAATGTGCTGTCCAAAGAGTCCTGGCACCAGAGTCTTAGCACTCTCCAAGCTGGCTCAGGTCCATAGTGTCCAGCCCGTCACATATGCACGGTCAGCAGCTGTGCTGGAGCTTACCGAGTATCCAGACATGCTTAAGTGAGGTATTAGTTGGGCCCGGGCCAGATTATAATATGTGAGGTATGTGTCTGGCTGCCGTAGGCTTGGTGGCCTACGCTGACCTTGACGAGAGGGCCATTGACGCGTTGAGGGAGTTCAACGAGGAAGGGGCCCTGTCAGTGCTTCTACAATTCAAAGAGAGTGACCTGTCCCATGTGCAGGTGAGAAAATGTCTAAACGCATCAGTGTATAACCTAAATTAGACTAATTGAATGGTCTGGCAACCCAAAATAGGGGAGATTAAAGGTTTTGTGATGCGTTTCCCCAGAACAAAAGCGCTTTTCTTTGTGGAGTCATGAAGACGTATAGACAGAGGGAAAAGCAAGGAAGTAAAGTACAAGAATCCACCAAAGGTCCCGATGAGTCTAAAATAAAGGTAACATGTTGATTTAGTGGCTTAGTTGGAACCTGCTTTGTGGGAATATATGCCTGCCAAGGTGCAGTTGTGTTGACGGTTTTGCTGTCTAATCATGTTCCCCAGGCTTTGCTGGAGAGGACGGGATACACCTTGGACGTCACCACTGGACAGAGGAAGTACGGAGGGCCCCCACCTGAGGAGGTGTTCAAGGGAATACAGCCTGGAATCGGAACTGAGGTAAAGTTGGACGCCACTCTCTTCATCCCGAACAGCGCCAATCAGGGTTCGAAATTAACACCCACCAAGCACCAAATGCGGGTATATTTTTCATTTGACGTGTATGTTTTGGAAGCCACCTGACACTTTGGCAGGTGATGTTTTTTGCAACAAAATATCAGCATTGATGGTTCAGTGCTTAACAAAATATCAGCCTTTGTGGATCATAGCACGGACAACATTTTTGCAATAAATATCAGCATTGACGCAGCGCAAGTAAGATCAGCCTTGGTGGCTCATACAGCGCAGTGAGCGCACAAGTGAATGAACGACGCTTGAAAAGAGCACTCGGTGGATCTGCTTGTTGTGCATCGAATGAAACGAGCTGTAAAATTATTTCGGGGCCTATCTCTAGCCTGCAAGGTAAAGCTTCTAGGCTACTAATTGGCTAACATTTCTGTTTTGTTAACAGGTGAAGCAACGTACGTAGGCTATTCACAGCCAGCAAACTTGTCATCTAAAGCTATGCTACGTTAGCTGATTGGGACTGGCTTGTGACTAGCTAAAGTTAGCTAGCTAATGTAGCTAACTATATTGTGCCAGACAGCCAAAACAAGCGTCACATATATTTGACATTGCTGGCTAGAATAACCAGTGTTGTGAAATACGTTTTAACAACTGGTCAGTTGATATGTTGCACAGGAATCGAGCAGGACAATGTCATTAGGGCTAGGTTAGGTAGCTAGCAAAGTCAGCTTGCCCAGCTGGTATGGTTATAGGCTCATTCCTATGGAATAGCTTAGTAGTTTGTTATTTAACAATAGGTTGGCTACTCACTAGTGCTGTGGCACCAGGAATCTGCTCTGACCACTGTTTTATTTCACCACCATATCATGTTAATATGCAGATTAAATGTACTGTATGTCTACACGACATAAAAAGGCTTTATATAAATGTTATTTTTTGGCTGGTAAAAAAAAGGTTTGGCGGGTAAAATTTTTCTTCCACCATACAAAAATCCACCCCTGGCGCAAATTGATCACTGTGAAGAGGATGTCTTCAGAGCTTTTCGGCACTCGCCCTCCTACCATTTCCATGTGAGGAGCAGGTCCAAGCACTTGCATAGTGGTTCCCTCCCTGACCCATGTGCTGTTTCTACCCTCAGGTATTTGTGGGGAAGATCCCCAGAGACCTGTACGAGGACGAGCTGGTGCCACTGTTTGAAAAGGCAGGTCCGATCTGGGACCTGAGGCTAATGATGGACCCTCTGTCAGGCCAGAACCGGGGCTATGCCTTCATCACCTTCTGCAGCAAGGATGCGGCACAGGAGGCTGTCAAACTAGTAAGGCCCTGTTGTCTTTCTGGCGGGGGAGAAGCCTCTCTCCCCTCTCAGCAGCATAAGCTGTGTCAAAACTTACTCATGTCTTGGTAATGGATATTTGAGGCACTATTGATTGTCTGTTTCACATCTGTGTCTTGCACTTTCATGCCTGCCGGTTGACTGCGTACTAAAAATGTTTGCACCATTAAGCAATAATTTATTCATTCTCTTGTCTCCAGTGTGACAACTATGAAATCCGGGCAGGGAAGTACCTGGGAGTGTGCATATCTGTGGCAAACAACCGCCTGTTTGTCGGATCAATCCCAAAGAACAAGACCAGAGAGAGCATACTGGAGGACTTTGGCAAAGTCACAGGTGAGCTGAAAGTCCAGATGCCCTACTGTTAGTTTTCAAAGTTTCTCTGGTCCTTTGCAACAGTTACTCTACCTTGGGTCCGCAAAATCAAAATACAAGAAACAGGTCAAAATGCGTCAAACAAAAGACCAGATGCCGCTTCATGGCGCTTGCTGATCATCGTTCCCTTCTCTACCCCAGAGGGTCTCCAAGAGGTGATCCTGTACCACCAGCCTGACGACAAGAAGAAGAACCGAGGCTTCTGCTTCCTGGAGTACGAGGACCACAAGTCCGCCGCCCAGGCCCGCCGCCGCCTGATGAGCGGCAAGGTGAAGGTGTGGGGGAACCCCGTCACCGTGGAGTGGGCGGACCCCGTTGCCGAGCCCGACGCTGAGGTCATGGCCAAGGTCGGTCTTTATTCATTCCTCTGTCCCCTCACTCCCGATCCCCTCTTGGTGTGTTCTCACTTGTGCACGCTCTCTCTCTCTTTCTCCTCCTCCGGTGGAGAAACATGCCCACGGTCTATCCTTTTTGACGTCGCTCGAAAGGAACGTTTAATTTTCGTTTGTTTCTTTTCAGGTGAAGGTGCTGTTTGTGAGGAAGCTGGCCACCCCGGTCACAGAGGAACTCCTGGAGAAGACGTTCTCCCAGTTCGGGAAGCTGGAGCGAGTGAAGAAGCTGAAAGACTACGCTTTCGTTCACTTTGAGGAGAGGGACGCAGCGGTGAAGGTGGGTGATGACCCCCCCCCCCCCAGACTACTGTACACTTATTCACACCATTTTTTCCCCCCTTTAATTTTCTCTTTATCTTTCTCTTGAATATTTTGTGATGACCCTATTTGTGGTGCTTTGTTCAGGCCATGGCGGAGATGAATGGGAAGGAGCTGGGGGGAGAGGAGATTGAGATAGTCCTGGCCAAGCCTCCAGACAAGAAAAGGAAAGAGCGTCAGGCCCAAAGGCAGACCACCAGGAACACAGGGTGAGTCTGCAGAGAGAGAGAGAGAGAGAGAGAGAGAGAGACTAGGCTTGACTTGGATCCGGTAGATAGGAGAGACAAGAGACGGATGGAGAGATTAAACTCCCTGATAGACGGCTTATATTACTGAAAGTGCCTTTAAAGTTGACTTGTTTATTTGTTTCCTCGCTTGCTTTCTGCAGGTATGATGACTATTACTACTACCCGCCTCCACGCATGCCCCCGCCAGGTAGGGGGAGGGGCCGTGGCGGACGAGGGGGCTATGCCGCCTACCCCCCAGAGTACTACAGCTACGAGGACTACTACGATGATTACTACGGCGGCTACAGCGACTATCACGACTACCGCGGGGGTTACGAAGACCCTTACTACGGCTACGACGACATCTACACCATGAGGGGGCGTGGCAGCCGGCCCAGCAGGGGAGGCCCACCCCCGCCCAGGGCCCGTGGGGCACCGCCCACCCGAGGGCGGGGCGGCTATGCCCAGAGAGGGCCACCGATCGGAGGTCCGCGGGGTGGCCGAGGGGGCCGCGGTGCTCCCTTCCAGCCCCAGAGGGGGCGTGGTGCCCGGGGCACCAGGGGGAACCGTGGGGGCAACGTGGGCGGGAAGAGGAAGGCAGACGTGTTCAACCAGCCTGATTCCAAACGCCGGCAGACCAACAACCAACAGAACTGGGGGTCCCAGCCCATCGCCCAGCAGCCCCTGCAGCAAGGGGCCGACTATTCCGGTAACTATGGTTACAGTAATGACACCCTGGAGTTTTCACAGGATTCTTATGGGCAGCAGTGGAAGTAGACGCAACCAAAAGGTATTTGGCAGAAAGTAGAAAAAGAGAAAAAAAAAGAGAGGAAAAAAGGAGATTGGCTGCAATTTTTGATTGACTTTTTATTCATCACCTCTCATGAAACAAACAAAAAATAATGACACTGAAAAAAAAATGGACAGACCCCAGAATTGGCTGAAGTTGATTGGCTGGAATTTGCATTTTGGCTGAAGAAGTGAATGTAACCGTTATGCTGAATCATTTCTTACTCTTTACGGTTACATGGGACATATGTCTTAAAAAACACACACAAAACACTTTTACTCCTACTTTTTGTTTGTGATTCTTTTAAAGCCAACAATGAACATTTTAAAAAGTGGACATTCATTTTCAAAAGTCTGAGAGGACATTAAAATCATGAGATTGCCTTGCAGGAAGTTTGTGACCACCACCCCCTACCTGTACTCCCCCTATTCCTGGTTTCTACTAGTGGCTTAGGGACTTGCTTGTAAATATTTGCATATGGCTAGAGCTTCATATTCATTTTTTGCAGTGGTGGAGAAAAGAATCCACAGGAAGGAGGAAAAAAGTTTTGTAACGTTAAAAGTGTATGTCTAGCATTTCTAGAGGTAGATCGGTTGTGTTTTTTAAATCTGATATTATTATCATAACTTCCTATGTTTTCTTTGAACTTGCCCGTTAGAACAAGGTTGGCTTACCTTAAGAGCCATAGGAGTTTGTTCTTTGATGTTTGTATTTATAACTTTTACGTTTGTTCCGTTTCAATAAAACTCAGTTGAGCATCAATTCAATTGTCAGATACCTCAAATTCAATGGTGTCATTCAGTATTTTGAGTCAATTCCTACCTCAAATTTCACATTTGGGCTGCGATTTTTCAATTGTTATCAAACAAGATGAGACAGGACAAGAGAAAGTATATACTGGAGTGTTTGAATGATGAGTATTACTGAAAAAGGATTTTAACCCTTTATTTTCCAGGATATGTCACCCATAGTAACCACAGTAGCACTGTTTGGGCAATAATCCATTTCTCCCTTCACTATCATATGTATTCAACATTACAAACCAGTACAATAACATGCACTGGCTGAGTGGTAATTCACCTTTACTCTGTGGAACAATTGTGATTCTAGAGTCGAGAGAAACACTTGATGGAGGTGATCCATATGAAGACGTTGGATCAGTCTATCCCAAGGGTTAAAATTCTTAGCTGTGCTGTTGTCTCTTTTGTTGTAGCCATGAAGCTTCAAGACCCGTTTCCTTTTCCATAGCAAAGTGCTAAGAGCAGATAGGCTGTGGTCCCCTGATGCTGCTGTATGTTTCATGTTCTGTCCTTTTATTCCAACCTACCCAGGTGGTGGAGCAAGAGCAGCATCGCTTGAGTGAGGAACTCACCTGAACTGTGTTCTTGCAAGAGGGTGAGCTAGTTTACAGAGTACCGTCTCCTCAACGACTATCTGCTAATCAAGGGGAAATTTCCAGCCGCTATCATGCCATACCTGTGCTGTTCTAACTAATAGGCCTATACTATGAGCCAACGCTACATTGAAATTGATTCTTTTTATGGTTGGTCAGTGCAGAATGCCTTGAAGTCTCTGCAGATGCAATTTTAGTATTATATGTCTAGTTCTGTAAAATACTGTTCATCGTTATGAACTGTAGAGGATAAACCTCAAGTGTGAAGATTTGGAAGTTACTGTAACCAACCTGACTGGACGAAGTCAGTTGGTGACGCTCAGAAGCCGATTGTTCTCTATTTCAGTTTGGATTAAAGAGTCCACAACTCAGACAAGGATTTATTAAGGAAGTAAACCCCGCCCCCACCCCCCAACCCTGCAAACACCTGTCATTTTTGATCCCCGCTGTGTTAATCGCCTGCCTTGACGGTCACAATTCCCCTTGTCAAATCAAATCCTGTGAAAAGAAAACAATTCTCCTCTCTGACCACTAGAGAGAGACATTTCAAAAGGAGACGCTTAGAACATGGATTTAATCTTTTCCCTGAGAGGAAGGCAACGTTACTGTCTCATTGTCCATTATGAAACTGATAAATACTGACTGTGGTGGATGCCTGTAATTGTCATCATTATTTAGATTTACCCAGATTTTAGTGCTCTCATATATTACTATTCAAGCTTCAAGACGAGCAAATATTGTAACAAGGAGGTGCCTGGAAATTAATGTAATCTCTTTTAGACTCCACTAGATGGCAGAGTACATGGCAGAGTACATGATGTTCTTTTACAGGCATTTAGTTCTAAATGAGCTCTTTTATTGAACCAATCGACCACAATTTGGGTTTGTATTGATTTATTTGTGTCAAATTTAAGGTGCTATAGAAGATCATATAACTCTATCCAACGTCTCGATAAACACAATTGTGTGTGTTTTCACATGTTGCCTTTGTTACCAGACTGCAGCAGAACTGCCCTCAAGGTGGCGCCTGTCCTGCCCTCCATCCCTGTGAACAGTATGTGAGGCTCACAGATGGAGTGAACATATGGGTAAGGTTAAATCTTTCAACAAGTTTTCCTTACTGCCCGTTTTTTGCCCTTAGATCTGTGACACCTAGAATGTGTGAGAATCACACTTTGATGTGATATCCAACCACACTTTGTCATCATATTCATAGAACATACAAACAAAATTGTTCGCCTTGTCTGCTATTCTCCGCAATCAAAACACCATGATGGTGTTGCTGACAGACAAGATTTAACAGAGATTCTGAGTTGGAGATGATTGAAGTAACATGGCCCCGCCTGTATGGCCTTTTTCCAGCTCTCCCCCCAAGGAGACCTCCTCTCCTATCCTATCCTGTCCAAGCCAAGGTGCCTGTGTGGGCCACGGTAGGCATAGACATCCCCCATGAAGAGCTGCTGGCTTACCTGAGGACTCAGGCGGAGGAGAAGACTCCAGAACTGTCCCGCGTCGTTGTGGAGTTCCTGTTCCCAGTCGTTGCGTTGCTCCTCTTGGTCCTCCTGGTGGTGGCCGGCTACCATGCTTAGAGAAACACAGAAAAGAAAGGTAAACCAGTACGAGCAGCATCTTGATCTTTGGCACAAGTTTTGCCTCTGTGACACTTGAGATCAATTACATTACACAACCTCAATTTTAGTCCATCTCTGTATGTCACCGTAGAGTTCTCTAGTTTGTATTCTAGCTCTCTAGTGTCTTTTCTGGGTCCCTAATTCACTGTCTATAGCTAACACTGACACGATATCCATACCTGGATCAGACCTAGAATCAACTAGCTACCTCTCACATAACCTGCTGGCTTGTCTGGCTGACAGCAGTAGGGTGTCACTGACTTCAGTGGCTTGATTATCACCATCTGAGAAGTCCAAGTGTAAGATGTCAATGAATTTAACACATGAGTTGAAATGGGAAAGGACAGACACTTATAAAGCCAAATCATTTTATCAATGTAAAAAATATTAATTGCAGGATATCATTTGAGAAAACTAACTCTCAGCCTGGCCTCTCTCTTTGCTGTTAACTAGTCTTTACATGTTCGTTAGCTAGTTAGGAGTTATCATAGCCTCAAGCAAGCTAGCCTTACTTGAGTCCTGCACTCTAATAAGTGAATTGCTGCTTACTTTATCAACATTGATGCTCTTGTTAATGTTCTTAATGAAAGCGTATTAGCAATAACATATATTTTACTTAACCATTTTATACTTCATATCATTACCTAAGTTTATCCTAACTATTCTAAATCTAAAACTATCAAGTGTCAACTGATTCCAGGAAATGCTTTATAGTGGCACCTTTGTTCTCACTTGCTGCAGCAGTCTCCTGTCTGAAGAGCAGGTCCTGTGTTCCATCTGTCTGTCTGGATGTGTTCTTGGAACCTGTTTATTCCTTGTGAACACAACTACTGCAAGGCCTGTATGAGTAACAACTGGGGCAGCACTGACACTGACTGCCAGTGTCCCAGGTGTAAGGACAAGTTCGACAGAAGACCCAAGCTTTGTGCCAACATGACATTAAGAGATGTTGTTGAAAATGTTAAACGGTTGAAGGTCAGAGATGAAGAGGAGTCCCCTGCCAGACCTGGAGAAGTGCCCTGTGTTGTCTGCACAGGGAGGAAGCTCAAGGCCCTGATGTCCTGCCTGGTATGTCAGATCTCTTACTGTGAGACTTACCTGGAACCTCACCTGAGAGTCACAGCCACAGAGGACAGGATGTGTAAGAAGCATGACAAGCTGTTAGAGCTTTTCTGTAGGAAGGGGCAGATGTGTGTGCGTTTCATGTGCATGAACACAGACCATAAGAATCAAGATGCTGTCCATCCAAGAGGAGTGTGGACCGAGGAAGGCTTCACTGGGAAATATGATGGCTGATATTGATCAGATGATGAAAACTAGATCTACAAAGGCTCAGCAGATCTACAAAGGCTCAGCAGATCAAACTCTTAGTACAGATCAGCCAGAGAGATGAAGAGAGATACATGCATATCAGACAGTGTGGAGGTCTTCACTGCTCTGTTGTGCTCCATTGAGAGAAGCCAGGCTGAGCTTATTCCGGTGATTGAAGAGAAACAGAAGCAGAGAATCAAGCTCTGTGGTTCATTAAAGGGTTGGAAGAGGAAATCACTGAGCTGAAGAGGAGAAGTTCTTAGCTTTAGCAGCTCTCACACACTGAGAACCACCTCCATGTCCTTCAAAGCTATCCATCCCGGAGCACCCTTCAGTAAAACAAGGACTGGTCTCGGATCAGTGTCCATAGTGGTCTGAGTGTCTACCCTGAGAACATGTATTAATAAGCAATTATCTTACTATTTTCAACTTCAATTTAAGTGGTTGAAAGTTATACGTTCCTCGACTTTTAATGTTGAATTAATGTAGAACAACAAACACTTAAGCTAAGTTGCTTGTAAAATTAGGCTAGATGGCAAACTAGCTAGCTGCTAGACACATGCAATAAAAAGCAATCGACTAGTTGTAACTGGTTAAGGTAAAAATAAAAACTTAACAAAGACAAAGAGCCTTAATTTGAAACAATGTCCACTGCCAGGTGGGGTTTGATGGAGCTGTGAAAACATGTTATGAACATTTTCCCATGCAAACAGGAAACGGTAGTTTGCAAAATATTGTTGTGACTTAGTTCTCAAGAACTTAGAAATACCTGTATACTGTCGTGTTCTTACCTCAAAGGTGCACGAAGAACTGTCTTCATCAATGACACATTCAACGGCTTTTGTGTTCGAAGCACACAATGATTGACGTCACTAAGAGCCAATGAAAAGTGGGGAGGGGCAAACCTGGTGGCCCATCAGAGCATACGGGGGCGGGTGCCACCACGGTAAATACACCCCTGGTGCACAGAGACACGAAATGCATTTGCGGGTGGAGGTCTGTGCTCGCCGAGCACCAATTCTAGTTTACATTGTTATGAGAGGGGAAATGTTTGGAGGAAATATGATACATTTTATTGCTGTGATTAAGGAATATTTATATGATTTTTGTTAATTGAATCTGTATATTGCATTTTAAAGATTTAAACACCCCATGTTGTCCAGCAGCAGCGTTGTGTGACGGAGGCCCTGTCAGATTAGCAGGTGGCCCTGAAGGACAGAACTGAATTTTTATGTGTTCTCATTTTTCAGTAGGAGAAATCATATGTTATTTTGTCACGTAAGAGTTAACAGATTCTGTATCGTTCTTTGTGATTTCATAAGTCTGCTTTGGAATGAAATGTGGGATATGTTTCAACATTGTTTCGGAATTTGCTTTAGTAGGGGCAGAAGCAACCTGCTGTCAGTTCTGTTTAGATTGACCCACTGACTAGTATTTTTATTTGCACATGTCCATTAATTAACCCATCTTGTTAAGAAAGCTTTTTGTTTTTAAGAAATCCTTTTAAGACAGCTTTTTGTTAAGGTTCTTTGTATGCTAGCTGTAGCCCTATGAAGCATTATTTTTTTTCTAAATGTTTTTACGATCTGTAGCACTTTGAGATTGTTAATTTGATGTTAAGTGCCTTTACAAATAAAATGTATTATTATTAATAATTATTTGAATACATGTGTTCATATTCATAATATGTCTGATATTGCTCTATCCTGTAAAGCATTGTGACCTCTAACCTTACAGTATATGATATCTATGACATCACAATAGAGAATTGGAGAATATGTGTCTAGAACTGGTTTCTCCCAACTATACCGCAGACAAAAACAGACCAGAGGGAGAATTTATCAGAGATTTGTATGAAAGTCTGTGAAATGCAGACAATGAAGCCTTTATGGTCCCAGGTTGGAATAGAGTTCCCTCCTGCAGTAGGGGACCACACTGTGCCTTTCTATGGGGGTTACAGTGATCTGGTATACTGGATGCTAGTGTGGGCAACGGTCATCTGTGTACTGGTGGCCTTCTCCATCTTCCTTCACAGACTCAAGAAGAGGATCGAGGTAACCTACATTAGTTGTTCAATACTTTATTGAAATATTGTAGGGGGGAATACAAATATGTGTGCGTTAAAATATTAAAGTGATTTCTTTCTCAAAATAATGAATTGATGAATTTCCATAACTGCTCCTAAAATAGGCTACCCATCCAGCCGATGTGCCAACGGGGATTCTGCAGGAGACAATCCTGCAGAAGGTGAACGGCCTAGAAAGGAGGCTGACCATCCTTGAGGACTTTTACAGAATTGGGAAACACAAGGAAGGTTTGATCCCGGGATGTGAGGCAATTCTCAGATGTGTCCGATGCGAAAAACTAACCGGCCCATGATGGAAACTATATATTGCCAAGAGTAAAAGTGTTCTTAAGATCTGGTTGTGTTCAGCACTGTCTGTCATGATAGAGATCATGGCCTATTTTAAGTTCTGGTAGGCTATAACTGAATAATAAGCCCGATATTGGTTTTGGATGCTTATTTATTATGAACCTTTATACAGGCGTAGGTCAGTTGAGAACAATTTAATTTCACTTGGGCAAAAAACGGGGGGTTTAGTTAACTGTGAACTCACAAGATCAGGATGGTCTCACTTTATAGTAGCTATGGACCTATGATTTCTGCGAAGCGGATAACACGGACGGAATCACGGAAGACAACCAGGCCATGTCAAGCCTGGCTTATGTGTGTTGGCTGGCTTGTTTCTGTGTGGGACTGGTAGGATGGTAATGTCTGATAAATAAAGATGGGTCTTGTCACCTGGGCACATCAGTTCCAATGCTTCCAATGCTAATCCAGCACAATGAGAGCGGGATAGCCAGTAAGCTCATGGGCTCACAACAACTAGCAGCAGCTTCCATAACATTAATGGTAGCAGTCAGTGGCTAAATCAGTTACACTGATGAATCCTGTAATGTTAGCTATTTTGCTGCAATGGGTTCAACTTTTGTTTATGGAAAAGGTCATGACTTGCTGTTTTGCACTTCCCTTTAAGTGGTGAATAAGTAGACCCAGGACACGGTGGGTTATTTGGACATCTATACTAGGATCTTGATATTATATTGATATGAAAGTAAAGTATTTGCCCTTAAGTAAATTGTAATTAAAATGGTTCTTAGCTAAGTAACCTAAGTGTAGGCAGACTTGAAAGGTCAATTGTAATATCATGTATGAACAATTGTAAACATAGTACTCAACAGAATAGGTAATACTCAAGTCTTGATTTAAATTTTTCCTAAATGCTTTATTAAACATACATACATGCACATTAAAAGTAGTTATACGTTGTTATTTTGCATGTGCTCTCGGGACATGTTGTGGTTGTCAATCAATCAATGCTTTATTTGTATAGCACATTTCATACCCAGAGGCAACACAATGCGCTTTACAGAGAACAAGGTGTTCATAGGTGGGCATACGTCCCACCCCTACATATTCCAGAGGGAAGCAAAAAACAGTATCACCCAGGGGCCAGATAAGTGAGCTGTAAAAATTCTTCCCTGACCCCTCTCAACAAGGCGATCGAGCAAGCTCCTGGAGTATGTTTGTCTACCGGCTAAGAACATTTATAAAGCAATAAATGACATTAAATTACATTTACATTACAAATAACATTAAATTACATAAGACAGGCTAAAAACATCATAGGAGAGACATGGCAAACTGGTGTATGTCTGTGTGTGCGTGAATGTGTCTGGGCCCAGATAGAGGCAGGGGTTGGGGTAGGGAGGGGGTAGGAAAAGGATACGGACCCGGGTTAGGGTGAGGGGAAGGGGATCTGAGCCCAGGACTGGTGTATGTCTGTGTGTGGTTGAATGTGCCTGGGTCCAGGTAGAGGCAGGGGTCAGGGGTAGGGTGGGGGTAGGAAGAGGATACGGACCCGGATTAGGGTGAGGGGAAGGGGGGACTAGGTCCAGGCCTAAAGCCGGAAGTGGACTGGTGTATGTCTGTGTGTGTGTGTTTAACTAATTGCTACGACATCCACAGCAGACACAGGGGTATCTATCTATCTGTCTCTTTAACCATTTGCAGACACACAATGGGAGGTGTGACACGTCTTATTTGGTTGTGCTGAGGTGCTGGCCCGAGGAGTTGTGGATCTGGCCTGAGGAGCTGAGGTGCTGGTCTGAGGAGTTGTGGAGCTGGCCTGGGGAGCTGAGGTGCTGGTCTGAGGAGTTGTGGAGCTGGCCTGAGGAGCTGAGGTGCTGGTCTGAGGAGTTGTGGAGCTGGCCTGAGGTGCTGGTCTGAGGAGTTGTGGAGCTGGCCTGAGGAGCTGAGGTGCTGGTCTGAGGAGTTGTGGAGCTGGCCTGAGGTGCTGGTCTGAGGAGTTGTGGATCTGGCCTGAGGAGCTGAGGTGCTAGTCTGAGGAGTTGTGGAGCTGGCCTGAGGAGCTGAGGTGCTGGTCTGAGGAGTTGTGGAGCTGGCCTGAGGTGCTGGTCTGAGGAGTTGTGGAGCTGGCCCGAGGTGCTGGTCTGAGGAGTTGAGGTGCTAGCCTGTGATGCTGTGGTGTTGGCCTGAGGAGCTGAGGTGCTGGAGCTAGCCTGAGGAGCTGTGGTCAATTCAATTCAAACAACTTTATTAGTCCCACTAGAGGCAATTGGTTTAGAGCAGCATGTAAATATAAGAACATAACATCTCACCACATACACAATCAACAAAAAGTGGCCTACACCAGGAGCTAAGAAGGTCATTGATGATCTCGATCACCTTGAAAATAGTACGACAATTAATCAATAAATAACACCTACAGGGAGTTTAACAGTCTGAACGCCAAAGGGATAAAGGATTTGCTAGAGCAGTTCGTTCTTCGATGGCCTGAGGAGCTGAGGTGCTGGAGCTGGCCTGAGGAGCTGAGGTGCTGGAGTTGTGGTGCTGGTCTGAGGAGCTGTGGTGCTAAGCAGCTGTGGAGCATGTTATTAATTAATACAAATCTAAGGATAGAATGTTTACACTGAGAAGCGTTTTAAAATGTTAGATGATATTTATTCAGAGATATCAGTACTTACCAATGCCTGAGCTGTGATGGGCGAAGGCTCGGTAGGACAGCAGGTGGTGCACGGCTGTGGACCTGGACAACCGCTGCTGGATGAACGGAGCTGGACAGCTGTGGTTGTGGACAACAGTTGACTGGAGGTGGATGGCTGTAGAGTGGACATGCAGCCATAAATGACACTGCACTGCTTGTTGCTAGACACAGATATCAACCAATATATATAATATATCAATCAATATTAGTCTCTCATTAGTATGATCGAGTATGATAACTAGCAAACTTAGAAACATGACAACCAGGTAGCTATTCAGAAACAACCCAGCTGGCATTTCAATGTTGATTCACGGGTGATTCAACGTAATGTGACTGTGAATCAAAGTTGGATTAGGTTTTGATTTTGAAAGGTGAATTAACGTTGATATCGCGACGTTGTTCCAACATCTTACTCTTCAACATGGGTGAATTAAGGTCTTACAATCACTGCTGAATATGTGTTGAATTTGAAAGGTTAATCAACTTTGAAATCAACATGGGTAAATTAAGGTCTTTGAGTCAACTTTGCATCACTTTTGAAACTGCAACTTTGTTTCAACTTATTACTTTTCAATCATGTAGCCACAGATAAAGGCGTGAACTTTTTATAATTTTATTTTACATTAGAATCAAGATGCACATGTAGGCCTACAACAGCAGTGAATGGGGTTGCAACACTGACAACTGTGCAAATAGCAACAACATCAATCCAACAATAATGTGAAAAATAAGTGTTTGTGGCACACACACAAACACATTTTGTGACATACTTCTATACAGCAATGCTACAGAAAAAGGCTTTCACAGTCAATCTGCCGGCTGGTAACAGCTTTTAGCTTTCTGAACATACAACCTCTGCAGCACAATACGACCCAGGATGTAGCCTATGTTAAAACGTGAAAGCAAAACCAACTTAGTTAGCAAGCTAAACAATATATTAACCTTACAATCTACAAGTAGCGGCAAAAGTTGGACAACAAGGGAATGACTGGCATATTGCTCAGCTTGTATTTAAGTAGATACTAGCTACGTCCAGCTAGTGAGACAAACATTTCACACGATGCACCGCAACAAAATTTCCAAAGAAACTACGGTGTCCATAATAGGACATCCTCGGAGGTCCACAAAAAGAAATTCGAATCTCATTCTTTGTGCAAGCGCAAAATAAGGATTTGTGACCAATAAAATTAATATATTGCAAAGAAATATAAAGCAAAAACTTAGTTGGGCCACTTTTTACACATATTGTGCATTTAAGGGCTATAGGTTGAAGACATGTTGAGGTTGTTGTACATCAATGTACAGATCTTCAACAGAATTGCAACATTGATTTATAAGTATTTTATCAACCTTTTTCAACCATTGAGCATTCAATATTGTTTCAAGGTTGAAACGACGACTGACATTAATCCAACTATATTTCAAAGTTGAAGGTCGGTCGTGTGCCAGCTGGGAAGTCTCTCATCACAAAATCCGATCGCTAGCTTCGTTTTCTCAGTGTGCAAATCGTGATTGTAAACACATAACATTAAACACTTGTATGACAACTAGCTAGTATACTTCGAAAATATATTAAATGAGAAGTGATATCACCAGATTATGAACCGTGAAGTGGAATGGAGTGAATGCGGGCGACAATGACAAAAGACTAGCGGCGAAAAGAAGACAGTTGAGCCCACACGAATGCCGCGCGGAACGACGTTAGCTGAAGGGAGAAGCGGTGACTAGCGCTCGAATGCCGCGCACGCGCAGTTACGGGGACTTTCTCAGCAACGCCTGTCATTATGAAAAGAGTCAACATGAAATAAATAAATGTGACATGAAATAAAGTGTCCTTCGGAAAAGTACCATTATGAAATAAATAAAAAGGGCAATTTGAAAATAAAATGTGAAATATGAAATAAAACACATTATTAAATAATATTTAATATTAATTGTTTGCATTTTATGTAATTATTTAGCGATTTCACAATGTATCTATTTATTTATTTATATTCCTGTATTTATACATATGATTATTTATATAATGAAGGGATATTTATTTATTTAATATTGGCACATTTGGTATTCCATAGTAAAATGGTCTATAATTAACAAATATGACCCACGCTCGTTACATAACTTCTATAACATCCAGTGACAAAATATGTCATGGCACCTTTGTATGTCCACACCAAGGATTGAACTCACAACCTGATAGGCAGCGCACTATCCACTCGGCCACCACTGACCTTGGAAATCTGTGGAGTCTTTTTCTTTTGATGTTCTGGGACCATTGCCTCTTGTGGTAGCAACATAGAATTGCAGGTCAACAACTCGCCGGAAGTTGAGGCAGGAAGGGAGCGACAAAAAGGGATTCCCTCTTCTTGGTGTGTCGGCTTATGGTGCGTTCGTTTATAACTGGGAGGTGGCAAATTGCGACTTGCTACTATAGGAATTATTAAATAAAACACCGCATGAACTCGCACTTCCTCGTCGCAAATTCGGATATGTTTCTCAGCCCCCAGTTGCTCGAATGCACTAGATATAACTAGGTAACTGTGATATAATGGTATATAGCTCGAATGTACACAGGTCGGAGGTAGGTATTTTGCCACTTGCGACTTGCCACCTCAGACCACAAACGAACACACCATTACAGCCAACACACAAAAACGAAAGGATCTAATTCTGCGTTCTGTAAAGGTGCATTAAATTCTGTCATAATGCTAGCAATTTGAAGAATCATAAGACACCCTCGCGTTGCCACATAAATGTTGATTACTGACACATTAGCTTAAACTTTATGGTTATTAAAATTGTCTAAAATGCGTTTAGTCAATATAATTTATTTGGAGGCCACTGCATTGAGGATCACGTGGTAAAACACTGTGACGTCACGTCACGTAAGAACCCCGAGCCAAGATGGCGGCTGCAGGAGGAGAGCCTTCTTCCAAAAGTGGTTCAGAAGATTTATTCCAAAACTTCTACTCGGAGGTAAGCGAAATTTAGCTGACATATGTAAAAAGGATTCATCTTTAATCTACCGCAAACGATTGTCAAAGGCTGCTCAATTACTCTGGTCACGTCTTGTGGGGCCTAGCTAACATGAGCATCATCTTAGCTAGCTAGCCTGCTAACGTTAGCTGAAAACATAGTGTTAAGCTAACGCTATGTGTGTGTGTAAGAGAGGGGGGGGGTGCGTAATGTACAGTGCCTTGGCCGAGCTCCTCATGCTGTTGTCATAGCTAACTGTAATGTTTAGCATTTAAGAATTGATGCATCTGTGTTGCCTAGACCCTACCGGATTTAATGATCTAGCTAGCTATCTAGTTCCATGAATATGTTACAATGACTGGGTAGCTAATGTTCCCACAATACGACATTCTGCAATAGTCCTGGATCCAAGAAGAACAAGGCATACACATTAACGTTTTGGGTGGTTAGTTAAGTGATCACCAAATTTGATTATCTTAACTTGCGAGCATTGCAATGGTAACACTAGTATTATGGTTGACTCACGGTGACATGGAATATTGTCTTGTCCCACAGGTAAAGCAAATAGAGAAACGTGACTCAGTGTTGACCTCGAAGCAGCAGATTGACAGGTTGCTGAGACCAGGGTCTTCCTACTTCAATCTGAACCCATTTGAGGTAAGTGGCTCTCCTGTAACCCTGGTTGCCTGGCTGTCAGACATTGTCTCAGTTCAGGTCCACAGGTTTTGGACCTCTTTGATAGTGTCAAATTCATAGTTATTGTAGCCTTGTTATATCATTGTTTATACCAGCCGATCAACTGTTTAATGACAGTTAGCATTTGGGATATATTAGGTGTTGCAGATTGACCCGGAAGCCACAGACGAGGAGCTGAAGAAGAGGTTTCGACAGGTCAGCACTTTGCAGCCTGGTCTGAATACAGAACAAATGCCATTTAAGTTTTTTATTTATTTATTTATTTATTTAAAGGTGCAAGTCTTTCCCTCTCTCCCTCAGTTGTCCATCTTGGTCCATCCAGACAAGAACCAGGGTGATCCAGAGAGAGCACAGCTATCCTTTGAAGGTGCAAATTACGCCCCAAACTCCATAATTACTTCATACATTGAAAGTTTCAAGTCATTAATTTGTCACACTGTGTGTCTAGCTGTGGACAAAGCGTACAAGCTGCTACTGGATGGTGAGCAGAAAAAGAGAGCTGTGGATGTCATCCATGCGGGAAAGGAGTATGTTGAACATATGGTGAGTGATGCTTCTCACTGTTCCTCTTTACACACTCTGATTTGCTAGAACAGTGATTCTCAGACCTTTGTTGCTTTTTAGAGGGGTAGTGTGCTATTTTGGACATTTAGCCCTATTTGTGGTCTGTCTACCTGAAACATATTCTGATATTTTTACGTGCTTGGCATGACTTGCACATAGTCCTCCATGGGAGCAGTGAGAACAAGCGCCAGGGGATCGCTTATGGCCAAGCCATGCCAAGCACATAAAAATATTTGAATTGCGATAAATTTCACAGGAGAGCATACTGAGACTGGTAAGATTACACCCTGTGCTTACGATTACAAACTGCAGCTAGCCCAATACTGGAACGGTCAGTGAAATGTTGGCCTCTGTTTCACCTGCTGTCATCCCTCGCTTTATACAGATGAAAGAAAAGAGGAAACAGCTGAAGAAGGAAGGGAAGCCCCAGTTTGTTGAAGAAGATGACCCTGAAATGGTAGTTAGACTGCATCATCATCAGGCATGATCGAAGTAAACCCTGTTTAACAGAATACATTTTCATGCACAAGCTTCTTGTGGCAATATGAGGCGCATTGTCACTGATTCACCTAACATATCTTCTTGTCTTGATCTGGCCCCAGTTCAGGCAGGCAGTGTACAAGCAGACCATGAAGCTGTTTGCAGAGCTGGAAATCAAGAGGAAGGAGAGGGAAACCAAGGACATGCATGAAAGGTAAAGTTATTTCTCAGTCAACCATCTGATCCCTCAAGATTCTTCATGGACTTCGTGATGTCAGCAAAGTTAACTTGCTTGAAAGTTGCTTGCTTGCTTGCTTTATGGACATATCAACAAACAATTTCTTTCTCCTCAGGAAAAGGGCGAGAGAGGAAGAGATTGAGACTCACGAGAAAGCCAAGCGCGATAGGGAGTGGCAGAAAAACTTTGAGGTATGTGCCTTTTCAATGACTAAATGAGTCAGATTTGTAATTCCGGTTTGATTTATTAGGAAAAAAAAGTGCAGGTGATGCCAAATGTACCCTTTTCACTCCTTTCCAGGAAACAAGAGACGGGCGGGTGGACAGCTGGAGGAACTTCCAAGCCAAGGGCAAGACAAAGAAGGAGAAGAAGAACCGGTCGTTCCTCAAGCCCCCGAAAGTCAAGATGGAGCAGAGAGAGTGATCGGTCTGTTATGATGTGGTGGGACGTTGAAGGATTCTAACCCACAACTCCCTCCTCAGACAGCCCACCATCCCTCTGAGAAGTGTAGTTTTGTGTCCTTCATTTTTTTTATTAATGTACATATTTGTGGTCTGCATCTTCAACCTCTATGAGCCTCAATAAAAAATTAAAGCAAAAATGGGGGTATCTTCCATCTCTGTAAACGCCTTGGTTTGTCATGACTTTTTGTCCTGTAATTTTTTTGTATCTTTAAATAAAAGTTTTGTTCGTAACAAACCACTTTTGTTGTGGTCTACCAAGTCAACTTAGAACAAAGATCAAATGCCCACATTTTATCTAGAATATATGTCAACTGAAATGTCGTCACAACACACACACCTCTTTTGGGGGATTAGTCCAGAAAGCATGTCCTCTACCCCTGTGGCTATATCATCTCAGCTGCCTGAGCTTCCATTTCATCGCACTCCATCTCTACTGTAGCCAACCTACAATGTTGTAGGTTGGGGAGCCCCTACCTCAAGTTATTTATACAACAAACTGTCAACCCCACAGTACGGTGTAAATTAAAAATATTCTTAAATGGTATTTTGTATGTGTGTGTACTCATTGTCACTGTATGAATGTAAATGTAAAAAGAAAAAAGCCTTTTAACATTTAATAATTTTTTGGCAGAGGCAAATTTACAAATAGTGCAGATAATACCATGTACAAACTGTGCAAATGATACAATGTAATAGTTAAAGATCATGAGTGGTACACATCAAAAACAAGATGGCTTATGACATGCACACACTAATGAATTATTAATATAAATTATATATATATATATATTAATGAATATAGTATGACAGATCGAATACCTTGACATATACATCATACTATGTTAGGGAAAAACAACAAGCAAAGCACTAAGAACAAGACAGGTCTAATCTCATAGCAGCACTAGTAAGTAATGGTTGTGACCACAAGTTAAAAGATCGAGCAAGTACACTAGTAATTCTCTCATCTTTGACGTCAGTTCAACTTCAAGATCAACTTCATATCGTCATTATTATCACCAAAAGTGTTCTCCCCCCATGTCCTGTATGAAATGTATTGCTGTAACTTCACAGTGGTTTTCATTCTCACATGACTTTGCACTGGTCTGCACTGAAAGACACAGAGGCCTGGGTGCCTCCTGTCAGCCCATCCAGACTAAGCCCCTGGAAGGCACCAAATAAAGCGCTGTCCGCCGTCTTCCCTGCTGGCCTCCTGGCATGAGAAGTCTGTATAGACAGACAATGGGAATGTTAGATAACCTGTTACTTTGAAGTCTGTTTTGACAACACACATAAATACACACTCTCACTCTCTCTCACACACACACACACACACACACACACACACACACACACACACTTACACTACGGAGAAAGTCCTCTCCCTGGAAGGCACCAAATAAAGAGCAGTTCGCTGTCTTCCCTGCTGGTCTCCGGGCATTGGAAGTCTATATGGAGAGACAATGGGAATATTAGATGATTTGTCATCTAAGTTTGTTTTGACTACACAAACGCATAAACCTACAAACACACGCAAACTTACCCTACGGAGGCAGTGCTGGCTCCTGAAGTGCATCCTTCCGACTGCCCTCTCAGCATTCTTCTTGGCAAACCTGGCCTCTCTCAATTTCCTTTGGCACACAAGCACACACAAAAAGGCTTTAGACACGTGCAACATAATATGCTCAACCAGCTTGCCTTCAAGACTAATCCTTAGTCTGTTAGTGAAGACTACCAAAGATTATCTACGCAGGTGATGTATCCTTTATACCGCTCTGTTCAAAGAGCACCTTGTACACATTTCTATTCCCAGTTTTCTGCCTGTCAGATTTGGAACACACGAACACCTTTCCCCTAGTTTTTCCTATCTTTTACCCCACCTTTCCCTCTGAAGGTCAGCCTGGTAGACCCTGAGCCAAGAGTCGGGGACTTTCTGGCTGGTGCAGGGGGCACTCTTCCTCCGAACGATGCTCTTCCTCCTGACAACGCACTTCCTCCAGACCACGCTCTTCCTCCTCACTGCCTGGGTCTTCTTGTTGCCATCTCGCTTGGTGTCCTCGGTCCCAGAAACACAGCTGGTGAACTGCCTGATGGGAGCAGCCAGGGACTTTTTCATCATGGAATTCATCTCCGCTCCTTGTGTGTGTGTGTGTGTGTAAGAGAGCTTGTATGTGTCCGTCACCGATCTGCAAAGACAAAGAAATACAGTAGTAATGATCAGATTAACATGATTTCTCCTGAATATGAATGTCTTCACAGGCAAAAGCAAAGCACTATACTGCCTTGTCACAATCCTAGAGATTATAGTGAAACTCAATTCATCACCAAGTTCACAACAAAGTCAAAACAAAACCCTATGTAATGCAGTACCAGGTCCCACAGTGCACACCTGTCGATGGAAGCCGATGTGTCCCCGTCACTTGCTCAAACTAACCCTCACAGTTGGGAGAATGAATGCCATCAGTGTATTCCGAGTGCTGCTCCAGGTGCAGTGTTGCTTCAGGTACTCTGGCTGACGGACTAGTGTGTTTACCTGCTCAGTCTGAGGCTCCTGTAACGGGGGATGGGAGGGAGTGGTGACCCAACCCTCCTGCTCCTCCAGCAGATTAGCTGAAGACGCAAAAGCGCTGCTCATCTCATTATCGACCAGCGGGACACACACAAACCTGAAGGAGGAGATCCTTTTAGGATTAGTCCTGTCATGATTATTGGGATAATGTACTTGGCAGTCATTACAATAATGAGTTTGACTTTGTCATGAACAGACTTCATGAGAGTATTGATTTACACCTGACAGATGAGTCTGGGAAAGATGGCTAGACTGTTGCTGTTAACATTACCATGTCCAACATGCCTTCTTGTTCATTCAAACCAGTGCCAACACTACTAAAAGGCACAGCTGCAATCAAAATTATTCAACCACCATTGCAAATCAGGTGTATTGCTAAAATATACATTCATCTGTTTGCAATAAGGAAAATCTAACAAGAACAATTTAAATAGCTCAACAACTAATATTACAAGTGGTTTCTCCAAATTTTCTCCAAAAACATGCAGTCTACTACTACAACTACTGCAGTCTCAAAATTATTCAACCCCTTCGTGACAAGCGTCTTTAGTAGTAGAGCACCCTTTTGCTGTTATGACCTGCTGCAAACGTGATGCAGCCAGCCAGCTTCCGGCAGCGTTCCTGAGGAATCTTAGCCCATTCCTCATGGGCAATGGACCTTCTTCAAATCGCACCTCAGATTTTCTATGGGACTCGAAGTCAAAAGGTACTAATGGTGCTTGTCACTAAGGGGTTGAATAATTTTGAGACTGCAATAGTCATTAAAAGTGGCATTTTGTGTTGAATTTGGAGAACCCACTTGTAATATTAATTGGGTTGAGCTATTTAAATTGTTTGATTTGTTTATTGCAAATATCTGAAAGTTTGTACATTTTGCCAATAAACCTAATTCGTGATGGGGTTGAATGATTATGATTTCAACTGTAGTTCCATCATGCCCCCCTGAATAAGTGTCATATATAGTGGAGAAATCAGGGACTCAGACTGTCAGGGTATTTTAAAACAAACTGCCTCCCCTTAACTCTACCAGAGGCTAAAGCTGACGCTGATGGGGCTCTAAGCCTTGGCAGGGAGGACTTAACTTTAATTCTACACAAATCATACATATATACAGGTTTATACATTTGAATCCATACAAAACAATGTACAGGGGGGAGGAATGGCCAGCTGAAGCTTCTCATAATAAATACTGTAAACATGGGCTGTGCTGTGTGCCTGTGCCTTTTGAAGGGGTTTCCATTGCTACACTGTGTGCTTAATCTCAGACCACAGGCCTGATTCTTTCACACATGTAAAAAGGCAGTTTGCGTTGTGTTTTTGTTTGAGTTCCCAGGATGATTTAAGAGAAAGAACAGCTGAATTGTCAGTGAGCAATACATTAACATGGCAGCATCAACCCCCCCCCCACACACACAAAAAGCATAGCATAAAGTAACAGAAATTATATATATAGATCAATAAGGGGCTATACAGTCCAATATGCATGGAGTGTCAATCACTGACTAAACGTGTCATCTCATTGGCTTAAATCAGTCCACATGGGTGGGGCATGGGCCAGAGATTCCACATAAGGGCTGGTCTTTACATAGAACTAAGCACTTGAACACGACTCTACCCTCGAATACATCTTTCCTCAAGGCGAGACCACACGATCACACTTCCTCTAAAAGACAGTTCTGCCTTGCTCTTGCTATCGCGCTCCATTCGTTAGGAAAAGACTGTCCTTTCCTGTACATGCGGAAGACTGAAGCCAGTTATGGGCTTCATTATGGTTGAGCTAAAAATAATCCTTTCTTGGTCATTGTCCTCTTAACAGAGGGTGGAAAGGGACCGGACTTTATTCATATTCTGGCTGGTGACCCTCTGGACTCCTGGCTGCAGGCGCACACCTGTCTCTTCTCTGGGTGGAGAATGGCTGGGTGGGGCTGGGGGTATACTACTGGAAGCTGGAGGGAAGAGGTCCATGCTACGATGACCGGTGATTTCTTTTCAAAAGGACTCGAGACAGTGAGAGGCCCGCCAATTCAAACGGTTCCCCATAGTCCGTGGTTGGTTTCAGAGTCAGAGTGGGCGGAGTGTCACCGGCTGATGTCTCGGTTGCCCTCCCAGCTCTTCCCGCCCCCCTGCTCCCCCGACGGTCCGGCCTCGAAGAACGGGTGCTTGAGGGAGTCGGCCAGCGCCAGGCGCTTGGAGGGTTCGTACTCCAGCATGCTCTCTATCAGGTCAAACAGCTGGTGGTGCTCCTCTGCCTCCGACAGCAGGTACCTCTGATGGGAAGGGGGGGGGGGGGGGGGAGAGAAAGTGAAAGAGAGCGGTCAGTCTCAGTGGCGAAGGCGAAGATGATGTACTTTGTTCATCGTCGTCCTCCAGCCGTCTTACCCGCAGCGGCTTGCAGTTCTCCCTCACGTACTTCCCGGCAGACGAGCTCTCGTCCCAATCCAGACGGCAACGGTAGAAATACTTCTGCTTCCTGAAGGAGGGGTTCACACAGAGGAGTGTGTGTATGAGTAATGATGATATGTGTGACGTGTGAGAGTGATTCCCTGTGTGTTTGTGTGTCTCTCAATGTAAGCTCTGACCTTGTCTTGCGTATCATCCTGGAGGGTACAGGTCCCAGTATTCTCTCCATCATGGCCAGATGCTCTCTGTTGTCATGTGTCTGGCAGAGGGGGGACGTACAACAAAAGTTAGCCAAAGAGCATCTTGACAGTACAAATCATCAGTGGCATACACAGCATGCTATCACCTGCCCCCTACAACAACAACACTGATTGTTTCCTCTCTCATGTTGGTCTATAAAAGCAGAGGACTTTCAACATGGTGATGATGTGACATGATGAATGAGTGCCCAGCCTCCACATATGGTGTTACAGCTAACTAGCACACAGCCAGACCTCTTCTGGCAGGGTTCAGGGGACAGATTCAATTAAGGATTAATCCCCAATGGGGACAACAGCTGCTGCTGCTCTCTCTGTGTGCGTGTGCGATCTGTGTCAACACGTCTGCCTGTTTCTCCACTACCCGGACGGGTGAAAACAGAGTGCCTGTTCTCTGATACTCCCAGAATGAGCCATTCGGACCTGGAACAGGGTGAAGCCCAGGTAGTACTCGAACAGGATGCAGCCAATACTCCACACGTCACAGGGCTGGCTCCATCCCAGCTCTGCAGGACAAAGACAAAGCACACGGTGACTGGCGGGTAAACAAGACAAGCGGCAAGATGAACCTTGTGCTGGGAGGTGCTGCTCGACTCAGCTTAACTTTCAACAAGCAACAGCCACAAATCATCTCCTCTATGCCCTAACCAAGTGCCTGTAAACAGTATCAGCGCCACTTAGTGTAGCAGGTGTCAGAGTGTCGCTCGTCACTGTATTTCTTCCACTCTCACTTGGCCCACGCTGGGTCCAATCTCAGGTCCTCTGACTTGCCGGCGCACGACCACCTATCATAAAAAGCGCTTTAGCCAGCTACACCACCGTAAACCTAGCGATTCAATGGTGCAGGTGCAGTATTCATACTGAGGAGTTTAACAAATTCAGCTGCCCTCTGAAAGTCGACGACTCGAATCATCAATCGAAGACCCTTAAAGGAGAAGGCTCTTTTTCGACAACCTGGACCTTATTTACGACATATTATAAGAACTTTGCTCCGCCCCTGTGCCTTAAATGTACATATTATACATTTAGGCCTTCGAAATGGATTATTGCTGCTTTAAGTCGACTGTCGATTCGAGCCGTTGATTTTTGCTTTGTCATTCGTTTTAGAACCTACACATTAGTGTGTAACTGAGGAGTTGACTGGCTGGCTGGTGTGGTTCCTGTGCCAGGGACATGGTAGGATTATAACAATTGACATTCTAAATTTAGATGTTCTAGTGTTCTGGTGAAAGGATTACAATGCTCTAATGGAGGTGTTCCAACATTCTAATGGAGGTGTTCCAACGTTCTAATGGAGGTGTTCCAACGTTCTAATGGAGGTGTTCCACTGTTCTAATGGAGTTTTTCCACCATTCTAAAGGTGTTCCAGTGTTCCAGTCTGAATGGTTAAGAAGTGGGGTCACTCTGAGGGATGGTGACTGACCTAGTATGACCTCGGGGGCACGGTAGTGCCGCGTGGACACGATGGTGCTGTGGTGCTCGTGGTCGAAGGTGGCGCTGCCAAAGTCCACCATCCTCACAGCTGTATTCTTAACTGTCCGCTCATCACGCTTCTTACAGGAAGGAAGGAAATAAACAGGCTTAGGATGTTACATGGACATCAAAATAAAAGGACATACCAATAATGTGTTCTGTAAAAAATGCAAAATGGTAGCCTAGCTATTGTTGCTAGTGGCATTTGCGCAAGTCACCATTTTGAATGTGTTTGCATTCTTGCCTGCGATAGTTGCTATTTTATAAGCACCTTTGGTTCTACTTGCAAAGTAAACTTTGGCTGTAGCATTCATAATTGATTAACAATTGCACTTGGCAATAACAGAAACAATGTAAAACAGGCTTTTCAGAAAGCCTCCTGTCCTCTCCGGCCTGTGACTCTCACCTTCTCTACATTGTAGGTTATGGTGAAGTCAGAGTTTACAAACAGGATGTTCTCTGGCTTCAGGTCCGTGTGGGTCAGCTTGTTGTCGTGGAGAACTGTGGGCGAATAAAGATCACTGTAAGAAACCAAACAAATTACTCACATTCCCCAAAAAAACATAAGATAACCAGAGCAGTCATCTGACCAGTATTTGGGCCCATGATACCCTCAAGTGGCTGAAGCCTGGGTACTGCAGCAAACAATGGTGGCCTTTCATCACCCTGCCAGTCTCAAGGTCAGTGAGGGGTTGGGGCATTTAGAGACTACATAAACAGGGGTGAATGAATGAGGGTCTGTGTGTCAGCCAGAGGTTTTAGAGTGGCTACGTGGTTCAGTTGTGGTCAGGATAAAGGTTACAGAGACTCAGACCTGGGTCAAATACTATTTGGCAAATATGTTTAAATGAAAACAATTGAACGGCCTGAAACATAATATAAATAAAAACATAACATAAATCAAACGCACCTCCAATACTTTACAGGATTCGATCTATGCGCCTGACCCAGTGGGTCTATAGCGGATCTCTGAGAGAGAACTTACACTTGACGGCCAAGCAGATCTGGTAGGCCATGTGTCGGACCTGGCTGATGGAGTAAGGCAGGTAGTTGTTCTCCTTCAGGAAGTCAAAGGTGCTGAGGGCCATCAGCTCGAAGGAGATACACATGTGGCCGTGGTAATCGAACCAGTCGTACATCTGCACACACAGACTGAAGGACACAGAAGAAAAGAAGGCTTCTCAGATCAAATACTGAACAAAACTACAAAATAAATTGTGAAAAAATAAGGAGGATTAGTAATACATAATTAAATGGGTGGTGTATTGCCTACTCACTGTTTGTTCTCTGGGTCCTTCTCATTGATCCTCTCCAGAACATTGATCTCCAGACGAGCCGCCTCCTTGTACTTCTCTACATTTTTGATGATCTTCAGAGCAACGTTGGCCCCTCCCCTGTGAAACACACAATATACAACATTTAAGACAAAAACAGAAATAACACCCCTGCATGTGGGTGGTAACCCTCATATGCATCACACAGAAGGGGATTAAGCCCCCCCCAGCCCCATCAGTGCCCAGAGAGGGTAGCTAGGCTACACCTCTGTCACTCACAGGAGCTGGAAGTGAGTGATGCATCCCATATTCAACAACCTTACAAAAAAACAAACTAACAAAACAGATCATATCTGCATCTGGATAAGAAAAATGATAAAACATCAATAAAACATCCAATGGGACTTTAATCATGTGATGTATCAGTAAGGCATCAGGCAACCGTGGTGCCAGAGGGACATAATTAGAAAGGTATTTGCATCTGTGGTATCATTTGCTAAAAGCCCTAACCGCAGCGGGGCTGAACTCAAGCGGCTTGGTTTGCATTTCTAAAGCTGTCACAGCACCACAGTTCATCCATAATTGATGGGAGCCTGAGAGAGGGGCAGAGTTTACACAGGAGGCCTCAGTGAAGAGGTAATCTGCTGGGCAGCAAGCATCGAGATTGAGTTACTGTTGTCTCTTGTAACAATTTGTGAAATTTCTCCGCAGGGGATTAATAAAGCTACCTACCTACCTACCTAACAACAACAACAGCAGCTTCAGGAGCTGTTATGCAGCTAGTATGCTATGCTTGTTAGTATGCTATGGGGGATGTAGGACGCTTTTAACTACAGGAACTCAAAGTAAATCAAAGTACTGATACCAGCACTGGTGTACTGGTAGAAGCAAGATGCAGGCCAGTAGTGACTTCTATTGCAGAGGGCATTTTATGGGCATATTGCTCTACTATGTTTGAGGACAGTGGTGCTGATCTAGGCTCATGCTGCCCCCTTCTATATCCTAATTGTGTTCAAGGCAAAACTGGACCTCATACCCTGAGATGATCTATAAATACCAGGCCTGGTTTTAGTACTGAACAGCAGGATGACAGTTCATTAAAGGACAATGCTCAATGCCCGACAATGCTAGCGATTCATCAAGACAGATTGATGAAAACAACCGTTTCGCGGCAGAAAATAGATTTTTAGAAACTGCATTCTAAGTGCCCCGACCACCGCCATTACATGGATATACTGGCTCGCGCTTGATTTTTCAAAGTGATCTCGGTGAGTCAAACGTCTTATAATATGTCGTAAATAAGGTCCAGGTTGTCAAAAACGAGCATTGTCCTTTAATATTCCATTCTCTAACGGTGGCCTTATACTACAGACAAGATGGATTCCCCAGGGGGCTCTCACAAGATGAGGAACCAGCTATTGTTTAGAAGCCGTTATACACACCTGCGATGGTCAATGCATTGCATCACCCTCCCAAAGGTGCCTTCTCCCAGAGTGCTGACAATCTCATCTGCAAGACCGACATAGAGAAAGGGAGAGAAAGAGCAGGAGAAGGGAAGAGAAGAATTAGAGATGTGGACCCAACAGAGACACATAGAAACAAAGTGACAGGCGTTTCAATGCTAGCAGGGCCCATTCCCTTTTCAAGAAGCAGAGCAGACCTAAAGTGCTCTTTCTTGATAATCTATGATAATTCCAGTCCACGCACTATCAGTACACGTGGCAGAAACTATGAGAATACATTTTGAGAGAACATCCCTTGAGGTTCTTTGGCCAGCGTAAGCTGTAATATAGTGTGTGCAAAGAGTGGGTAGGGTGTTACTCGAGCGATCTAATACTAGATATTCTATGAGGCGAAGCATGAGAAAGGTGTGTGCAAACATTGAATTGATGCTCCCTATGTTGTGTTGGCTTTGAGGAGAAGGCTAACAAGGAGGGCTTGGTAGAACGTTATGCTTACAGAGGACGGGGAAACCATTGGGGGGGGGGGGGGGGGGGGATTCTAATACTATTCCTAGAATAGTATTTGAACAAATTTACTATTAAAAACTTAAAATCAAATTCTTCTGACAAAACATATCCCAGCTAAGAATCTTTCAAAACAAAATGCAGTAGTAGCCGATTAATCTAAAAAACATCTCCAACATTTCTTTGTGCAATCCACCCTGCTTTTTCAGCTAGAGCAAACAGCAATCCTAGCATGGCATCATCATCATCATCAGCATCATCATCAGGCACTCTCCCTGTCAGTGAAAGCTCTATAGTTTATACTCATATGGAGAAGGGTTACGATAGAGTAGTGGCAGTGAGTACATCTCTCTTGCAGGACGTCCCCACTCCGACAGATCAGGTGCCCTTCCTCGTCGTCCCTCACACTCAGTGCCCTCGTCCGGCTGTCGCT
Organism: Borostomias antarcticus; assembly: GCF_949987555.1. Classification (NCBI taxonomy): domain Eukaryota; kingdom Metazoa; phylum Chordata; class Actinopteri; order Stomiiformes; family Stomiidae; genus Borostomias; species Borostomias antarcticus. The sequence goes on from NC_140254.1 coordinate 6,551,587, forward strand.
CCGCTGTTTTCAGCCCCCAACCGGCATCAGCAGGTCACGACACGACCGACAGGGGACAGGGGGTTTTCAGGGGCAGCCGTAGCCACGGCGACGGCGGCGGCGGGAGGCACAGGTAGAGGAGGAGGAGGGAGGAGGAGGGTGGTGTTGTAGTTGGCGTAGTGGTTGTAGGTGGGTTTGGTGGTCATAGGGCGGTTCGTATGACACCACGTGAGGAAATATATAACGATAGGGATATAGTGCAAGGGAACAAGTCAAAGATCACAATTTGTCCTCCGCTTCTCTCCCCCACTACCCTTAACCTCAGCTGCTTACAAACAGAGAAGCAACTTGCACATCCATTCATGAACGGAAAACCAGTTGATAAAGACAGTTAAAATAACTAACTCAAAAACTATCATGTTGCCCACTTAGATAAAGCAGAGTAGTACTATCCCAGGAAGCAAATGATAAAGTGAGAGGATGACAGGCAGTCAAGAAGTGAATAGTTCATGTTTATACCAGCAGAGATAAAAAAAAATCCCAGCCTCTCTCATTCATCTCTACTTAACGCAGAGAAAAAAAAAGTGTGGACAGTGCTTCAGCCACACTGTGCCCATAAGTCAGTCAATATCTCTCTACAAGACTACATTAATAAGGTGACTTGATTAAACTGAGCTTTGGCTAAGTCGTCTAGACAAAAAGAAAACAATTAAAATTCTGCAGACAGAACAAAAAAAAACAAAAAAGATTGTACTACTTACCAACCCCACGGGCTGTAAATAAGAGAATGTTAAAGAGAGGAATAGACAGAAAGACTTAGATGAAAGAGACAGAGAGAAAGAGAAAGAGAGAGATTGAGAGAGAAAGAGAGGAGCGGGAGGGTTAAACGACAAGCTCAGGTCAGGCTGTACTCACCGAGGATGATGGGCTATAGGACCTGGTTCTACGCCGCCTTCGTTTGTGCTTACGCCTGCTGCCCTTCCGCCGGTACGACTCCTCCCGTTCTCGCTCCCTCTCGCGGCCGCGCCGGTAGTCGTACATGCTCGGGGAGAAGTCGCGTGTGTAGTATCCTTGGCCTGCTCCGTGTTCCCTCTCCCGTTCACGGTCTCCTTCTCGGCTCTGTTCCAGTCGTCTGTAGCCCTCACAGAAGCGGCGGTCAAAGGGCCTGCGGTCTGCTGAGCGATTGTCGTAGCTGAAAACGAGAGATGGAAAACAAATGTACCGATCCAGGATACCATTTGGGTGTCAATGTTTTCAAACTCACTATCCACAAGATAGTAAGGCCACTAAAACAACAAGTCATTATGCAAGTCCACACACAAGCCCACCTCCTAGAGCGTGCATAGCTGCCCTCCTGTCTGTGTCCCCGTCCCCTGCGGTCTCTGTCTCTTTCCCGGTCACTGCTGGAGGAGAAGGAGGGCGATCTCCTGTGCCGCTGCTTGCGTCCCCGGTCTCTGTCCCGGTACCGGTCCTGGAAGCTGGTCCGGCTGGCCCGCTCCGAGGACGGGTACCGTCTTGAGTGAGGCATCTGTGACAAGGGATATAACAAAGACGGTTTTCATTCCAGTTGCTGTGGGGTTGGGATTGCACCTTAGGATGGGGCTTTGGTGCAGCTGCTTAGCAGAGAAATTAAGAAAATAAACTCAAACCTGTTGGGGAGAACAGCTGTTTTTTGTCTAAATTTAGCAGCAAGCAAGCTAGACGAACAACTGTACAGCAGCGAGCAGCTATGAAGTCAAATTTGTAGTCACAACAACATAAATGTAGCCAGCCATCTTGCTAGCTATAGTTAGTGCTACCTACTAGCCTAGTAGCGCTAACTACCTTGCCTGTGAGTTTTAAGTTTTGTGTATGGACTGTGTAAGCTGCAAATCAATGAACTGCCCTTCTTGGGATCAAAATTGTCTGAATCTGAATTCATCTAACGTTAGCTAGCGTTACCTAGCGAACGCACTAACTAGCTAACTAAAACAGAAGAAATTGATTCGCATTAGCTAACAAAGTTAGCTCCCTAGCAAAAAGCCAAGGGACATTGTTTGCCTGTCGCGAAAACATTAAGTCGTTTTCTACATGGTAACGTTACAATTTAGCGAAGCAGCTAGGTAGGTGCGTAACGTTAGCCAGCTACAGCCATCTGGCTAACTGGAGTGCTATCTAACCAGCAAGCTACATCGACTGTTTACGTCACCTCATTAAATCTTAGGGTGACAAAAATAATAATGCAAATTTAACTAGGCATTTCTAATACAGAGACATTGCATTCAGAAGACGGGCTGTGTGTATTCTGCGATCTAGCTAACGTCATAGCTAACTAGCTAGCTCGTCAGTGTCGACTTCAAGCTTTTGACCGCCATCTTAGCTGTGGTTCACTAGCTAGCTAACGTTACCTAGCTGGCTGCTAGGTAGCAAGCTGACAAGAATGTGATTTAGCTACTAGCTACAGGTTCTGTACAACCATCACTGAAAACCGAAGTTATTTTTACCGTTCTAGCAGCGAGGCCCGTGCGTTTGTCCCACAAGAAATCCGTGTTGGCGCTTCAATTCTTCTTTCTTTACGCTAGATAGCCAAATGTTCTCCCAATCCTAGCTAGCAAGCTAGCTGGCTGATCTACAGCGCATAGACCCTGCTTGCCTGCTCCTCCCCCGTCATAGAAAATGTGCCCTCCATGTACGTAAACAACCAACCAGCCTTCAGAAGCGCGTTTTTTGAATGAGATTATCAGCAAAATTAGTTGTTGATAAATTGCTGATATGGAACCATGAGGTATAACTCATTTCAGAATACTTATTTATTTGGGACAGTAAATGTTAAACTGGGATAAAATGCCAATTAATTTAAATATGAATGCACATATATTGATCAAGACAACCATGTTTAATTATTTTTATTTAACTGCAAAAATGAAATATAAAATCAGTACAACATTATAATTTTAATGCATTTATAGTCTAGTGTATGCTGGACCTCATAATGTGCCTATGCACACTGAAGCGCCACAGCAACAAGTAAAACATGTTGTATCTCCTTCCAGGGTGTTAATCTCTGATCTGTAGTTCCATGTCAGCTCTGTGCCAGCCCTGATCAGGCTGTAAGACAAAAAAGACAGACATAAGCAAACAGCCATAACTATGCCATACTCTCTATATGGACCATCAAGAGCAAGAATAACTTAATATGCACCTGTACGAGTCAAAGCCTTAAAGTAATAGATATCCCCTACGGCTATTTGGCTTGACAGAGGATTGCTTACTGTTTGGCAAAGAATGCAACCCAGGGGAAACGATGATCATGTGTGTCCACAAAGATTTTCTGCACAAACAGGTTTGGAGAGCAGCTGTGCTGTAAGGGAGAAGGGAGACAGGATAGGAAGGCAGTAGAGAGGGAGAGTCATATTACCATTGCTCCAAAGTAAAATGCAATCAAAACTGAACCCTGTCATTGATTCTAGGCTATGAAGTGCTGCTTTTCTTTGAGGGGTCAAGTGCAGCTTGGCCGGAACCGTATAAGCTTTACTCCCAACTGGCTATGCTGCCAAAGGCCTGTCATTGTTGAAAAGGACAGGGAACAGATACAATGCGCTGTTCCCATGATGCTCACATTGAGGTAGCGAGCCACATTCCCCTCCTCCGATGAGTCGATGATATAGAACAGCCTCTTGTTATCGAGGGACTGCTGGGTGGTCACTGGGTCTTCTTTGTTCTTTCCTTTTCTTCTGTCTTTGTCTTCAGTAGGGGCGTTAGAAGATTTGTTGTCAGAGCCTATGCACAATAAGCATATCATTCTATGAGCCTGTGAACCAATGTCCTTTCATTTATGAACATTCATGAGGGGGAAGTTTAGTTTAATTGTTGTGGTCTGAGGGGAAGGCGGCTCTCGGTCTCCATGTTGGTTGTGAAGTGTGTTTGTGTGTCTTTTTCATCCATCTCACCCTTCTGCAGAAGTTTGGATTTCCTGCTTGTGACACAGCTCCTCTCGAGGGAGGAGCTGCCCTTGTCCTCAATCTGTGGTTTGCTCTTGTTTTCTCCGTGATTCATTTTGACACAGTACTCGTTTCCATCTAGAGTCGTTTTGTCACTGGTCACAATCCTACCTGAGGAGACAAAGAGGAAAGGGTTTTAAGAACACTAGCCAGTGTAACAGGAAAGACGTCATGGCAACCGATGACCAAGAGCTTGAATTGGGAGGAAATGAAGGCGGAAGAGTATTAATGACGGTGTCCCGGATGGAGACTAGAGTCAGGGGTGTGTAATCCGCATTTGTAGTAGTGTCCCACCAACATAGCAGCAGATGAAGGAGCCCCTGGCCACGTCGTCCAGACAGCGGACACCCCAGCCCTTTTTCTGAGTCATGAAGACCTGCAGGCGCAGCTGGATCCCATGCTGCACCACTCGATTGGAGCAGACGCGAGGGTCACAGTTACACTGATCGTTACACTCGTACAGCCTGTGGGGAAGCAGAGAGGGGAGGAAAACAGCTCAAACGTATGCATAGTATAATATGTAGGTGAATGTGTGTGCGACGTGATATGTGAGTGCGGTGCATCCTATACATGCACATGTGCAAGTGTTTGTCGATAGATTGCACCCTGTCCAATGTTGTCTTTGTTATGCACCTAGCCCAAAAGCAAATTTCTAGTACGTTGTAAAACTGCATGGCAATAAACGGATTCTGATTCTGACAATGCAGAGAACCAGTTCTTTAATAGCAAGTGGTAGCTAGTAAGAATAAACCAGAGTAAAATGTCCACACCCTGAGGGCAGTTGCTTTTCAAGTCTCTTGTAGGAGTAGCCAGTGTTGATGGCTCCTGACCCCTGCGCTGTGCTGTGAATGGTCAGCTGGTGACAGGAGCACCTTGACCTGCAATGAAAATAACACACACTCAGTACATAATATCTGAATATCCAGCATGCAAATGTCTCCTATATTTCCTGATTCAGATATCATGAAGTGAGACTGAGTGGATTGTGTATTTACTACTGTAGGTTAATTTATGTAAAAACGCGGACGCACGCACACACCTGTTCGTGCAGCCGGTGGTGCAGTCACAGCCCACCATGAAGTCCAGACTGGTGTTGATACTGACCATGCTGCTCCCCGCGCGTTCCCTGCTGTATCTGAAGCTCCCACTGAGCCGGACGTCATTGACCTCGTTGATGCACGAGATGAGCTGGTCCTCTCTGCCCTGGCTTAGGTCGGGAATGAGGATATTGGAGGGCATGGGCTGGCTCGTCACAGAAACACAGGCATCCAGACAAAACATGTCCATGGAGAGGAAGTCACAGCGTGTCCGCCAGAGGTAATCCTGAACCGCCCCCATAGAGGTCAGGTTCAGGCCACACGGGGAACTGTACATGATGCGGAATGACCCCTATGAGGAACCCACAGCGGAACCAGAAACAGGAGAAATACAAAAGGGAAAAATAAAAATACATTACTAGCACTAAGATACATTAAGAGTTACATTGTCCAGTGTTGAGTATAGGTCTTTGACGAGTGCCCAAGTCGCTTAATGCAAACACATACGTGGTTCGTGGTGCTTAGGTTAACAGGCCAATAAAACCAAGAAGCTGCACCAAGTGCTGTTTCAGTAGTTGGCTACCTCTGCCAGACATCCAGGGTCTTTACCTTGCCATCACTCCGCATGCAGGACCTCCTCCGGATGAAGCCATAAAGCATCGGGATGAGCAAAGGGTTGCGTCCGCGGCGCTCCACATCAGGCGTGGGCCTCAGGGGCTTCAGGCAGACAGGCAAGCACTGGTGGGGGGTGTAGGTGACGACTGAGGCCTCAGGGGCGGCGCTGGACTGGTCACTGCTGTGAGGGGGGCAGAGAGAGAGGGTTTGGGTGTTTAGGATGAGACGACAAGAGAGGGAAGAATATGGTCGTTATTAATTTATTTTTATTGCTTTTTCAAACATACTTAGCAGATTTACAAATAAACAAAATGTTTTTTTTTTAAAGGAAGAACAGAAAAAAGAACATGCACATTCCTCTTTGCAGTGTGTAATACAGATCACTATACAAGAGTCATTCATTTTATATTATGGATGAAAGATGGCATTCCGTTTTATGTTGAGAGATGCACTTTGTGAGCATTTCGAATTGCCACAGCTGAACAGACAGACACTAGGACCTAACGTCTACTGACTCTGAAGGCGCTGACTGTTCGTCAGGTTCTGACTGAGCCCGGCACGAGTTGCTGGATGTGACTTTGGATGTTGTGGCTGTTGAGGATTCACCGGTCTTACACACACTGGCACGGACGCTGTCCCGTTCTGACACTGGGTGGGACAAAGGGGAGAACATGATTCAAATGCAAAACCCCTGACGGTAGACACACACCAGAAACAGACGTCCATTCCCGAAAACCGGTGCAAAGTTGGAGAGAGATGAAGACCCACCAGTCTTCCTCATGTTGGCCATGTGTTGCAGACGCATAGAGCCTCTGTAGACCCACTCCTTGTGCTGGTCATCCTGAGGTGAAACGACAAACCCATATTGAATCCATCACATCTTGAAACACAACCACAACCGTGTAAAAAATAAACGGCTTCTCACCTGGAAGAGAACATGCACCAAGTTGCCGTCAGTGGCCTCTACTCGGCATCTCTTCTGCAAACCGTTGTACTCCACGTTGATCTGCTGTCCGACGGTGTAGTGAGCCATGGGCTGGTTGGGCCACTTGTCCAGATAGTACAGGAGGCAGTCCCTGAACCTCTTGTCTTCAATGTCCTCCTCCCACCCATGCTGCACTGCAGGCCATACAGGGACAGAGGACTTGGCTTAGCAATGGTTGTGTGTGTGTGTGTGTGTGTGTGTGGAGACAGAGAGATAGAGAGTGTGTGCGCAAAAATGTGCGTGTGCGGTGTGTTCCTATCAGAATTGATAGGAATTGTGTCTTACGAGGTCTGCAAACCAGGTGAAGGACTGGTAGGGGCAAATAGGAAGGGGTTCCATCATCAAAGAAGACCATGAACCTGAAATATAGGGAGTGTTATCGGTAGGTATAGGTACATTATGTGGGTACTTTATTGACCTCTGGGGAGAGATCATTTAAGTTTTTACAGACATTTACTGTCTTACAGAACCTTACTGAAACAGCCACAGGAAATCTACAAAAGCACTTTCATAATTCATCAGTCGATAACGCAAACCAATCCCTACACACCTCATTTGATTTCTCCTGTTTGGAAGTTCTGCCAGGGTACCAGAGTAGAACCAGGATTGGTCACCTTCCGGCTCTTTGTACATGGCCACCACTCGCGCGCCCACATACAGGCGCTCCAACAAGGGTGGTGGGTGAAAAGCAATGTGGTGTCCAGACAGCCAGCTCCTCCCCTGGTCTTCAAAGTCCACCTTATACTTATGTCCCTTCTCTGTGGCAAATTCAATGCAAAAACTGTTTAATGAAGATACACAATATGGACACAGGTATTGGGACACCTATCTCTTTAATGAAAATACACTATATGGACAAAAGTATTGGGAGACCTACAGTTAGGTCCAATTTTAATCATTTTGGCTCTGTACACCACCACAATGGATTTGAAATGAACTAGAAAAAACGCGTCTAACAGCGGCTAAATGCCTCCGCCCAACAATACAAGTTGCAGTTAACCTAACTAAGCCTAACCCTAACTAACTGCTAACCTAACGCTAATGCTAGCTAGCATTAACATTAGCTAGCTAGCGTTAGCATTCAAAAGGGCCTTTTGTGATGTCACGTGACCTTGACCTTTTACATTTGAATACCAAAATCTAATCCAATTAATCTAATTAAGTCCAACTGGACATTTTGGCCAAATATGTACACATTTTGTCAAGCCGTTCTTGAGATATCGTGTTCAGCAGGCCAAAAACACCTTTTGTGAGGTCAGTGACCCTTGACCTTTGACCCCCACAATGTAATCAGGTAATCCTCGAGTCCAACTGGACATTTTACCCAAATATGAACAAATTCCGTTAAGCCTTTTTTTTAAATATTTTGTTAATCAGGCCAAAAACACATTTTGTGAGGTCACAGTGACCTTGAACTTTGACCCCCATGATCTAAGCAGTTCATCCTTGAGTGCTAGTGAACATTTGTACCAAAGGGGAAGAAATTCCATCAATGCGTTCCCAGGATATTGCATTAACAAATATCGGACGGACGGCTGTACGGACGGACGGACAACCCGAAACCATACCTATCGCCTGGCGGAGGCATTAAAAATGTGCTTTAAGTGCAGACTTTCAGCTTTAATATGAGGGTATTTACATCCAAATCAGGTGAACGGTGTAGGAATTACAAACAATTTTATATGTGGTCCCCCCCCTTTAAAAGTAAGTGGACAATTGGCTGCTCAGCTGTTCTATGGCCAAGTGTGTGTGTTATTCCCTCGTTATTTTATTTACAAGGAGCAGATAAAAGGTATAGTTTATAGAGTTTATTTCAAGTGTGATACTTGCATTGGGAATCTGTTGCTGTCAACTCTTAGTATGAAATCCAAATAGCTGTCACTATCAGTGAGGCAAGCCATCATTAGGCTGAAAAATTGAAATAAACCCATCAGAGAGATGGCAAATACATTAGGTGTGGACAAATCAACTGTTTGGTACATTCTTATAAAGAAAGAATGCACTGGTGAGCTCAGCAACACCAAAAGATGCGGAAGACCACGGAAAACAACTGTGGTGGATGAGAGAAGAATTATTTTCCTGGTGAAGAAATACCCCTTTACAACAGTTGGCCAGATCAAGAACACTCCCCAGGAGGAAGGTGTATCAGTGTCAAAGTCAACAATCATGAAAAGCCTTCACCAGAGTAAATACAGATGGTTCACCACAAGATGTAAACCGTTAGTTAACCTCAAAAACAGGAAGACCAGATTAGAGTTTGCCAAAACATCTACAAACATCTGTTGTTCCAGACTGTACAGGAACAATATCCTATGGACAGATGAGACAAAGATCAAATTGTACCACAATTATGGGAAGAGAAGAGTATGGAGAAGGGAAGGAACTGCTCATGATCCAAAGTATACAGTACCACCTCATCAGTGAAGAATGGTGGTGGTAGTGTTATGGAATGGGCATGTATGGCTGCCAATGGAACTGGTTCCCTTGTATTTATTGATGATGTGAATGCTGAAAAAAGCAGCAAGATGAATTCTTAAGTGTTTCAGGCAATATTATCTGCTCATATTCAGCCAAATGCTTCAGAACTCATTGGATGGCGCTTCACAGTGCAGATGGACAATGACCCGAAGTATACTGCGAAAGCAACCAGAGTTTTCCAAGGCAAAGAAGTGGAATGTTCTGCAATGGCCAAGTCATGCTCCAATTGAGCATGCATTCACTTGCAGGAGACAAAATTGAAGGGAAACCGCCCAAAGAACAAGCAGGAACTAAAGTTGCAGTAGAGGCCTGGTAGAGCATCACCAGGGACGAAACCCGGCGTTACAGACTTCAGGCTGTCATTGACTGCAAAGGATTTTTAACCAAATATTAAAAATGACAATTTGGTTTATGATTATTTTAGTTTGTCCAATTACTTTTGGTCCCTTAAAAATGGGAGTACCACATATAAAATGTGTTGTTATTCCTATTCCGTTCACTTGATTCGGATGTAAATACCCTCACATTAAAGCTGAAAGTCTGCACTTAAACCACATATTAAATGTTTCATTTCAAATCCATTGTGGTGGTGTACAGAGTCAAAATGATGAAAATTGTGTTTATGTCTAAATATTTATGGACCTAACTGTACATATTACACTTACAGGAGCTTTTATGACTTCCCATTCTAAATTCATAGGCATTAATATGGAGTTGGTCCCCCCTTTGCAGCTACAGTATAACAGCTTCCACTCTTCTGGGAAGGCTTTCTACAAGATTCTGGAGTGTCTGTGGGAATTGTTGCCCATTCATCCAGAAGAGCATTTGTGAGGACAGACACTGATGTTGGACGAGAGGGCCTAGCTTACAATCTCTCTTCTGGTTTATCCCAAAGGTGTTTGATGAGGTGAAGGCCAGGGCTGTGTGGGCCAGTTAAGTTCTTCCACACCAACCTCCCCTCAATTCATTTTTTGGACTAGGATTACACAAAAACTACCAGACCGATTTTCATCAGACTTGGTGGAGGGATGTAGTATGGGTCAACTTAGAACACATTAAATGTTGGAGTGGATCTGAATCACAGGGAGGGTTCACAAGCTGCGCTTTCATTTTTAGGACTTGGGTTCGAGCAAAATATCTCGACATAGGACGGTCACAGAGACACAGGGTTTGGATGTGCATAAAGCTCTCGACCTAACGAATGCAGCAATACCAAATATGTGCGCGCGCACTGAACCATGCGATGCATTCATGGGCGGAGGTCTGTGCTCTCCAAGCACCATTTGTAGTTCTTTTGTATTTTTAAATTGTGCAAAATAAGTGAAAGCGGGACAACTGTGTGTGAGTGTATTTGTGTGTGTGTTTGGAGGATGTGTTTGTGTTGGAAAGGGGGGCTAAGTGCCTTGGTAAGCTGGTTATTTTTACAACCAGGGTGGTATGGTAAGGGCATCCCAATGATCTGTGTCCTGGGAACTTTACAACATATACCTGGGACTGGGAGGGTCCAGATGTCTAGGTTTCAAGTCTTTTATTACATCCAGATTTATGGACAGGAAAGGGGGAGTTGCACATCTTCTAGTTAAAGCGCGAGACACAGATTGCATTGGGCGCTCTCTCAACTGACCAGCCTTGCTGCAGGTTGCTTGACAAGAAGCAACACTTGAGTGTTTGTAACAATCCTTGGATGAATAAACTCTGGTAACTCTGTTGAACTGTTTTGCTTCTAACCCATATTGAACGAGAAATTCTACAACAGTTCTCACCCACTGGTTTTATCTCCACTATCTTGCCCTGGTGCCAGGTGCCGATTCTCCTCCTAGCAAGGACCACCATGCCCACTTTGACCACCTCCTCAGGGAGTCCGGCTGGAGGCTGGGTGGCCGGGTTAGGAGCTGGGGGTCCGGCTGGACTCTGGGTGGCCGGGGTAGGAGCCGGGGGTCTAGACGGAGGCTGGGGGGCCGGGGTAGGAGCCGGGGGTCCAGCTGGAGGCTGGGTGGCCCTGTTCGAAGTTGGGGGCACAACACAGGAACTCCCTGGCAGGGAGGGAAACATGCTAATTATAATATGGGATCATGTGTTGTCTACACTAGCTCAAAAACATTGTACTAAATCACTTTGGATTAAATCGTCTGCTAAATGGCCAACAAATACTAATTGTAGTATCTCCTGCATAAACAACTGCTAATAGGCATCCAATTAAACAAATACATGACCCATACTGACTGACATGCCCTCTCAGAGGTACAAAGAGAGAAACATTAGTGTACGTGCCGAGAAATGTTCCTCTCTTGGTACAGTTAAGTATAGATATGGATCATTTTTTGTTTGGAGAAAAAATGTGGTGGGAAACACAAGATTTACCTTTAGGCTTAATAGTAATAACTGGTGAGGCACTATAACTCACCTTTGTTTGCCTCTTGTGGTTTTGTGGAAGAAGTTGAGCTGTTTCTACTTGCAGCTGGTGAGGTAGAGCCGGTCTCATGGCTGAGCCGTTTGAACATCGCTTTCATCTCCATGTTGCCTTTCTGTGGTTTTGCTGAGGTTGGACCTTTATCAGAACTCTGATGTTGCTTTGGTGCATCTTTTCCTCTGGTCCGGCGCTTGGCCCTGGGACTTGAGTCTTGGTCACTGTCAGACGGCTCCCACGATGCATCCGAGTAATCGCTGCTGGACATCTCCTCCGCGCTCAGTCTTCTCCCAGGTTTGGTTTGGCCAATGGTGGCAGCGGACTCAGGGAGTTGTCTCAGGACCACAACCTCAAATTGCGTCATCTTTGAAAGCCTTGCTGCAAGCCGCGCCGACCCTTTCCTCTGGGGTCCGATTTCCTCGCTCGACGCATCCGAGTCATTGGGCTCCTTAGCCGCTGTGCTCGGGTTGTCAGCCGTCTCAATGTGGGTAGCTGGACCTCTACTAGTGCTAGCGGTCACTTCAGTAGGGGTGGTGTTCACAGCGGAAGTGGCCTCAGACAGCGGGATGTGTATGTTGTGGGGGTCAATGTCCATCGCACCACACTGAGGGAGAGTCAGAGAGGAGAATGTCAGAGCTGGAGACAATAATAATAATAATAATAATTTTATTTATACAGCGCTTTCAATCAAAGTGCTTTACAGAGCAGCTAGGCAAGTGTAAACACTCAACACTAAAAAACAACACAACACAATAAAAACACAATATCAATAAAACAACACAACACACTCTAAGACACATATACAACAGAAAACAGGTGGGTCTTTAGCTTAGCCTTAAACACCTCCACTGAGCACGCCTGTCTAATGTCAATTGGAAGACGGTTCCAGAGGGTCGGTGCACGGAAAGAAAAAGCCCGCTCACCCACCGTCTTCTTTTTGACTTTGGGGACAGTGAGCAGACCAGTCCCCTGGGAGCGCAATGACCTTGAGGGGACATATGGGATCAAAAGGTCCTTTAGGTAGGATGGCGCAGTACCATTCATAGCTTTGTAAGCTAGCAGCAACATCTTAAAGTCTGCTCTAACATGAACCGGGAGCCAATGAAGGGCAGCAAGCACTGGTGAGATGTGAGGATATTTGTTTGACCCAGTCAGAAAACGAGCTGCAGCATTTTGGACCATTTGTAGACCATGGAAACTCTTCTTAGGCAACCCTGACAGAAGGGCGTTACAATAGTCCAAACGGGAGGTCACAAAAGAATGAATAAGCACTTCTGCATCTTCAGATGACGAGTGATCTAATCTTGGCGATTCTCCTGAGATGAAAGAAGGCAATTTTGGTCACCTCCTTGACATGAGCTTCTTCGTCCGGCTTTCGTCCAGAGCAGACGTTTTTTTTGCTTGCTCCTGCTCTTGTATTTTTCTATCTCCTCTTACTTTGTAGTTCTTGTTTTTTCTGTGTATTTTCAAATCTAAACATGGAATTGATAAGCTGGTCTCTCGACGCAATCGACAAAATCTTTTCAACACGAAACTCAGGAGCGGGGGAACCTATGTGCCCAGACGGGACATTTGCCGCGGGCTACACCAAGGACGCGTGGGACAAGTGGCAGGTTCTGTGCCTTGCGCTCCTTTCTATAGAGGACATTGAAGACATTTACCTATTTGTCTTAATGATAACAGGACATCTGCTCCTCGGACTGAGCATTGCCCTGGTCTATCGAAGAATTGTGAAGACGGCAGCCACTCTAGCCCAAAGGGTGCACGTCATGCTTACGGAGCTGGGCAGAGCAGTGAGTAATCCACCTATGGTGATTTCTGAACTGAACCGTAAGATTGATACCATGTTGGAGAAACTCACGGCTATGCAAGGCGACGTGGCAGAGCTGAGGACCAGGCTCTATAAAGAGACCCGTTACAGAGAGGAATGACCATTGGAATCTGTTGTTCTTCTCCCTAACCCAAACATCTAATCAACTTTCTGGCTCCCACCCGGCCGTCAAGGCCGTCCCAAACTCCCCTGAAGATTCACAGGCTAAAGAGGCGCTGCACCCCCCCCCTCCTCCCTTCCCTCCCCATGGACTCCTGTTGACTTTTGGTCTTGAGGCGGGTTCGAGGACGTCTCCATAGCAACCTGCTGTTATCGCTAAGACATTCCGTCCGAGTCTCCTCAGCCAGAGGCCTTCAGGCATACACACACACACACACACGGACTGAACTCACGGACTCAGAAACACACACACACAAACACGCACATCCCCCCCCCCCTTTCCCTCTCATTGTAATTGCCTTGTACTGTATTTTGTATGTCGTAATTGTCGTATTGCATTTTGTATGTCGCTCTTTCTTCCTTTTTATCTGTTATTTGTATTGTGAAGCGCTTTGTTAGGAAGCACAACCCCAAAAGAACGGAAGATCTGACCCAATGATGCCAGGTACAGTGAAAACAACAGAGGGCACAGCACGGACCCCTGTGGGACCCCATACTTGACTGGTCGAGATGCAGAAAACACATTGTTGTGTTGGACACGTTGAGATCGATCAGACAAATAAGAGTTCAACCAGTGAAACACCTGACCTGAGATACCATATAGGCTCCTAAGCCTATCCAGCAATATACAATGATCCACAGTATCAAAAGAAGCGCTTAGGTCCAGCAATAAAAGAACAGATGTTGAGCTTGAGTCAGCAGCCAGTAACAGGTCGTTCACCACCTTTGTGAGTGCTGTTTCCGTAGAGTGGTTAGCCCTAAACGCAGATTGAAGTGGCTCAAAAACATTATGTGAAGACAGGAATTTTAAGAGCTGTTTTGTGTATACAATAGTGGGCCAATCACCTTTTTAACGGTATTCGATTATCTCCAAGATCGGCCAATACTGATACCAAACATTTTGGCTGCTCGGTGTGCATATACACTGCTCAAAGAAATTAAGGGAACACTTAAATCATCAATCATTATCGCGGATCTCAAACTAAATATTCAAGTTGAAGATCTTTATTGATGACATTGTGTAATTTGTTGAGAACAATGGAAACCAAAATCATTAACCCATTGAGGGCTGGATGTGATGATTAAGTGTTCCCTTACTTTTTTTGAGCAGTGTATGTTTCGACAACCGCAAACCTATGGATGTAGTTCAGGCTATTTGCCTTGGTACCATTCCAAATCAATACTCGAACCAGAACCCTACATTAGCCTACTTAGTTGGTACTTTCCATTTCACTTATAGTTCCAGACCCATGTTAATTATTGTTATTGACGTTTTTTGTGTCACAGATCGGTTCTCACCGACATTTTAAAGGAATATCCTGATGACAACTTCTTCGACTTTGATCGCTGGCTGAAAAATGCCATGAATAAAGGCATTTCTGTATGTGTGTATGCTGATCATTTAATACAGAACATCACACCATATATGAACAGTGTCCTACTCACTGACAGGTGGGTTTGAAGAGAGCTCTGGTGCAGGCCGCCTGCCCCCTTCTCCTCTGGACCAGACTGTTCATCTGGGCTACCTGGGTTTCTTTCAGGCACACCGGGTCGTTGCTGCTCTCCACCTGCTGTCAAATCCAG
Organism: Borostomias antarcticus; assembly: GCF_949987555.1. Taxonomy (NCBI): domain Eukaryota; kingdom Metazoa; phylum Chordata; class Actinopteri; order Stomiiformes; family Stomiidae; genus Borostomias; species Borostomias antarcticus. The sequence continues at coordinate 6,566,642 of NC_140254.1, forward strand.
CTCTCCGTCACTTTCACTGCTGGTGACAATTTTAGGAGCTACAACTGGAAGAGGAGTGAGAGAGGCCGATACCCAAGACAGACTGGAAAGAATGACTTCCCAACACAGATCTCCCTCCTCCTCACCATTGTCCACAGGCATGGCGTCATCGTTAGGGTCAGTGGCATCATCTCTGTCGTTGTCTATCTCTATAACGCAGGAGCTTGTGTTCTCATCGGCCTTAGGGTCTGCATACCTGTAGTCCATGCCCAGCTGATGGTACAAGTCCTTTACTGCGGTCTCACACTCCACCACAGACCTGGAGTAACCAGCGCCACCGTTAGGGGCGGCGGCTGCATCGTCGCTGCTGTCTATCTCTATGACGTCGGAAGTGGAGTTCTCATCACCCTCAGAGTCTGTGTCCCTGTAGTCCATGCCCAGCTCACAGTACAAGTCCTTTAATGAGTTCTCACACTCCACCACAGCCCTGAAGCAACCAGACAACAGACAGGTGGTGAGGCAAAATAAAGGTGCAGTCTATACAGAGCGGAGATAATAACTGGTCAGTCTTCGATAAATCTGTCATCAGATATGTTAGGATTCGGTATAATATTGCAATGTATAAAGATATTTCTGTACGTGTGTATGTTGAGTATCATTCAATAGAACGCCACAGTAAATATGACCCGTATCCTACTCACTGGCAGGTGCGTTTGAAGAGAGCCCTGGTGCTGGCCGCCTGCAACTCTCTCCTCTCCACCAGACTCTTCACCTGGGCTAGCTGGGTTTGCCTCAGGCGCAGCAGCTCGTTGTTCTCCACCTGCAGTCGAATCCAGCTCTGGAGCTCCCCCACAGTCATCTCCACCTCATCCTCCTCGTCCAGGTCAACAGGCTCCATCACCACGGAGCAGCCAGGTAGCTCTACTCTCACTGGCAGCTGGCTACTACTTCATGTAGTCGCACTGTGGAAGACATTAATCCAATCTTGAAATTGTTGAAGAAATTAACCTAATCGTCTCTAATAATCAGTCAATAAGGAGAGCTTGCACGCCTGCACGGAGATACAAAGGGATAGCAAAGTTCCTCTCTGACTAGGACGGTCCCAGTCAGAGACATACTGTAGCCTACACAATTTTACAAAGCAGTATCAAAAATACTTTATTCGTGATTAGTGCAAAAGGAATCTGCGTAAAGGGGGTCAGTTTGTCCTGTTTTGGTCACAGAAGATAAAAACAACACGGAGTAGCCTACTTCATTACAGGCCACATTAACGTTACCCTTATCAAGCGCAGAAAGGAGACAGCTGGAGGCACAGCCATGGCAACGCCTAACTGTAATAACCATAGGCAAAAGCAATATAACGTTGACAAAAGGCGCAGTCAGGTCCTCAAATAAAGGGGTTTATTAGACAAACGAAAGGTAAAGAAGACACGACAAATGGCACTAGACACGGGGAAAGAGTGAGACACGAGTGGACGAGCCACTAGCCACTACGACTGCCAGGTCGCAAACTACAATACGTTATTTGAAAGCAGGCATCATCATGTAATCTTAAAAGCGAGCGCAATCACATTGTAGCATCGTGTGTAAGATGATGTACTTTTTAAGATGCTGGACTACGGTACATGTAATATCAGACGATAACGTTAATCTGTGGAAGATCAGCTAACGTTACTAAAAACGTGCATATCGGTATCCATTTTCTCACCTGTTTTTCAGTCTTCGCGCAAAATCCAAAATGTTTCCACACTTATTTTGTTTAATAAAGATCTCACCACGATGATCTGTATACGTGTTGTTCTCCTATCTTCCACTGTTTATCTGGAGTAGTAATCACTATTGTGTAACACAACTTGAACCCTCTACTTAATAGCCTGGTTTCGCCAGACCAAATTCGAAAAAATGTGAATGGGTCTGGAACATGGAGGTATAATATAAACTGGAGACGGCATTGAACATGGCTGCCTATTCATTTCAATGGAAGTTGCTCACAGGCGCATGAAGCCATTTGACGTAGTGGCCAAAGCTCGGTATTGCAAGTCACGTGACGGCATGCGGCCCAAGACCCTTGTCTCCCATGATTTGTGGATTATGGATTATGATAGATAGGGCTAGAAAAGGAAAACAACATTTTTCTGGGTATCATTCAGCATCAGAGACAAATCTAATCAGTATAAACTTTTCACTCAATTTGTTTTTTTGTTTTTGAAGCCCCCAATACCTGTATCGAGCCCATTTGAGAAATATATTTTACATATACATATATTTTACACATATATGCTGTGAACGAGGCTCGGGGACGCTGGGCGCGCGTTCATGAGTCCTGCAAACTCAGCGGAAAACTAGCCTCGAGTCACCAGTCTCTCCTCGGGGAGAAGAGCCTGGGCTGCGTTCCGAATAGCATACTACCTTACTATATAGTATGCCAAAACAGGATGTAGTATGTCCCAATACATAGTATGCCACATGCAGTATGGCAAAAATACCAGGATGTCCTACTACATCCGGTCGTATTTTGCAGTATGCAAGCCAGCAGGCTTTTCTGGCTATTCTGACCCACAATCCTGTGCACAGCGGAAATGTGCGTCACATGTGCGAGTCGTGACAACTTTAGACGAATGTTGCGTTATGGACAGCGACGGATGTGGCCGAAAGAACGAGATCACGGATACAAGCGGCCAAAATGAGTTTTCTCCAGAGGGTGGCTGGGGTCTCCATGAGAGATCGGGTGAGAAGTTCAGTCATCCGGGAGAGACTTGGAGTAGAGCCGCTGCTCCTTTGCGTCGAAAGGAGCCAGTTGAGGTGGTTCGGGCATCTAGTGAGGATGCCTCCTGGGCGCCTCTCTAGGGGGGTGTTCCAGGCATGTCCGGCTGGGAGGAGGCCGCGGGGTAGACCCAGGACCAGGTGGCGGGACTACATCTCCGCACTGGCCTGTGAGCGGCTAAAGATTCCCCAGGCAGAGCTGGTTGATGCTGCTAGGGAAAGGGATGTCTGGGGCCCCCTGCTGGAACTGCTGCCTCCGCGACCTGACCCCGGATAAGCGGAGGACGATGGATGGATGGATGGATGCTCCTGTAAAAGGATTTCGCTGTGGAACTTCAATAAAGCGTCTTTTTTGATATCCTTTTTACATCAGAGTCCCGTGGAAGTTTTTTCCTTCAGAAGAATGCACTACACGAGTAGCTAACTTAAGCTGTGGAACGAACTGTCAGCCTTTACACTAACTTCTTAGCTTTAGTTGGCAAACAGTCCACAATTAAACGTACAGCAAACACAAAGGACAAATCAAACCAAGTTAGAAAATTACACTTCTTATGGGTTGGCTGAGGCTCACGTTAAAAGTAAGGCAGTGAGAGAACGACAGCAATATCCAATAACTTAGATTGCTAGTGTGCATACACAAATACTTTTACGGAACCAGCTCGAGGCTTTTGGATAAAAGATGACCCAGATTGACACAGAAACAAAACAAGGCAAACTCCACTTAAAAATCCAAATAGGATTCTTTCAAACGTACCGTGAGTTCAGGAGGCCAGTGGAAGAACGGGAGAATAATCTCAATTTCATGCACTCTGGCGCAAGAGAGAAGATTGGTTTTCCAAAATCCACTAAAGGATTCAGCACGTCTGCCAACCCATTCGTCCACTTGAACCGAAACAGCACAGCAGTTCTCCCTTTAACAGCCCCGTCGCCAATTGTAATAGATAAATTTGATGTAACTATCAAAGTATGAATCAAGAGTAAGAAGTTTTGCCGTGGTTCTTACCAACCGTTCAAAGACTGGTTCTTTATTCCGAAATACATACAGTTGCAACCGGACTTCAGAATGGAACACAAGAAACAGCGTTTCACCCAAAGAAGTAAAGTCACTCTGTTTTGCGCGGTCTTATATTCAAGGTTAGGCCCAGATATGACGTTTCTAAGATCTGATTGGCTAACTCATCATTTACACATCATCAGTAATGGCGAACGTCATCAACAGTGGCGAAACTACACAGGTTGAGAGTTCAAACACTTGGAAGAACAGGGCGGTATGATCAAATGGTTCTGCAAAGACAATGACACAATGGGAGATCACAGTTAGCAAACACTAGGCTCAGACAACAAGGCCAGAGGGTGCCCCCTGGAGATGTTATCCTGTCAAAAATGAAGAAAAGCACAGTCAGGGGTCTTGGCTTCAAAAGGTTGTCAGTAGGTTGTAAACAAAAGGCTGCAAACAAAAAGTCAGGCCAATAATCTCTGAAAAGCCTATAATTCTATTACAGTATCGATATATCTCGCTTGGGTCATTGAATTAATTATTAAAATTTAGCTAAAAGGTCTTACAGCAGGGCGATTGGGCCCGCCAGCCCAGGCCAGGAGAGAGTCTGGTTTGGGCCTTTCCTCCGAAGAGGGGGGCTGAAGAGGAATGCATGTCTGTGAGTTGACACTGAGGAGTTGACCTTTGCGCTGTAAGCACAAACTAAATCAAGTGGCACCACTCTCACAGAGGAGAGCGCATTGGGAGCACACACATTTGGGAGAGAGAATTGGGAGAAGCATTTTAAGAGAGGCTGTGACTGATTGACTCATGTGATGGTAGTTTAACAACTTCAAAATGACAACTTGACCGCTGATTGGCAATCAAAATAAGTTAAATCAGTAATGTTTCAGGACTCTGGCAGGTGCCACGTAGTCTGGCATCGGTGTGACGTGATATTGGCTCCTCTAAATTATCTTTGCCAGCAGGTGTCAGTAGTGTACAAAGCATTTAATGGGGCCTCGAGCAATAAATCTATTAGCAATACAATGTGCTTTGAAGCCTCCGTGTTTCAGAAAGCCTCATTTCGCCTATCACTCTACCAAACATTTCCGACACGAAAACAGTGTGCACCTGCCCCCGTATAACGTGTCGCCTAGAGCCTTCTGCAATAAAATCATGGCCAACACATAGATATGAAAACAAAAGTTTGATATAGGCTATAATAATAATAATCCTATAATTAGGAGACAAGTGTAGTCTATTTTATTAGGTGTTAGCCTATTTTTTGTCTAACAAGCTTTCTGAGTGCTCGACCAATAGAATCTTGGTCGGACTAGAGTATTTTGACCAAGTCAGCCCTACATTTATTCCTGTAGTAGGCCTAGTCTATTCTTTATAGCCTCTGTCTATCATTATTTCAGTAAGCCAAGTGTTAAGAGGCCGACTTTGCAGGCGAGGGAGAGGCTGCGCTCCTGTGTGTGTAGGACTCGGTGCCAGACTGAAGGAGCAGGTAGAGAGAGAGCCCAGCACTCGAATTCTACAATCATATTCAGGACTGCAATATGATGTTGTGTTGAGGTCATTTGTAGACAAAGAGTCACTTGATAGTCTCAGTAACAGGTGTGTAGGCGGAATACATATAATGAAGGAAACAGAAGCACCCAGACACTCACTTGCTCAATGGAATCCATTTACCAGTACACGTTTTGGCCAGTGACCTTCTTCAGGTATAGTTCAGGTGTTTAGTTAATTTAAAGGGGTAGTGTGCCGTCTGTCTACCGTAAACCTGAAACATAGAGACCATCATTTCACTGATCGTTCCAGTATTGAGCTAGCTGCAGTTTATATGGGCTACAATGGAAGTCAATGGGGCATACGTAAATGCATTGAAAAACAAGTACTGTACACATGTAAACATGTTGTCCCCCACCCATTATGCATGTTCCCTTGTGGTATCAAGCCACCTGCTTCTCATTAGCCGTTTTTATACAGAGATCCCACTATATTTCCCTATAGAAGACCACTAAATTTTCTGGCTTTGTTTGTTTATAATGAACCAATGAAAGACAGCATATGATTTTATATAGCATGCCGGCAATCTGGAATCGAGAGGCATGATCCTTGGACGCAACATTCACTAGTTGTTAAACAAGTCCATGCACCTGTATGGTCAAAAGTCCTATAATGAATGTTGAAATTCTGACATATCTAGTGCTACTAATGTCACATCATGTGTATCAATGATTGACCAAAGTAAGCTCTCTACAAACCATGGTAGACTGAATAAGAGTACAATAACGTCTCCATCTAGTGGGCAAACAAGTCCATGCACCTGTATGGTCTAAAGTCCTATAATCAGGGTTGGGGAGTAACGGATTACATGTAACGCCGTTACGTAATCAGATTACAAAAAAACAGTAACTGTAATCCGTTACAGTACAATTTAAAATATGTTATCTAGATTACAGTTACATTTGCATAGTAACGGGGATTACAGGCGTGATTACAATCACCCCTCGCCTCCTCATCAGTTTTACAAAATAGCTTTAAAAAAAAAAAAAGAAGTAGGCTAGTAATACCAATTGCGCGCAGCGCGCCAACAAGATTCCCACTGATGTGCTCGTTGGACCACAGCTGCCAGACAGACAGCGAGCAGCACGGGCATCATGGCAGAAATACCGCAATGTGCATTAAAATCCTGGAAATACCAGCATTTTTTTTATTTACCTGTCACAGAACCACAACAATATTACAGCACAGTGTAAACTATGCTTCCCAGCCACCTGCCTCGACGGCCAAGGACTCAATGTCCAACCTGAAAAAACATTTGCCGGTAAGTTAACGTTAGCTTATGTCAAACGTTAGGGTAGCTAACGTTAACCTTACTTCCACTGACAGCTAAATTAGCTAGCAGTAGGCTTTTACAGTATAGCACTAATGTTCAACCAGAAAACCAGACCCAAGCGCCCATTCTGATTATTTTCACTCAATAGTGCCTGTAGGTGTTATGGTGCGTTCGTTTGTGGTCGGAGGTGGCAAGTCGCAAGTGGCAAAATACCTACCTCCGACCTGTGTGCATTCGAGCTATAGCGAATGATACGATGATCATTGGCGATTTTATAGGGGGGGCAGGGGGGGCAAGTGCCCCCCCTGATTGGACAGCCCAACTCTGCTCATATTCTTAAAAAAAAAAAAAAAAAAAAACTTTTTTCTTTTTTACTAATTAACACAATTATTAAATACATAATTGTGGTTTGTACCAGTTTGTGTTAGATCATCATTAATTTTAAAATTGTATTTATTACTTAAACTAGGCTACCTTTAAAAATATATATATATTCATAATCCACTAATGGCACAACTCGTCCGTCGAAAAAAATGAGATCTGACTGTACTGCTCAGTGCTCAACAAGCTACAACTAGCCAACCTGCTCATAATGGCAAAAAGAGCTATAAAAACAATTTACCACTTCTTCATAAAATAAAATCAGGCAATGCTAATGAAGAAGCTACCACTTGAAATGACAGCGCAGCAGGTGCAATCGAATGCAGAAGTGCTCCAGAGGCTATCGGAGCTAGCACTAGCACTAGCAACAACACCATCGGCGAGGAAGCTAGCACCAGCAGGCAGTTGCAGTTTGATGTTGTGATGTTGGGTATGGCCTAGTGCTCGGTCATAAAGTCATATTGACATGCTCGTGGTGTCTAGATGAAGTTTGATGCGTTGTACATATTGAATTGTCATACGGATTTCTCATTAGCATACTGTTCACAACTGGTATTCTTTGTAAATAGATGGGACGAGACGGCAGAACTGTTTGTTTTTTTTTCTCACGTCAAAATGTTGCCCCCCCTACTCTCAGAGGGTAAAATCGCCTATGACGATGATGATATATGATATTGACATCAGCCGGCAACTGGAGGCTTAGAAACATATCCGAATTTGCGACGAGGAAGTGCAAGTTCATGCAGCGTTTTATTTAATCATTCCTAGTAGCAAGTCGCAATTTGCCACCTCCCAGTTATAAACGAACGCACCGTTATTCAAGAGCTATAACTAACTGCCTGGGAAAACTGGTCAGTGGGTGCTTTATCCATAATATAAGGCTGTGTCCACTGGCAAGCTGAATAGCGCCAATCACAGCTGCTTAGAATGCATTAGAGCTGGAGTCTAGAGCTGGCTCCGACGTTTACACCTAACGTTAGCTACATTAGCAACGAGTGTCGTGTTTTGCAGACTGCAATTAACTAGCCAAGGCAAAATGACACGCACCCTAACCTCTTGGCATTAACACTTGCTCTAACTGGGCGGGCGCTGGGCAACTGCTGTTTAGCTATGTTGTCAGCTCTAGAACACAGAAAAAGAATAAATAATGTAGGATTTCTGGTGAAATACACAGTACATTTTATATCTGGTGAAATACACAGTACATTTTATTTAAAGTAATCCAAAAGTAACTGAAAGTAATCCCTTACTTTACTTTTAAATTGTGGTAATCGGATTACGTTACAGACTACAATTTTTCACAAGTAACTTGTAACTGTAAGGGATAACTTTTTAAAAGTAACCTTCCCAACCCTGCCTATAATGAATGTTAAAATACAGACATATCTAGCTCTACTAAACACCTCAACCTCTACTCTCTGCGGATGTAGAAAGTACATGGTTTCCCGAGTAAACTTGTCTGAGACTATACTGAGACACCAAGCATAGTTTTTGATGAAAATCTAAATGTACTTGTCAATGGAAAAATGCATTAGAAAGGCACCCCTTTTGTAGCGGGTTCTGGTAGTACGGGGGGACTGACAGACTCACTCACTCATGACATGACACCAGGCAACCTAAAGTCCCCCCCTTCGGCTAACGCCGGGTGAGGGACAAACTATGATGAATGTGCTTTTTTGAGATAGGAAGCACAGGGTGTAATCTTACCCGTCACAGTATGTTCTCCTGTGAAATGTATCACAATCCAAATTTTAATTGTTTGGCATGACTTGCACATAGTCCTCAGTAGGAACAGTGAAAACAAGCGCCCAGGGAATGCTTATGTCCATGCCATGCCAAACATGTAAAAACATTGGGTTTGTGAGACATTTCACAGGAGAGCATACTGAGACTGATAAGATTACACCCTGTACTTCCCGTCTCGGAAAACCACTTGATCATAGTTTTTCCAACGTATTTACGTATGCCCCATTGACGTCCCTAGTAGCCCAGTGAGAGCCTTTATAAAAACTGCACCTAGCTCAATACTGGAATGATCAGTGAAATTATGGTCTCTATGTTTCAAGTTCATGGTAGACAGACCACAAATAGGGCTAAATTTCCAAAATAGCACACTACCCCTTTAACTGTACAATAGCCTGCGTTATCGTGCTCAAAACGCTCCCGTTTTGCCTGTTCACACAACGGAATCCACGAAAAGCACCCCTTGCAGCAGTCCTCAAAAACGCTGTGGATGCAAGGTGCAAACTGCAACGTAGCCAAAAAGATCAGAAAATTGTGTTGTGTAACCCAAGCCAGTCATTCATTTATTTTTTGCGATATAAAATGTTTGCTTTTTTAGCATTGAGATTCAGACAACTTTATTTATCCCAGAGGGCAATTCATTTACAGCCCATGAATCTCACCCAGAGATAAAAACAAAGCAAAACATACTTAACAGATTTACAAAAAATATATTTACAAAAAATACACTTAAAAAAAAAGACTGAAAAGAAAAAAAATAGAAAAATGAAAAGAAAAAAGAACATGGACATTCAGTGTAATAGATTATCATACAAGAGTCATTAATTTAACATTATCAATGTAAGATGGCGTTCCATTTTACGTTGATGAATGCACTTTGCGAACTTCTCGAATTGCCCCAACAGACAGACAGTAGGATATAACGTCTACTGACTCTGAAGGCGCTGACTGTCAGGACTGAGCCCGGCTTGAGCTGCTGGATGTGACTTTGCCTGTTGTGGTTCTTGAGGATTCACCGGTCTTACACACACTGGCACGGACGCTCTTCCGTTTTGACACTGGGTGGGACAAAGGGGAAAACATGATTCAAATGCAAAACCCCTGAGGGTAGACACACACCAGAAACAGACGTCCATTCCCGAAAACCGGTGCAAAGTTGGAGAGAGATGAAGACCCACCAGTCTTCCTCATGTTGGCCATGTGTTGCAGACGCATAGAGCCTCTGTAGACCCACTCCTTGTGCTGGTCATCCTGAGGTGAAACGACAAACCCATATTGAATCCATCTTGAAACACTGCTAGAAATGCAACAAAAATGTGTAATAAATACAATGTGTAATAAAAACGTGTGATAAATAAAAGGCTTCTCACCGGGAAGAGAACGTGCAACAAACTGCAGTCAGTGGCCTCCACTCGGCATTTCTTCTGCATACCGTTGTACTCCACGTTGATCTGCTGTCCGATGTTGTAGTGAGCCATGGGCTGGTTTGGCAACTCGTTCAGGTAGTACAGAAGGAAGTCCCTGAAGCTCTTGTCTTCAATGTCTTCCTCCCAGGAAGGGGTTCCATGCTGTACTGCAGGCCATACAAGGGGAGAGGGACAGATAACTTAGCTTAGCAGTGGTTGTGTGTGTCTTTGTGTCTGTGTGTGGAGACAGAGAAAAAGAGGGTGTGTGCAAGAATGTGTGTTTCCGGTGTGTTCCTGTCAGAATTGAGTGTAGGAGGAAGACATTTTGAGGAAGACATTTTGATGTCTTACAAGGTCTGCAAACCAGGTGAAGGACAGGTAGGCGCACATAGGAAGGGTTTCCATCATCAAAGAAAACCAGGAACCTGGAATATAGTCATTGTTATAGGTAGGTAGGTACTTTATTGACCAGGGGGAAATTACAAAAAGTTTATTAATTACTTACTTATTTACATAAAGTTTTACAGACATTTGCTGTTATCACAGAACCTTACTGAAACAGCCACAGGAAATCTACAAAAACACTTTCATAATTTATCAGTCAATAACGCGGACCAATCTCCTTCCCCATACCTCGATTGATTTCTCCTGTTTGGAAGTTCTGCCAGGGTACCAGAGTAGAACCAGGATTGGTCACCTTCCGGCTCTTTGTACATGGCCACCACTCGCGCACCCTCATAGAGGTGCTCCAATAAGGGTGGTGGGTGAAAAGCAATGTGGTGTCCAGACAGCCAGCTCCTCCCATGCTCTTCAAAGTCCACCTTATACTTATGTCCTTTCTCTGTGGCAAATTGAATGCAAAGACTGATTAACGAAAATATGAAGGCTTACAGAAGCCTATAGATAAACTACAAAACTCTCTCAAGCTCTATTGAGCTTGTCAAGATTCCCACTCTATTCTAGAGATTTTTCCAGTACATTTTCAGTGATGATCTAGCTGGTATGACAGACAGGGATCGCGCTATACACTAATATGTTCCATCTTCTGATACTTCCCCTAACCTGCCCTGAACTCAGGGTCTTCTTTCCTCTCATTCTTGAACTTGGGTGGCATGTGGCTCAGGAGGTAGAGCAGGTCGGCCAATGATCATAAGGTTGGCAGTTCGAATCCTGGCTCCTCCTGTTCACATGTTGAAGTGTCACTGAACCCCAAATTGCTCCCATTGAGCAGGCTAGCACCTTACATGGCAGCTGCCGCCATTGGTGTGTGAATCTGTGTCTAAATGAGTGAATGAGAGGCCATTGTAAAGCGCAGTACTATATAAGTGCAGTCTATTAACCATTTAATTTTCACTGTCTTCCTGATATTCTGTTCTGTCACTCACTCCGGTAATTAGAAGTGTTATAGAAACATTTCAGACCTTTAGATGTTTTAATGTCACTACTTTTACTATCTCTTCTTACTTTAGTTTTTTATTTTATTTCTTGCTTTCTTTTTTAATCTCTTGTTTTTGTGCTGTTTTAATATTGTTATTGAAATCATTTTCCAGGACAAGATTTTCTAGGACACTTTTTCTAGGTTACTTTTTCTCTTTTTCCATGTATGTTGCATGACTGGAAAATTGGTCAAATGTTTTCCAAGTTTTCCAGGACACATGGGAATCCTGCTTCTGTTGTTTCTAATGCGTGGCGGTGTGTATGTCACCAAATCACCACAGTGAGAGAGAGCAAGAGGAGAATATACATTTTATTATCTTTGTTATTCTTGGTTATTTTTATTTTTAAATTGTGCAAAATAAAGTGAAGTGAAAGCAGGACAACTGTGTGTGTGTGTGTGTGTTTGTGTGTGTGTGTGTGTGTGTGTGTGTTTGTGTGTGTGTGTGTGTACTGTACTGTATGTGCGTGCGTGTTCTCACCCACTGGTTTTATCTCCACTATCTTGCCCTGGTGCCAGGTGCCGATTCTCCTCCTAGCAAGGACCACCATGCCCACTCTGACCACCTCCTCAGGGAGTCCGGCTGGAGGCTGGGTGGCCGGGTTAGGAGCCGGGGGTCCGGCTGGACGCTGGGTGGCCGGGGTAGGAGCCGGGGGTCTAGGCGTAGGATGGGTGGCCTTGTTCGAAGCCAGGGGCATAACACAGGAACTCCCTGGCAGGGAGGGAAACATGCTGATTATAACATGGGATCATGTGTTGTGCCTCCTACACTAGCTCAAAAACATTGTACTAAATCGCTTTGGATTAAATCGTCTGCTAAATGGCCAATTTGTCAATCTTCTGTATAAGCAACCGCTAATAGGCATCCAACTAAACAAATAAGTGATCCATACTGACATGTCTCAGAGATACAAAGACATTGCACAAAAACATTTGTGTACGTGCTAGGGATGCAAACAATTAATTGAAAATCGATTCATTGATCGTTAAGGATTTGTTCGAGCATGTGAAATTCACTCAATCTACTATCAAATAGGGTTGCAAATTGTAGGCACGTCCCTGAATCAATCATTGGTAATGTTAACGATCAATCAATCGATTTCCAAACAAATACCAAATCAACGCTTCATTACGGACGGACTGGGTTATTTTTTTCTGCTTGTTGCATGTCAAAGCTCCTCGCAAACACTGAGCCGATGGTGGATTTGCTGCAGGTGAGACGAGGAGAAGAGCCAACTTATCCGAATGAAAACTCTTTAAGTGATAGAGCACTGCTGTTGTCGTCATGTTGTATGTTGGCTGCGAGATGGCTGCTTCGCTACCACGTTGTTTGATAGTAGATCGAGTAAATTTCACATGCTCAAACAAATCCTTAATGAGCAATGAGTGGATTTTCGATTAATTGTTTGCATCCCTACTATCAAACAACATGATGGCGAAGCAGCCAACTCAGGAGAAATGCAGAAAAAACAACAGCGGCATATTTTGAAAAATGAAGCGGGCCAAGCAAAGCATTGTGTGGAACCACTTCGAAAAGAACGGACAAGAAGCCACTTGCAAATATTGTGATGCCGTGTACACGTACAACATAACGACAATAGCAATGCTCTATCACTTGAAGAACATTCACTCGGATAAGTTGGCTCTTCTTTTTGTCTCACCTGCAAGCCCACCATCGGCTCAGTGTTTGCGAGGAGGAGCTGCAACGCGCAGCAGGTAGAAAAAAATAACCCAGTCCGTCCGTAATAAAGCGTTGATTAAGAAAAATGAAGTCTCCGATGCAACTTCAGGCGAGGCACGGACGTCAACGCCGGGTTAGTCGGCAGCGGCTTAATCAGTCACACCCCGTAATGCAACGCAACCTACCAGCTGACGTCAGCTGTCTTAGCATGTCCAGCACGTTAGAGTACATGTATTAACCCTCTTGGCGCCAGGTTTTTTTTTTTTTTAAACAATATTTTGACATCTAAATTTCAAAAGAGTGTGGCTTTAAAGTGGTTAGAGATAGAGACTCACTGTAAATGAGACAAATGTTGAGAATGATCCAAAGTTTATGTTGGGTCTAAATTTATCCAACTAATTTGCATATTATGATGTCATAGGGTGGCGGCCAACTTGAATTATGCCATTTTTCAAGGAAATATGGGATATTTTGAATCAATTTGAACTTATTTCAACAAATTTCCCCACCTCTGTCCATTTGTTATGTTATCCAAATATCAAATGAACAGGAAAACAGTAAATGGTAAACCAACAGTAGTAAACAAACTAATTACTATGCCACATAGTAGCATCACTCACGTAAACAGAAGGCGTCTCTTAGCCGCAGAGGCCTGTGTACCTATCTATCCAGTGTACCTATCTATCCAAGTGACACTGTTTAGTTTTTCAGAGTGTGGTACCTCTCATTGCAAGGCACAGCACACAGAGCCACCCCACACTGCCCCTGCTGTCCCCTCTCAACATAGGCCTACTCATCATTGTTTACAAAATGCAGAAATGACAGGATGATTTCAAATCTGTTCCTAGATCACCTTGCCAAATCCAGGTGTAAAAGTTGGTCAAAACTGTGCCCAGTAGTCCTCAATCTCTGATTTCTCTACCAGCCCCATGGACAAATATCATCCAAAACTTGCTCACAATTGAACCTTATGGCAGCCATTTGGCGTTTTTCCAACGCAATAATCTACTCAATTCTGCTGACTCGCTCTCTCAATAACTCTGCTCCGCTCAACCCACAACTGAATGAACAGTCATCGTGTGTATTTATAGTAAACGTGAGAGGACAAAAACATATCTATAAATATACTGTGCTTACTGTAACTGTACAAAATCATTGTTGTGATTGGTCATAAATTGTGCGCGCGCGATTCATTTGCAGGCTGCTCTTCCTCAGAGCGGCCGCGGTGTCTGAGCTGGGAACATGACGCTATCTAGTCAGACTGGCCGAGTGTCATGGAGAGAGACTTACCCTCAGCTCTGGTGAAATCTGTTGTAAAGTGAACCACGGAATGCGCAGGGCTTTGTCATCTCAATCATTCCCAAATGACCAGGAAAAGTCGCTAGATTTGTCGAGATTATTTTGTTGTACGTGGGATGTCTTATTTGTACAAACACGACGCAAAATCTCAACTTTAGATGGTAGGCTATCTTGCAATCGAACTCTCCATCCTGGTATTTTCGAGTAGTTGTAGATCCCCATCCACAGGGATAGACAAAGTAGGCTACTGCACCAGGCAAAACAACCTATCCCCATAGTTTACAACTTTGTGGTTTTGTGGTTGGACGTAAATACGGAAGTCGGCTACACAAATGGATAAACCGAAGCTTGCCAGACAGCGCAATTTGTCTACTTTTACAGGTAAAAAACCGCTTGTCTCTAGGTCAAACAGTTTCAGAAATATGCCGTCCTAAAGAACATATGGTATTTAGGAGCGCTGGCGCGCCCTGTGTATAAAATAGGGAACTCGTAATGAGATTTTCTCAAATATATTGCATTGAAAGATGGTGTCATACTGAATCGTGAGCAAAGTTATATATGTCTGCCATCTAGTGGTGGCAGGAAAACCGAGGTTTCAGCGTGTAAATATCATAAAATCACTGTTTTACTCAGTAACGCAGCTTGTCGCAGAAATGCGACTTTGGCGCTAAGAGGGTTAAAGCTATCAAAACATGTTATTGTGCGCTTATGCCATTATTGCTGCGATCTCTTGCTATCTGCGTGCTCGCCCCACCTCCTCCCCTGCTCCACCGTGTTACTGTCGATGTCATCTCTGTTGTCGTCGTTGCTCTCTGTTCTGGGGGTATTTACTGCATTCTTCTGGTATTCCGCTATGCGTCGGCTAGTGGAAACCGGGGAACTCGACTTGCTTAGTCTCTGTGGCTCTCCATGGTGATCGTGGGTCTAAACATCTCCGAAGGGCCATCCTAGCGGTCCCTCCGGTCGCCATGGAGGCAGAGGCTTTAGGCTGTACTCCCTCAGAACTCCACGAAGCGCTGGCCCGTGGAGGCCAGGGACTATAATGTACAGCAGTCCCCATGTGGCTGTCTATGGCGGTCTTAGTGGGCTGAGTTACCTCCGAGCGACTACCCGATCGCAGCCCACTCTGATCGGCAGGGGGCTAAATCGATGCTGTTCCCTCTTCCGGCACTCTGGGCCAAGCTGGCCCAGAGGGGGAGAACATCTAAATTATCGCCCCACCCCCTACGATCGCGCTTTCCACTACGCAGTGGAAGGCAGGGGGCCCCCCGAACAGAGCACACCGCCAAAATTCCATATGCTGTATTTGCTGCATGCAAAATAAATGGGTCAATCTTGACTCAAGTGATCTTGACTGAAAAATGCTTTTGGTATTGTTTGGAAATGTTGGTATTTTAATTACAATTAATCGTTGACATTACCAATGATCAATTCGGGGGATGTGCCTACAATTTGCAACCCTAGTACGTGCAGATAAATATTTATGCCTTTGTTACAGTTAAGAGTCCATCTCAGTATATGGATACTTTTTTGTTTGGAGAAGAAATGGGGCGGGAAACATTTTTATGTTTAAAAAACAAACTACCTTTAGGCTTAAAAGTATACATTGATAAGGCTCTAACTCACCTTTGTTTGCCTCTTGTGGTTTTGTGGAAGAATTTGAGCTGTTTCTACTTGCAGCTGGTGAGGTAGAGTCGGTCTCATGGCTGAGCCGTTTGGACATCGCTTTCATCTCCATGTTGCCTTTCTGTGGTTTTGCTGAGGTTGGACCTTTATCAGAACTCTGATGTTTCTTTGGTGCATCTTTTCCTCTGGTCCGGCGCTTGGCCCTGGGACTTGAGTCTTGCTCACTGTCAGACGGCTCCCACGATGCATCCGAGTTATCGCTGCTGGACATCTCCTCCGCGCTCAGTCTTCTCCCAGGTTTGGTTTGGCCAATGGTGGCAGAAGAGATAACGGACTCAGGGAGTTTTCTCAGGACCACAACCTCACATTGCGTCTTCATCTTTGAAAGCCTTGCTGAAAGCCGCGCCGACCCTTTCCTCTGGGGTCGGATTTCCTCGCTCGACGCATCCGAGTCATTGGGCTCCTTAGCCGCTGTGCTCGGGTTGTCAGCCGTCTCAATGTGGGTAGCTGGACCTCTACTAGTGCTAGCGGTCACTTCAGTAGGGGTGGTGTTCACAGCAGATGTGGCCTCAGACAGCGGGATGTGTATGTTGTGGGGGTCAATGTCCATCGCACCACACTGAGGGAGAGTCAGAGAGGCGAATGTCAGAGCTGGAGACAACAATGGGCCAGCTTTTTAACGGTATTCGATTTTCTCCAAGATCTGCCAATACTGATACCAAACATTTTGGCTGCTCGGTGTGCATATACACTGCTCAAAAAAAATTCTTCTTCTTCTAATTATTCTTATTAAGTGTACATGAACGATTTATCTGACCAGCTAAGAGACGGTAAAACAGGATGTATGATTGGTAACACCCTGATAAACCATCTTATGTATGCCGATGATCTGGCTATCTTCTCTCCTAGCAGTGCTGGGTTTCAACAGATGTTGAATATATGCTCTGAGTATGGTGTCCAATTTGACATGAAATACAATGCTAAAAAGAGCATTGTCATGATTTGTAAAACAAAAGGGGACAAAGATCTAATCTTCCCATCATTTTACCTGTCAGGGCAAGTTCTATCTGTCTGCTGTAAAGATAAGTATTTGGGACATGTCATCACAGATCAAATGTCTGATGATGATGACTTATATAGACAGCGCTGCATGTTATATGCACGAGCTACAGTAACATGTTGGTAAGGAAATTCCACTGGTGCTCAGATAATGTCAAGATCAGCCTGTTTAGAGCATAGTGTACCCCTCTTTACACTGCTCCCTTGTGGATAAAGTTTAAAAAGGCTAGCATCCATAAGCTTAAGGTTGCCTATAATGACTGCATGTGCATATTGCTTAGAAAGCCAAGGCGGTGCAGTGCATGTGAACTGTTTTGTAGTGCAGGAGTCAACACATTTCATGCGCTGTTGAGGAATCTGATGTATACATTTATATGCCGATTGAATGGTTCTCAGAATTCCACATTGTGCTGCTGTAGAATCCTGGTTTCAGTGCTGTGAGATACCAGTCACCTATGTGGAAAGTGGAAACACTGGTATTGTTTCCTTTTTTTTATTTATTTGTTGTATGTGTATTGTAATGAACCATGAATCTGCATAATAAAGTTGATTGATTGATTGATTGATTAAGAGAACACTTACATCATCAATCATCATCGCGGATCTCTAACTAAATATTCCAGTTGAAGAACGTTATTGATTACATTGTGCATTTGAGCAGTGTGTTTAGACAACCACAAACCTATGGATGTAGTTCATGCTGTTTGCCTTGTTACCATTCCAAATCAATAGTCGAATCAGAACCCTACATTAGCCTACTTAGTTAGTTAGTACTTTCCATTTTACTTAAGAGTTTCAAACCCATGTTAATTACTGAATGTCATTACTGTTCTTCCAAGAAATATCCCCGCCACTTGAACAGAGAAATTTGGCTGACGGGTTTTGTGTCATAGATCGGTTCTCACCGACACTTTAAAGGAATATCCTGATCACAACTTCTTCGACTTTGATCGCAGGCTGAAAAATGCCACGAATAAAGGCATTTCTGTATGTGTGTATGCTGATCATTCAATACAGAACATCACACCTGATATGAACAGTGTCCTACTCACTGACAGGTGGGTTTGAAGAGAGCTCTGGTGCAGGCCGCCTGCCCCCTTCTCCTCTGGACCAGACTGTTCATCTGGGCTACCTGGGTTTCTTTCAGGCACACCGGGTCGTTGCTGCTCTCCACCTGCTGTCAAATCCAGCTCTCCGTCACTTTCACTGGTGGTGACAATTTCAGGATCTGCAACTGGAAGAGGAGTGAGAGAGGCCGATACCCAAGACAGACTGGAAAGAATGACTTCCCAACACAGATCCCCCTCCTCCTCACCATTGTCCACAGGCATGGCGTCATCAGTAGGGTCAGTGGCATCATCTCTGTCGTTGACGCAGGAGCTTGTGTTCTCATCGCCGTTAGGGTCTGCATACCTGTAGTCTATGCCCAGCTGATGGTACAAGTCCTTTACTGCGGTCTCACACTTCACCACAGACCTGGAGTAACCAGCGCCACCGTTTGGGGCGGCGGCAGCATCGTCACCGCCGTCTATCACTATGACGTCGGAAGTGGAGTTCTCATCACCCTCAGAGTCTGTGTCCCTGTAGTCCATGCCCAGCTCACAGTACAAGTCCTTTAATGAGTTCTCACACTCCACCACAGCCCTGAAGCAACCAGACAACAGACAGGTAGTGAGGCAAAATAAAGGTGCAGTCTACACAGAGCGGAGATAATGACTGGTCAGTCTTCGATAAATCTGTCGTCAGATATGTTAGGATCCTCTGTACGTTGAGTATCATTCAATACAGAACACCACACTAAATATGACCCATATCCTACTCACTGGCAGGTGCGTTTGAAGAGAGCCCTGGTGCTGGCCACCTGCAACTCTCTCCTCTCCAACAGACTCTTCACCTGGGCAAGCTGGGTTTGCCTCAGGCGCATCAGCTCGTTGTTCTCCACCTGCTGTCGAATCCAGCTCTGGAGCTCCCCCACAGTCATCTCCACCTCATCCTCCTCGTCCAGGTCAACAGGCTCCATCACCACAGAGCAGCCAGGTAGCTGGCTACTATTTCATGTCGCACTGTAGAAGAAATTAATAATCCAATCTTAAAATTGTTGAAGAAACTAATCTAATCATCTTTAAGAATCTTTAGGAGAACTCTCAGACATTTATTTCCAGTTTATTTTATGTGCACGGAGAGACAATAGGATAACGTTTTTCTCTTGACTAGGACAGTCCCAGTCAGAGACAAAGGCCCTCATTTACCAAGCGACTGTACGACAGAAAACTTGGCGCACGATCATTTCCACGCCAAGTTGGGCATTTATCAATTTGGACCAAGGTTATTATAGTTAACGAAAACTAACTAAAAAATGAAAACTAGGTGTGAAAATTTTTTTTAGTTAACTGAAATAAAAATAAAAACGAAGCTTTACAAAAAAACGATAACTAACTAAAACTGTATTGTGTGTTTACAAAACTAACTAAAATAAACTAAAATTGTAGAGAAAATGTCATTAGTTTTAGTCTTTTTCATTTCATACATAAGCCTAGTATTTTGGGTGGATATTAAATCTATCCTCCATTATTTCTTTAGCTGTGCCCCTGCGCAGAAGTAACCTGACGTGCGCCAGATGGTTTGCACAGAGTGAAACAACATGAGCTCACGAGATCAGGATGGTCTCACGAGGCTAGCGCAGAAAAAAAAAACTAAAACTAATACTGAAACTAATAAAAACTAAACTAAAACTAAGCATTATCAAAAGATAAAAACTAAACTAAACTAGCAAATCTGCTTTAAAAACTAATTAAAACTAAACTGAAATTGAACACAAAAAGTTAAAACGACATAAAAATAAAAACTAATGAAAAAAGCAAAACTATTATAACCCTGATTTGGACGTGAGCGGACATTGCGATCAAATCTCACATCAAGTCTCAGACTGTGTACGCAAGTTTCAGACTGATCCTGGCTGGCTTCTAAGCGCAGCCACATAGGCCTGTTCATCACTTTTAAATAAGTAGCCTTCCCTATGGCAAATTATGATATTTTGTTAAGGCCTCGTCACGCATCCCTAAAATAAATTGGTATTTTCCAATTCTTTTCAATTGACGGGGTAACCAGGTTTTTGGTCAAAGAATAATTTCGCTTTCATTTTGAGATAGTCGTATACTTCTTAGACTATAGCCTACAACTATCCGAGGAGAGAGGAGCTAGCCTCTAAACCTACCGGACTCGATCACGCAAATCAGAGAATACTGAAATTATAATCTGACTGGCATCTAAGACTGCGTAGTCAGCAGTCCAAAAATGCAGACTATGGCAAAATATTATATATTCTAAAGGCCTCGACATTGTGGCATATATCGTTACATAAATAGGTATTTCCAAAGTGTTTGCCATCAACGCCTTTTGTTGCTGTGGGCCTAAAATCAAGTTAACTTACATTACACACTCACTTACACACAAACTACTTGTTAGGCTAGGCTACTGGTGACGGTCTGCAGCATCATTCTGTCCTGTGCGCTTCTGCACAATATTGCGCAGGACAACAGAGTTCCTCTTCACGTCCCCGTGCAGCCAGACGAGCCCATGCCCAGAGAGCCGTGCCCAGCGCAGCCCCAGCTGGGGGCTATCCGAAGGAGACAGGACCTCATCAGTCGCTTTTAAATGTAGGCTATTACTCATGTTTGGCTGCAAGCTATTCCATTCAAGAAAGTCAGACAACGCACAACATTCAAATAGCCCATTTTATTTCTGAGATTTCAGAGTTTCGTTAATCTCGTTCAAGCCCTCTCTCAGGGTTTCATTTATGAGCGCTGTAACACGCTTTTTGGTGGCGAGTTTCAAATCGGACCATTTTTTCTTCACCTTCATGTAAAACGATTGGGACATGAGCAATCATGATACTATATTATATAGGCCATAGCCTACTGTCATGTAAAGATGTAGGATAAATTACAAATTCACACCTCTGTTGGAGTTCGATTGGCCACAGAAACGCTGTTCACCGCAGCAGTGATTTCTCTCCATACCACATTTTTCCTGCTTCCTTTGATGCCACTTTTGAGGCTACCAAATAGCACCAGTTGGTTAGATTGCACTTGAGAGGTTAAAACCTCTATTTCAGCCTCAGAGAAGTTTCTCTTTTTGATCGTATTCTGCTTGTCCATGTCGTGACTCTAGGGGTGAGGCCTCTGAACCCAGAATATATAGAGGCACGATATTCTAATTACGATAGATTCCAGCCGCCACATTTATCAACGCTCGATCATTCGTACGATGGGATTGGTGGCATATGATTGTTTGATAGATCACACGTGGACGCAGTCGTACCATCATTTGTGTGATGGAATGTGCGATAGAATGAGAACAAGCTTCTTATAAGTGCTTATAAATGTCTTATAATCTAACAATAAACATGTTTATTATGCTATTATTAACCACTTGTAGTCTTATTTACGCATAATAATGTCTTATAAGCATGTTAATGATTTATAAGGTCCTTATTACCTATTGACTAATGCTTATTATCTATCAATAAGCGTGTTTATTATGCTATTATAAAACATTAATATAGTCTTATTAACACAATGTCTTATAAGCATCTTATAAGGACTTATAAGGTCCTTATTATCTATTAATTAACGCTTATTACGGATGGTTACTATATGTGATGACGCTAGGACGTGATCAAAGCTTAATAATATTTATTGAAGTTATACTAATCAATGATCAAAATAACATGAAAACACAATTCAATAATAGATGGAAAACAAATATGGCAATATGAAAACGGCAGAAATGAAAACGATGTAATAGATTATCACAGCCTATCCTAAATTCTCTAAGCTTAAGGCTAACCTCTGCTCTCGCCAGAGAAGAGTTTGTGGAAATTCCTAAGACCCTGGTGTTGACTACACAGAGAGCTTAGATGTAGGTAGCGGTTCGCAATTCCACGGATACAGATAGGATTTTCATCAATCAGGCACAAGCTCGGATCCTGGAGTTACATGTTACTTGGAGAAATCAGAACCTGAGAGACTTGAGAGAAATATTGAGAGAAACATTGCTTAGCAGCATAGAACCAGTTATTTACAACACACAGTAACACTTGGTTACAAATTCAATGCATCAATGCCCATACTTTATTCCTAGCGCTTATTCTCATGGTGGTTCCATCACAGAGTTGGGAGAAAGTAATTGCACTTTATTAACTAAACAAGACAAAGAATGCTCATATTCCTTTGTTTAACAGTGTCTTCTTGGAGAGAGCTTCATTGGAATGTCCTGCCCTGAGTTTATTACCGTGAGGCGGGTAGGAGGACCATGGCAAAGGGAGAAAGAGTTAATGCTAATGGGTTTTGTCAGATTTACTGTGACTTTGACAGGAAACCGTCTAAACAAAATGGGTTCCACCCTACATGACCTCTCATTGATTAGTCACTGGGTAGGGGAGAGCCGGATGTCCCGGGCTGGCCAGATCTTCATCAGGCATCACCAACATTCCATTCAGTGAGATGGTCTCACAATATGGTCTGTAGAACATTTGTCCATAATAATAAAGAAATTGAGAGTTTAACATGTTTTTTGAATGATTTTTCACAGTGCCCACCCACATCCATTGTATGACCAAAACAGTGGTAGAGCAATTATCAGACTTTCTCAAAAGTGCTAGTTTTGTCAACGTTTTCAGATTGTGGTGGCCATGCCTCCAAATCACGCCCCTCCAAGTTTCTCCATCATTGCCCATGTATGCATTGAAGTCTCCCAATAGGACAGTGGAGTCCCCTGCAGGAGCCCCAAATAGGACTCCACTCAGGGTCTGCAGGAAGGCTGAGTACTCTGAACTGCTGTTCGGTGCATAAACACAAACCACGGCCAGAGTCCCCCCCCCCCCCCCCCCCCATAGTCCTAAGGCGCAGGGAGGCGACCCTCTCGTCCACCGGGGTGAACTCAGCTGGGGGCTAGCTAGTATAGCCACACCTGCCTTACGCCTCATACCGTGAGCAACTCCGGAGAAGAACAGGGTCCAACCCCTATCCAGGAGTTTGGTTGCGGTGCCGGTGCTGTGCGTGGAGGTTAGCCCCACCAGGTGTAATTGGTATCGCTCCACCTCCTTCACAAGCTCCGGCTCCTTCCCCCCCAGCGAGGTCACGTTCCATGACCCCAGAGCCAGCCTCTGCCGCTCAGGTGTGGTCCGTCGGTGCCCACCGCTTTCATTGCCACCTAGTTGGCAGCGCACCCGACCCCGACAGTGGGTGGTGGGTCCACGGGACGGAGGAGATGGTGTTTCCACGTAGCTCTATCGGGCTGGGCCCGGCCGGGCTCCATGGTAAGCCCGGCCACTAGGCGCTCGCAGGCGGGCCCTCTGTCTGGGCCTGGCTCCAGACAAGGGCCCCGGGCTTCCTCCGGGCTGGGTCTCTCTTCCTCTTAGTTCTTTATCCATCGGGTTTTTACCTGTAACCCCTGGTAGGGGGCTAGGGGGTACTACCACTTGCCCAAGGTGGACCCCCAGACTAGTGGAGGGAAGGAGACGTCTTACTTCTCCATTCTAGTTCGCACTGGAACTAGCCACTGCCCAACCACCCAAAAACAATTGACCATAATAAAAGCGTGGAAATGTGGACCCGGACCCGTACGGGTCCCGGGTCGGGTTCCGGTCCTCTCGGATTTACCCGACCTGTGAAGACCTCTAGTGAGAGCATTGGACTCCCACCCGGGACACCAGGGTTCAAGACCTGGTGGGGATGACTTAATGGGACTATACCCCAAACCATCATCCTTTCACTCCAACCTTTACCCCTTGCCTTATAGAGTAGAGCCTGTCCCAACCCTTATTCTAACCCCAACCCACACTAGGGACTGGAGAAGGACACCAAAACCAACTCATCGATCTCTACAGCATGAGTAGTGGTGAGAGCATTGGACTCCCACCTGGGAGACCAGGGTTCAAGACCCAGTGGGGATGACTGTTATCAGTGTAACTGCTTTAGCCACTGACTGCTACCATTAATGTTATGGAAGCTGCTGCTAGTTGTTGTGAGCTCATGAGCTAACTGGCTATCCCACTCTTATTGTGCTGGATTAACATTGGAAGCATTGGAATTGATGTGTACAGGCGACAAGACCTATCTTAATTTATCAGACATTATTTCATGTCATTTCAATTCACAGCTATTTCAGTGTGGCTAGTGGACCTACAGTACAGCGGGTCCCCGATGGACCAGCTGGGAGACCTCTGGCCGAATCCGCTGGCGGGTTCCTGGCCATTTTCACATCGAATGGCAAGCAGACCTCTGGCAGATTATTAGCGTCAGGGACAGCGGTCCGCTAGTAATCCGACAAATCACAATTCTCATATTTATTAAAATGCTTTGAATTATATTAATTATAACTGGATCCAATCAGGAATCTAGGAGTGGGACCAAGAACAGGAGGAGCAGAAAACAAAACACAGAGAAACATAACAGTAAGCACAAGTCTAGTATATCAATCAGACTTGTAATTGGTCACTTAATTGGTCACAGTTTCTTCAATCAGTTTGACACAGTTAATTCATCTGCAAAACAGACTGTACATTTCCTTAAAAAAACAACAACAAAAAAACGTTTTGTTCCCATGGGATCTCTCTTGTCCGTCTGAAAAAAAGGGGCAGACAGGAGAGGAAGAAAGATTGTGGCTAAAGTTAGGAATCAAACAGGTTCGTCCTCAACCGGGGATCGAACCCCTGATCTCCCGTATGGGAGTTGGACGCTTTATCCACTACACTACCGAGGAACTTGAAAGTGTGGGTTGTCTAGTGTTTTTGTTCATATGGAATCTCTCCTGTACATCCAAAAAAAGGGGAAAGGAGAGTGAAAGGAGGGAGGGGGAGGGATGGAAAGGCCGAAAGTAAACGTAGGAATAAACCCGCAGGCTCAGAGGGTGTGGATATTATTTCCCAAAATCTTCCCCACCAGGGCCTTGAACCCCTGATCCACCGTATGGGAGTCAGACGCTTAATCCACTACACTATCGAGGAACTTGAAAGTGTGGGATGTCATAGTGTATTTATTTTGGTGTGCTGGGACTACTGCCTCTTGTGGTGGCAACATAGAAATGCAGGTCAACAACAGAATGGAGTAAGTGAGGGAGGGAGTGATAACCCGACAAACGCTATCTATGGTGCGCTGGCTTACAGCCACGCTACTTTTGCGCCATACTGCATGCTGCACCTTTAATTCATTCCAAAAGCGGAGTCAGATCCTCAAATAATAAAGGGGTTTATTAGACAAACAAAAAGTAAAGAAAACACGACAAAACACGCTCTCAAATAGACACGGAATAAGAGAGAGACACACACAAGGGGAGATTCTGTAGGCCTACTGTACGGTCAACGATGAATGGTGCTCTCCGGCAAACGACCAGCCCCCCTAACAGTTCCAGGGCTCAAAATTGCAACGGTTTAGGTTGAATATGCTCCCGAAATGTAATCGGTGCGACCTTGAAATATAATTGGGAACATTTGTGCGAGTGCACATAAATTATGGTGCAACCTTTTTCCATTCGGACGTCCCTTTCTCTGTTGTAATACATTCACGTGCGGTGTTGTGCATCCAAGGTAGGCTAGCGGTGAAGACTCAAGACTCAAGATGTTTGCCATGTAGGCTACAGTGTAGTCTATGGTTCACACATACTAGGAATTTGACTAGGGTTAGGCATATGCTGCTTCCTCTATGGCAGAGGTTGGCAACCTTTACTATCAAAAGAGCCATTTTTGGCCAAAAAAAATATACAAAATCTGACTGGAGCCGCAAAAGATATTTGAGCTCAAAATGAAGGTAATGCTTCCCCTTAGATTTATTTTCAAGCGTGATGGTATATGCAGGGGTGTCTGGGGGTCCAAGAGGGAATTTTTGAGCACCAAACACTACATTTCCTGCATTCTGGTGAATTTCTCTGCAGTCTGCTGCTATCTAACCTGATGCGCCAGATAGTTTGCTTCGCATAATCATCTGGGAAATTGGTATTGCTTGGAAAATGGCGGACACTTTCAAAATTACTTGGCAGGTGATTGGATGAACCATAGTGTATCAACATCTATCACTTGCCAACTTCAACCACTCCTCACTGTTGTCACACTTAAACCCACCCTGCCTGTTTGTATTTCAAATTCCTCACAACCAACGCTGATTGGCGAGATCGTTTTCTGATCTGGCAAAAACTGATCTTTATGGAGAGTATCCAGACTGATTTGCGAAAGAAACAGAATGTGAGCTCACAAAATCAGGATGGTCTCACCAGGCTAGCTGCTATCTAGCTAGTTAGCTAACTTGAATGCCAACATGACCATTTATTTTAGTAATAAATACATTTATTTAATAGTAATATATTTATTTAGTTATTAATTTCCATATAATGTTTGTCAAACAGGTTGCAGACCCCTGCTCTATGGGAATGTGGAGCCTCTTCTCCATTCATTGACATAAAACCTGATAGAAAGCTAGTCTACAGTAGCCTACATGTTTGGTCTGACCACCTACATTTTAGGTCACGTGCCCTCACAAATGTTCTAGGCTGTTTATTTTAAAATAAAATGGCCTACATTTTGTGTTTCTATTAAAGACAGGCCGATTGATGACTGCGGTCAAGCCAGCCTTCAATTCGGAAATACAAGTCATGTGGGCCAGAGCCAATTCCCCTTTGCGCAAACATTAGTGTCATTACGGTAACTCGTTTTTTCTCTTGGAAGGACTTATCACCGTCGCATTCACCGACTAGTAGTGAAGTCAAATAACGATGGATTGATTAAAGAAGTGAAAGGCGGTTGTGATGTGGCATTTCAAAATAAAGGACCTCTAAATTGTCATAACTATATTTCCTTAATATTCAGATTAGAAATAAAAGGAAATCGCCCATAATACTGCACCTACTCCAATCCAGAGAGCTAGCAGACCACCCCTGGCTCTGGGTATATCCCAGTGATTTTCAGGACATTCTGATGTGGCATTTAAAAATAAAGGCCCTCTAAACTGTTCTATACGACCTACTGTTTCCTGCAATTTCAGATTAGGATTAAAAGGAGACCGCCCATAATGCATCAACACTTCCACTTCAGAGTACTAGTAGACCACCTCAGGGTGTCACCCAGTGATGTTCAGGATATTCTGATGTGGCATTTCAAAATAAAGGCCCTCTAAACTGTCCTATATGACCCACTGTTTCCTGCAATTTCAGATTAGGATTAAAAGGAGACCGCCCATAATGCATCAACAATTCCACTTCAGAGTACTAGTAGACCACCTCAGGGTGTCACCCAGTGATGTTCAGGACATTCTGATGTGGCATTTCAAAATAAAGGCCCTCTAAACTGTCCTATACGACCTACTGTTTCCTGCAATTTCAGATTAGGATTAAAAGGAGACCGCCCATAATGCATCAACACTTACACTTCAGAGTAGTAGTAGACCACCTCAGGGTGTCACCCAGTGATGTTCAGGACATTCTGATGTGGCATTTCAAAATAAAGGCCCTCTAAACTGTCCTATACGACCTACTGTTTCCTGCAATTTCAGATTAAGATTAAAAGGAGACCGCCCATAATGCATCAACACTTCCACTTCAGAGTACTAGTAGACCACCTCAGGGTGTCACCCTGTGATTTTCAGGACATTCTGATGTGGCATTTCAAAATAAAGGCCCTCTAAACTGTCCTATACGACCTACTGTTTCCTGCAATTTCAGATTAGGATTAAAAGGAGACCGCCCATAATGCATCAACACTTCCACTTCAGAGTACTAGAAGACCACCTCAGGGTGTCACGCAGTGATCTTCAGGACATTCTGATGTGGCATTTCAAAATAAAGGCCCTCTAAACTGTCCTATACGACCTACTGTTTCCTGCAATTTCAGATTAGGATTAAAAGGAGACCGCCCATAATGCATCAACACTTCCACTTCAGAGTACTAGTAGACCACCTCAGGGTGGCACCCAGTGATCTTCAGGACATTCTGATGTGGCATTTCAAAATAAAAGCCCTCTAAACTGTCCTATGCGACCTACTGTTTCCTGCAAATTCAGATTAGGATTAAAAGGAGACCGCCCATAATGCATCAACACTTCCACTTCACAGTACTAGTAGACCACCTGAGGGTGTCACCCAGTGATTTTCAGGACGTTCTGAGGTGGAATTTCAAAATAAAGGCCCTCTAAATTGTGCTATACGAACTACTGTTTCCTGCAATTTCAGATTATGATTAAAAGGAGACCGCCCATAATGCCTCAACACTTCCACTTCAGAGTACTAGTAGACCACCTCAGGGTGTCACCCAGTTATTTTCAGGACACATATGCCATTTCAAAATAAAAGCCTTCTAAATTCTAAAAAACAGCAGTTTTTGACACTTTAAAAGGCTTTTATTTTGAAATGGCACATCAGAATCTCGTGAATCTCCATTAATCAGACCGTGAATGTGTATACTACCACTGTGTAGTATAGAACCCGTTGCATTATGAGTAGTTTTCTATTAATCCTGATTTAATCCTGATTTAAGCAGGTTTTTTTGAATTTAGAAGGCTTTTCTTTTGAAATGGCACATCAGAATCTCGTGAAACTTACTGAGTCAGACCGGGATGGGGCATACTACCATTGTGTAGTATAGAACCTGTTGCATTATGAGTAGTTTTCTATTAATCCTGATTTAATCCTGATTTAAGCAGGTTTTTTTAGATTTTCGAAGGCTTTTATTTTGAAATAGCACATCAGAATAGAAAGGGCAGTGGCTAGTTTTCAGTGCAAAACTAGAATGGAGAAGTAAGATGCCTCCTTCCCTCCACTAGTCTGGGGGTCCACCTTGGGCAAGTGGTAGTACCCCCTAGCCCCCCTACCTGGGGTTACAGGTAAAAAACCCCTGATGACAGAACATCTAAAAGGAAGAGAGATCCGGCCCGGAGGAAGCCCGGGGCCCTCATCTGGAGCCAGGCCCAGACGGAGGGCCCACCTGCGAGCGCCTGGTGGCCGGGCTTACCACGGAGCCCGGCCGGGCCCAGCCCGAACAAGCAACATGGCAACAACATCTCATCCTCCATTGTCCCGTGGGCCCACCACACGCGGGAGGAATTGTCGGGGTCGGGTGCGCTGCCAACTAGGTAGCGGTGAAGGCGGGGGGCACCGACAGACCGGACCCGGGCAGGCTGGCTCTGGGGACATGGAACGTGACCTCGCTAGGGGGGAATTAACCGGAGCTTGTGAGGGAGGTGGAACGATACCAATTACACCTGGTGGGGCTAACCTCCACGCACAGCACAGGCGCCGGAACCAAACTCCTGGATAGGGGTTGGACCCTGTTCTTGCTCACGGTATGAGGCGTAAGGCAGGTGTGGCTATACTAGCTAGCCACCAGCTGAGCGCCTCTGTGCTGGAGTTCACCCCAGAGGACGAGAGGGTCGCCTCCCTGCGCCTTAGGACTGTGGGGGGGGGACTCTGACTGTGGTTTGTGCTTAATCACCGAACAGTAGTTCAGAGTACTCGGCCTTCCTGCAGACCCTAAGTGGAGTCCTATTTGGGGCTTCTGCAGGGGACTCCACTGTCCTATTGGGGGACTTCAATGCACACGTGGGCAATGATGGAGAAACTTGGAGGGGCGTGATTGGGAGGCATGGCCACCACGATCTGAACCCGAGTGGTGTTTCGTTGTTGGACTTCTGTGCTAGTCACAGTTTGTCCATAACAAACACCATGTTCAAACACCAGGATGCCCACAAGTACACCTGGCATCAGAACACCTTAGGCCGTAGGTCGATGATCGATTTCGTTATCGTATCATCTGATCTGAGGCCATGTGTTTTGGACACTCGGGTAAAGAGAGGGGCAAAGCTGTCCACTGATCACCATCTGGTGGTGAGCTGGTTTCGATGGCGGGGGAAGCTTCTGGACAGACCTGGAAAACCCAAGCGTGTAGTGAGGGTGAACTGGGAACATCTGGAGGAAGAGCCTGTCCGGAGAGATTTCAATTGCCACCACCGGCTGAGCTTCTCAGGCATCCCTGTGGAGGTTGGGGACATCGATCATGAGTGGTCTGTGTTCAAAGCCTCCATTGCTGAAGCTGCGGCTGGGAGCTGTGGCCTGAGGGCCATAGGTACCTCAAGGGGCGGTAACCCTCGGACACCGTGGAGGACAGCGGTGGTCAGGGAAGCCGTCCGACTGAAGAAGGAGGCCTTCCGGGATATGTTAGCCCGGGAGACCCCAGAAGCAGTTGCAGGGTATCGACTCGCCCAGAGGGCTGCGGTTTCGGCCGTGACCAAGGCAAAGCAGCGGGTGTGGGAGGAGTTCGGAGAAACCATGGAGAAGGACTTTCGATCGGCACCAAAGTGTTTCTGGAAGACCATCAGACACCTCAGGAAGGGAAAGCGGGGGACCATCCAAGCTGTATACAGCAAGGAGTGGACACTGCTGACCTCAACTGAGGAGGTTGTTGGGCGTTGGAAGGAGCACTTTGAGGAACTCCTGAACCCGACTAATCCACCCTCCATCGAGCCGGAAGATGATGGAGGGCCATCAATTTCCTTGGAGGAGGTCACTGAGGTAGTCAAACAACTCCACAGTGGCAAAACCCCAGGGACTGATGAGATCCGTCCAGAAATGCTGAAGGCGCTGGGTGTTGAGGGGCTGTCTTGGTTGACACGCCTCTTTAACATTGCGTGGAAGTCTGGGTCAGTGCCGAAGGAGAGGCAGACTGGGGTGGTGGTCCCAATATTCAAAAAAGGGGACCAGAGGGTGTGTGCCAATTATATCGCATTACTCAGCCTCCCAGGGAAAGTGTACTCTAAGGTGCTGGAAAGGAGGGTCCGGCTGATAGTCGAACCTCAGATCGAAGAGGAACAATGCAGATTTCGTCCTTTTCGTGGAACCACCGACCAGCTCTTCACTCTTGCGAGGATCTTGGAGGCGGCTTGGGAGTTTGACCAACCTGTCTACATGTGTTTTGTGGACTTGGAGAAGGCTTACGACTGGGTCCCTCAAGAGGTCTTGTGGAGGGTTATGCGGGAGTATGGGGTGAAGGGGTCCCTACTTAGGGCTATCCAATCCCTGTACACCCAGAGCGAGAACTGTGTCCGGGTCCTCGGCAGTAAGTCGTCTTCCTTTCCGGTGGGGTTTGGCCTCCGCCAGGGCTGCGCTTTGTCACCAATCCTGTTTGTGATTTTCATGGACAGGATATCGAGGCATAGCCGTGGGGAGGTGGGTTTGCAGTTCCGTGAGCTGGGGATTGCGTCGCTGCTATTTGCAGATGATGTGGTCCTGATGGCATCATCTGCCTGCGACCTCCAGCACTCTCTGGATAGGTTCGCAACTGAGTGTGAAGTGGCTGGGATGGGAATCAGCACTTCTAAATCTGAGGCCATGGTTCTCAGCAGGAAACCGGTGGCCTGTCCGCTCAGAGTAGGAATTGAGTCCTTACCCCAAGTGAAGGAGTTCAAGTATCTGGGGGTCTTGTTCACGAGTAAGGGAACCATGGAGAGGGAGTTTGGCCGGAGAATCGGAGCAGCTGGTGCGGTTCTGCAGTAGCTTTACCGCACTGTTGTGACGAAAAGAGAGCTAAGCCAAAAGGCAAAGCTCTCGATCTACCGGTCTATCTTCGTCCCCACCCTGACCTATGGTCATGAAGGATGGGTCATGACCGAAAGAATGAGATCACAGATACAAGCGGACGAAATTAGTTTTCTCCGGAGGGTTGCTGGGGTCTCCCTGAGAGATCGGGTGAGAAATTAAGTCATCCGGGAGAGACTCGGAGTAGAGCCGCTGCTCCTCTGCGTCGAAAGGAGCCAGTTGAGGTGGTTCGGGCATCTAGTGAGGATGCCTCCTGGGCGCCTCGCCTCCCAGGAGGTGTTCCAGGCGTGTCCAGCTGGGAGGAGGCCGTGGGGTAGACCCAGGACTAGGTGGCGGGACTACATCTCCGCACTGGCCTGTGAGTGCCTAAAGATTCCCCAGGCGGAGCTGGTTGATGCTGCTAGGGAAAGGGATGTCTGGGGCCCCCTGCTGGAGCTGCTGCCTCCGCAAACCGACCCCGGATAAGCGGATGAAGATGGATGGATGGACATCAGAATCTTGTGAACCTTCATGAGTCAGACTGGGATGAGGCCTACTACCACTTTGTAGTATAGAACCCGGTAGTTATCTTTTAAGTCTGATTTTATCTTGATTTAAGCAGTTTTTTAGAATTTAGAAGGCAGTTATTTTGAAATGGCACATCAGAATCTCGTGAAACTTCATGATTCATACCAAGACGGGGCCTACCACCACTGTGTAGTATAGAACCCGTTGCATTATTGGTAGTTTTCTTTTAATCCTGATTTAATCCTGATTTAAGCAGTTTTGACACTTTAAAAGGCTTTTATAGTAAGTAAGTAAAAGTTTATTTGTATAGCACCCCTCTCAGCACGAATGCACAGATTGCTTCACATAAGGTGCAGGTGACAAAAGGTGCATAGTAAAATAAACTAGAAAGTACATTTCCTGGAGAAAATGTGAGGTGGGCTACCTGCTGCAGTTGTATGTAACAGCTACTGCTAGTACTACTGCAGACCGGCCAATCTCCATGCACCCACCGGCGAAGACCGTGCATCTCTAGCCCACTCAGGGGGGTCTGTGGCGTGGTGGCGAGACTCCGAAGTGGGTTCTGTGTTAAATTACTAAAAAACTATTAAAAAATAAATTAAAAAAATCTGAATACATCCGGGAAACAGCTAAAGACATTTTAAAGTTTGAATGAAGTTTCTAGCACAAAGTATGAAGAAGTAGTTAAGGGCCAAAACACAGGAGAATAATAAGAAAGAAAGAAATAGTGGGAATATCACAAGTTGGGCTAGCTTTTACAAGCTAGACCACCTAATAACATAACAAAAAGTATACAAAGAGTGGGCAAATTCAAAGGCATTATGCCTTTGCCGTTGCATTATGGGTGTTTTTCTTTTAATCCTGATTTAACCATGATTTAAGCAGTTTTTAACACTTTAAAAGGCTTTTATTTTGAGATCATACATCAGAATGTCCTGAAGATCACTGGGTGACACCGTGAGGTGGTCTACTAGCACTATGATGTGGAAGTGTTGAGGCATTATGGGCGGTCTCCTTTTAATCCTAATCTGAGATTGCAGGAAACAGTAGGTCGTATAGCAGTTTAGAGGGCTTTTATTTTGAAATGCCATATCAGAATGTCGTGAAAATCACTGTGTGACACCTAAAGGTGGTCTACTGGTACTCTAAAGTGGAAGTGTTGATGCATTATGGGCGGTCTCCTTTTAATCCTAATCTGAAATTGCAGGAAACAATAGGTCGTATAGCACAGTTTAGAGGGCCTTTATTTTGAAATGCCACATCAGAATGTCCTGAAAATCACTGGGTGACACCCTGAGATGGTCTACTAGTAGTCTGAAGTGGAAGTGTTGATGCATTATGGGCGGTCTCCTTTTAATCCTAATCTGAATTTGCAGGAAACAGTAGGTTGTATAGGACAGTTTAGAGAGCCTTTATTTTGAAATGCCATATCAGAATGTCCTGAAAATCACTGGGTGACACCGTGAGGTGGTCTACTAGTACTGTGAAGTGGAAGTGTTGAGGCATTATGGGCGGTCTCCTTTTAATCCTAATCTGAGATTGCAGGAAACAGTAGGTCGTATAGCACAGTTTAGAGGGCCTTTATTTTGAAATGCCACATCAGAATGTCCTGAAAATCACTGGGTGACACCCTGAGGTGGTCTACTAGTACTGTGAAGTGGAAGTGTTGATGCATTATGGGCGGTCTCCTTTTAATCTTAATCTGAATTTGCAGGAAACAGTAGGTTGTATAGGACAGTTTAGAGAGCCTTTATTTTGAAATGCCACATCAGAATGTCCTGAAAATCACTGGGTGACACCCTGAGGTGGTCTACTAGTACTGTGAAGTGGAAGTGTTGATGCATTATGGGCGGTCTCCTTTTAATCCTAATCTGAATTTGCAGGAAACAGTAGGTTGTATAGGACAGTTTAGAGAGCCTTTATTTTGAAATGCCATATCAGAATGTCCTGAAAATCACTGGGTGACACCGTGTTATGTTATGTTATTTTTATTTATAATGCGCACCCTCAACCAACTGTTACATCAGCCCGGGGCGCAGGCATGTAACAGTAAACCGTGAGGTGGTCTACTAGTACTGTGAAGTGGAAGTGTTGAGGCATTATGGGCGGTCTCCTTTTAATCCTAATCTGAGATTGCAGGAAACAGTAGGTCGTATAGCACAGTTTAGAGGGCCTTTATTTTGGAATGCCACATCAGAATGTCCTGAAAATCACGGTGACACCCTGAGGTGGTCTAGTAGTACTGTGAAGTGGAAGTGTTGATGCATTATGGGCGGTCTCCTTTTAATCTTAATCTGAATTTGCAGGAAACAGTAGGTTGTATAGGACAGTTTAGAGAGCCTTTATTTTGAAATGCCACATCAGAATGTCCTGAAAATCACTGGGTGACACCCTGAGATGGTCTACTAGTACTGTGAAGTGGAAGTGTTGATGCATTATGGGCGGTCTCCTTTTAATCCTAATCTGAAATTGCAGGAAACAGTAGGTCATATAGCACAGTTTAGAGGGCCTTTATTTTGAAATGTCACATCAGAATGTCCTGAGGATCACTGGGTGACACCCTGAGGTGGTCTACTACTACTGTGAAGTGGAAGTGTTGATGCATTATGGACGGTCTCCTTTTAATCCTAATCTGAAATTGCAGGAAACAGTAGGTCGTATAGGACAGTTTAAAGGGCCTTTTATTTTAAATGCCACATCAGAATGTCCTGAAAATCACTGGGTGACACCCTGAGGTGGTCTACTAGTACTGTGAAGTGGAAGTCTTGATGCATTATGGGCGGTCTCCTTTTAATCCTAATTTGCAGGAAACAGTAGGTCATATAGGACAGTTTAGAGGGCCTTTATTTTGAAATGCCACATCAGAATGTCCTGAAAATCACTGGGTGACATCCTCAGGTGGTCTACTAGTACTGTGAAGTGGAAGTGTTGATGCATTATGGGCGGTCTCCTTTTAATCCTAACCTGAAATTGCAGGAAACAGTAGGTTGTATAGAACAGTTTAGAGAGCCTTTATTCTGAAATGCCACATCAGAATGTCCTGAAAATCACTGGGATATACCCAGAGCCAGGGGTCTGTTAGCTCTCTGGATTTGAGTAGGTGCGGCATTATGGGCGATTTCCTTTTATTTCCAATCTGAATATTAAGGAAATATAGTTATGACAATTTAGAGGTCCTTTATTTTGAAATGCCACACCACAACCGCCTTTCACTTCTTTAATCAAACCATAGTTATTTGACTTCACTACTTGTCGGTGAATGCGACGGTGGTAAGTCCTTACAAGAGAAAAAACGATGTACCGTAATGACGCTAATGTTTGCGCAAAGGGGAATTGGCTGTGGCCCACATGACTTGTATTTCCAAATTGAAGGCTGGCTTGACCGCAGTGATTGACGGGTGCTTCTACATTTTTGCTGGATCTCCTAACTTTTGAAGTTGGGAGCACCAGTGCTACCAAGTAAAAAGGTTAATTTTGAGCCCTGCAACGACTCCTGTCTTTGCGAATCAAGCAAGCATGAGCAATATTGTAGCATCGTTCCTGTGTAAGGGTTTATGTACTTTTTAAGATGTTGGGCTGGCTAACATTACCATTATAGTCGTTAACCATATTTGCGGGACGATAATCTCTGTGGAAAACAGGACTAGCAAACCCATAAAAACGTAAAAATCGGCATCAATTTTCTCACCGGTTTTTCACAGCCTTCCCGTAAAATCCAAATTGTTTCCGCTCAGCACACTTTTGTTTAGGAAAGGAAGATTTCCATGGATCTCACGATGATGTTACGTGTTGTTCTCCCAGCGTTCGCTGCTTTCAGCAAAGAGTATGGAATGCTAAGAGGGGACACTCCATTGATTCTGCTATGGAACCAATACGCTCAGCTACTGAGCCAAGCAGGTGCCATTTTGGACTGTCAAGTTCATTGCGCAACCTGTTAGTTGCACTGTTAGTTGTCAGTGTCATGCTTGCCTAGGGCCTATTTGCTTTGCAGTTGTGGTTTCCTCTATATGTCGATACTGTCCAAAAACAGGCCTACCCTATGACGCGATGCGGCAAGAATTTCTTCTTGAATAGGCTACTTTGTTTGTTCTTTTCTTTCCATTCTTTTCAATGTTTTATTTTTATTCATGGCGACTGGCAAGTCTAGACTGCTCGATTCGGCATTTTTGTGACAGGATACCAGCAGGCTCTGGACCGGAAACCAAGCAAATAGAAACCAGGCTCTTCCTAAAGGAGATCCATAAAGGAGATCCCTAAAGGAGATCCCTAAAGGAGAGCCCTAAAGGAGATCCCTAAAGGAGAGCCCTAAAGGAGATCCCTAAAGGAGATCCCTAAAGGAGAGCCCTAAAGGAGATCCCTAAAGGAGAGCCCTAAAGGAGATCCTGGCGATGCGAGACTAGTGTCATGCACTCACTTTTTCATGTTGACAAGTGCGTTTACTAAATAAAGCATCAGGAATTCCAACTATTACGATCTCACTCTTTTTATTTTATCTATTTATTTATTTTATTTATTAAAATATACAATTAAATCTGCACAAATACTATACAAGTTTATGGTGTTTTTGAGGGATTTTATCTATGCACCTATGGTATACTTTTTTTATCGGCAATTGTATATGATCATAAATAACCTTTTAATATACCGTATAATGCAGAATTCTGAACCTGTCCTTTAATGGCAGTTTGTATCCTCTTCATTGCATTACTGCCTCCTTCTGGTCATGTGTCGCCAAATATCCGCTACATCATCTATTTTGTCTTGTTGTCCTTTCCCTAACAGCTAAAATCTATGTATCAGCTTTGTGTTGCAGAGATACTGGAATAAAGCCCAGCACACTGAACTTGCTCCTGTTTATTTCCACACTCCAGCAGACCTTCTGTACCTTCTCTACATTTCCTTCTCAAGCTCTCCACCTCATCCTTTAGTTTTCATTTAACTTTCTACATTGCATCAATGCATGTTCCACAGATTCTGTGCAATGACAGACTTCGCATTCTGCTGATTCTACCTTTCCCATAATAAACAGATGATCATTAAGTCCCCCAGTATGCCCTAGTCTTAATCTGGACCATGCAACATATTTTTTTCTGCATAAAGGCCTACTTCACATACTTCTAACTGTAACAGATGTTTGAATCGTATAATAATGCCTTCCATGAATCTCATGGTCCCACACATCCCGCCAGGATTTCATTATTCATTGTAATATTAGTGACTTGACTTCTCTATCAACAGGTCTTCTCTGGCCGTTTGTCCTGATTTTATACTTTGTAACGCTGCTGCTGAGTCTGAACATATTACTTTCATAGGTTTGACCTCCTCAACCCATTGTAGGCCGATGATAATAGATAACAGCTCTGCTGTATATATACTGACAAGGTCTGTATATATAGCAGTTGTCTGTTGTGGCAGCATCAAAGCGGATCAGGTCAGGATGTCAGGACAGCGTAGCCAATGAAAACTAAGTGGGGCGTGGTTTCATCTAAAACTGGGTTGCGAACACGATAGATGCCTCCCCTCTTGGCATTCCATACTCCTTGGTTTCAGTAGCCTAGTTCTTCTTCTTCCTTGGGTTCTAACGGCGCCTTGCATCCAATTTGTTGCACTGCTGCCATCTAATGGAGCTAGATAGCTCCTACAATGCACTGTCCATTTCGTCAGTCAGATTTTTTATACCTCCATGGATTCTACCCATCAGTCCAGAGGAGAGCCTGGTGACGCGAGGCTAGTGTCATGCACTCACTTTTTCATGTTGACACTTGCATTTACTAAATAATGAATCATCAGGAATTCCAATTATTACAATCTCAATCTTTTTATTTTATCTTCAGGAAAATATAGTTAAATCGCCACAAATACTATACAAGTTACTCATACAATATAGACTGATACAGCTTTTTACTGGATTTAAATTCCACAGAAATTCTTGTTACGTATCGAAATCTATGTTCATATACATATTTACATACCTACATGTCTATTTCATCAATGTTTTTACCATATTTACATCCCAGCTACACTTCTATTACATTCATGTTCATACCCATATTTACATACAAGCTATAACTTGGATAGATTAGCCATCTTCAGTAATACCAAGGAGCTGTGTCTGGGAGGTAGGATTGGAGCATGCAGCATAGGGCCTGCCTTCAAGCCTACTATCAAGAAGGGGCAAGAAGTGGAAGGGGCCACTCACTTTAAATACATGGGAATAATTATTGACAATAAACTCACCTTTCAGACAAATGCAGACTACATCAATAAAAAGACAAGGCAGCGTCTCTCTCTCCTCAGGAAACACCAGCATACATACCCTGACCATGGTCTACAGGTCACTACCTGAGTGTTCTCAACTTCAACATTGTCTCCTAGTATGGGAAACTCTCAGTTAGACACAGGAACAAGCTGACTCAGGTGGTCAACCAGGCCAGCAAGATCACCAACAACTGCAACTCCAGAACCTATACAATCAGCCCATAACAAAACCAGGCCAGGTCAAGCCTGGCTTAAGTGTATTTCCGTCTGTAACTCTGTGTTTGGATTGCACTGCTGCCTATCTTGGCCAGGTCTCTCTTGAAAGAGAGATTTTTAATCTCAATGGGACTTTTCCTGGTTAAATAAAGGCTAAATAAAATGTTTAAAAAATAAAATAAAAATAAAAAGTGCATGGCTGGCTTGTTTCTGTTCAGGACTGGTAGGGCGGAAGCTAGTCATGCCACTGAAATAGCTGCGAGTTGAAATGACATGTAATAATGTCGGATAAATTAAGATAGGTCTTGCCGCCTGGACACATCAGTTCCAATGCTTCCAATGCTAATCCAGCACAATAAGAGCGGGTTAGCCAGTAAGCTCATGAGCTCGCAACAACTAGCAGCAGCTTCCATAACATTAATGGTAGAGTTCAGTGGCTAAAGCAGTTACACTGATGATAACATAAAGTCATTGAACCCTGGTCTCCCAGGTGGGAGTCCAATGCTCTCACCACTACTCTACTACTCTACTTGTGGAGTGGAGATCAATGGGTTGGTTTTGGTGTCCTTCATCCAGTCCCTAGTGTGGGTTGGGGTTAGAATAAGGGTTGGGGTTCGGACAGGATCTGACCTATAAGGCAAAGGCTAAAGGTCGGAGTGAAAGGATGAACATGTGGAGGTTTGGGGTATAGTCCCATAAAATCATCCCCATCGGGTCTTGAACCCCAATCTCCCGGGTAGGAGTCCAATGCTCTCACCATTACATTACATTACATTACATTACAGTCATTTAGCAGACGCTTTTATCCAAAGTGACTCACAATAATTGCATTTAACATAGGAAAAGCCAATGTACTACTACTTGCCAGAACTCACAAGTGCATCTTCTTTCTAAAACAAGTGATTAAGAGCATAATCTAGTGCTGAAGGCAAAGTGCAAGAATAGCAATCTAAAGTACAGTGCAATACAATACAATACAATAAGTGCTTAGGAGGGAGGATTGTTGTAGTACTTCTTGAAGAGATGAGTTTTGAGCCTGCGACGAAAGATGGGCAGCGACTCTGCTGTCCTGACATCAGTGGGCAGTTCATTCCACCACTGCGGGGCCAGGACAGAGAAGAGCCGTGACCGTGTCGATCGACCGCAGGGGCCTCGGAGTGACGGGGCAACCAGTCGCCCCGAGGTAGCAGAGCGTAGTGGTCGGGAGGGGGTGTAGGGTTTGACCATGGCCTGGAGGTAGGAGGGGGCTGTTCCTTTCATTGCCCTGTAGGTTAGCGCCAGAGTTTTAAACTGGATGCGAGCCGCTACAGGGAGCCAATGTAGGGAACGGAGGAGGGAAGTTGTGTGGGAGAACTTGGGGTGGTTGAACACCTGGCGAGCTGCGGCTTTCTTGACAAGTTCCAGAGGTTTAATGGCTGACGCTGGGGCCCCAGCAAGGAGGGAGTTGCAGTAGTCCAGGCGGGAGATAACCAGGGCCTGGATGAGTACCTGCGCCGTTTCATCAGTGAGGAAAGGGCGAATCCTCCTGATGTTGTAGAGCATGAATCTGCAGGAGCGTGTGACGGATGTGACATGTGCGGAAAACAACAGTTGGTCATCCAGTGTCACACCCAGATTCCTTGCAGTCCGAGTCGGGGTCACCACTGTGTCTTCAATGGTGATGGCCAGGTCCCGGTGCGGGCAGCCCTTCCCCGGGAGGAACAACAGCTCAGTCTTGTCCAGATTGAGCTTGAGTTGATGTGTCGTCATCCACTCCGAGATGTCAGCCAAGCACACAGCTATGCGTGTCTCCACTTGTGTATCAGAAGGGGGAAATGACAGGACCAGTTGGGTGTCATCGGCATAGCAGTGATAGGAGAAGCCATGCGAGCGAATGACAGAGCCCAGAGATGTAGTGTAGAGGGAAAACAGGACAGACCCTTGTGGAACCCCCGTAGTCAGACTACGCGGTTCCGACATCGACCCTCTCCATGTCACCTGGTAGGAGCGGCCCGTCAGGTAGGATGCAAACAGGGAGTGTGCAGAGCCAGTTTTGGTGTCCTTCTTCATTTTGGTGTGCTGGGACTATTGCCTCTTGTGGTGCCAACAGAGAAATGCAGGTCAACATTGTCCAGAGTGACAGAGGGAGTGAGGGAGGGAGCGATAACCGGATAAACGCTATTCTAAGTGCGCTGGCTTACAGCCACGTACAAAAAGCAATCCAGATCTATAATGACCCACCCACCCCCATTATTCCAGCTGTTGCCATCTGGCAGTAGACTAAAAGTCCCACTAGCCAGGAAGAATGGATGCAAGAAATCATGTGTGCCCTCTGCTGTGGCCATTCTAGGCTCACGACCGACTCTCTGCACTCCCCTGCACTCCTCATTCCTTCCGTCAAGTCCCTTCTCTCCAATATATACTTACTACAGCTAACCAGCACATGCTCCACAGTTTCTGGCTCTTGGCAGTGCTCACACAATCCTATCGGATGTTACCCTATGCCCAGTTTAGGCTACAATTGACATTTGTATGTCCTAGGCTGCATTCTGAATCGGATACTTCCATACTATATACTATGCCCAAAAGGATGTATGTCTCAATACCACATGCACTATGGCAAAAAATACCAGGATGTCCTACTACCATCCGGTCATATTTTGCAGTATATTTTACCCATGTTTCACCCTGTTCTATGTCATCTTCATCAGTGTATGCCAATACTATAGTCAAATTCCTAGTATGTGTAAACAATGTACATGGCGAATAAACATATCTTGAATCTTGAAAACGTAACCACATGGAAAACAACAAAACGTAAACGCATGAGCCCACACCAAAGAGTGTAGAATGCTAAGAGGGCACACTCCATTCATTCTGCTATGGAACCTAATCACCCAGGGGC
Source organism: Borostomias antarcticus (assembly GCF_949987555.1). Classification (NCBI taxonomy): domain Eukaryota; kingdom Metazoa; phylum Chordata; class Actinopteri; order Stomiiformes; family Stomiidae; genus Borostomias; species Borostomias antarcticus. The sequence continues at coordinate 6,608,277 of NC_140254.1, forward strand.
TGAGCCGGGCCGCCGCCATTTTGGACTGTCAAGTTGATTGCGCAACCCGTGCTGCACTGTTAGCTGTCAGTGAGATTCTGACCAAAATAAGCTCTTAGCCGCTCCACTACAGCTCCCATTGTTCACTTGGAACCGGCTCATAGAGTTGACTCGTTCACGACAATCATGCAGGATTTAGGCTAGCCTATTTTTTGGCTGATGGGCGGAGCCCGCAGCACAATATTAGCGATTGTTCCTTTATCACATGCTCCCTCCCTCCTTCCCTCTGTCCCTGTCGGTCTTTGTTGCTCCACAAGCCACCCTAACGTAGAACAGAATAAGAATAGAATGTTTATTTGCCATGTGTAACATGAGCAGGTACAGGTACATTGGAATTCTTGTCATCGCTTGTTCTTACAGTGTTTTATCAGCTTATCAGTCAGCTTATCATGTCAACACAATGCATATGTTGCATGAAGCACATTAAGAATTACCACATTGTCATGCTAAGCGAGTTAAGTGTATTGCCGATAGTCCGACCTCAATGTGGGGCAGGAATAAATTGTTTGTGGTCAGAGCGGAGAGAGAATGGTGTCTTGGCGCCTTGCCACGTCAGCCTGGTAAACGGGGGTGCCCCTTTACATGCCCATATTTATCGGGTTGCCACTTTATTTTCTATTATGTTATAAGTTGAACTTAAGTTGACTTTGCTTTTTGTATCCGAATATTATTATTACTATTATCATTATCATTATTATTATTGATTAATTCTTATTTTTGTATTATTCACTGGCTGGAATAAACCCTTCACTTTTTGGGCACCTTACCAGGCATTGGATCTCTGTCCTTCTCCACCCATGCAACCCCCCACCAGTATTGGCTGTGCAGACTGTCCATTTTAGTGGGGGTAACATGATCAACCCCACAATCCCTTTGACATTCTACTTAATATGCATACTCCCTAAGGGTGAATGACCACAATTTAACATGGCCGCCTCTCAACATCAGCGCAACGCCATGTAAACAGGAGGTGAGGTCTCATTGCTGTCAATGCTACACATCGGGCATAGCAATGACATTTGTCCAGAACTATCAAAAGAACAACTGTATGTATACCCATCAGCCATAAGCCAGGCTGGACATGGCCTGGTTTTTTGCTTCTTTTGTTTGGATCACGCTGTAGAAAAGGTACCCAATTGCATTTTTTTTTCGGTCATTGCATAACCAGTGTCATTACAAGATTAAAGCTACGCATTTAGCACACTGTCTTTTTCATCTTTGATGAGGAAGATGGCATTATGAATAATCTTTTAAAATGGGCCAGCTCATTAAAGTCAAATTTCTATGAAAACACAGTCTGTCATAACATTGACACCAGGAAAGAGACAGAAACCTCAGACACCCTTTAGGCATTATGTACAAATACTTTTAAAATTACAGTAAAGGAAGGCTTCAAATATCAAATTATATTCTTGCTAATTTATTCAGCCAAGAGCATACAATAATGAAACATTCCATAAGACTCATCATCATGTGGGAATGAATTCATCCTTCAGTGATTCATAGACACCAGACAGCTAGAATTTCAGCATGAACCAAGTCCCAAACTCTTACGGATAAGCAGCAGTCTAGCACTGACTTAAAGTTGGTAAAGGCTTTGTGCTAAAATCAAATTAGATGCCACTGTACTGATTTTACATCAGTGGTGTTTGAGAAGTGAGTGTATATTGTATGTCCATGGGAAAACAATCTGTATACTCTACGAAGTATACCCTCCACTACCATGGCTGTACGTGAAATGTCCTCAGTTGGTGATCTGCTCCTCCTGGTAGGTGGAGGTGGAAAAGGCACCATAGGGGTCCACTACGGTCTGGGCACAGCGCACCACCGTCACAAACAGGAAGAAGCAGAGTAGGAAGAGGAAGAAAAGGGCGAAGCCCAGGTCCACGTCCACCTCCAGCCTGCTGACAGGGGGGGCTGCCTGGTCCATGTAGAGGGGTAGCTGGTGAAAATACTAGTGGAATGGGTCAGAATGAGTTAGTATTGGAACCTTACAGGGACCCTACTATAAGCTTACAGTATAGGTGGGTTGGGATGGGAGTCAGCCGATCAGATAGACGGGCAGCTGAAGACTGGTACGCTAGCTGGGCAGCTGGCAGTGGTACTGGTGACTTTAGCAGCATCCGTACCTCTCATGGTGAGCCATGGTAATGCACTGTTTAGAGAAACATTGAGCCAGTGTTACTATATTGTATCTTCATTTGCCAAAACAATTACACATTGCTCTGGTAAAGATTAAGTGACATCAAAATTGATCTTAAGACAGTAGATGAAGAAGTAATAATTAAAATAATCTTTATTTTAGCATCTTGTGTCTGGATTGACAATTAATGCAATACACTTTCAAAACAGTGTTAATAAAGTTCTTAAGGAGTGAGCTGTTAAATAAAAGGTGAAAGTTCACTGACATATAATAGGTAGACCATGAAGAAAGGCATACAACTATTTATGAATATTTCAGCAACATTTCTAACTACTATAATCCTAATGATAAATCATTTCAAACTCACCTCTTGCCTCTCATTGAGTATGTTAAAATGACACAGGTCAGTGTCTCCCTGTTGCTTCACAGAGCTCCTTGTGCCGAAGACAATCCTCCGATCACACTCTGCATCTGTCTGTCTCAGCTCCCTGAAGTCCTTGTTGCTTTATCTACACACAATCCAGTTCTGCTACCTCCTCCCTCTCCCATCAGAGGAAAAATGAGCGGCCCACAAAATAACAACCTACATACACACACACATACACATGACAAACACACACGCACGACAAACACACTGAAAGACCCTTGCACCCTATGCAACCTCCCGCTGGCGCTTAAAGCCATTATTAATAGTTAAGCAGGAATTGAATAACAGCCCCCACAGTTCACATGTGACTCAAACACCCCTCGCCTTTGTGGTCCTGTCAAGAAGACCTCAGGTCTCATCACCTGCCAGATTAAACAACACCGTAGCTCAGGCACATGGGCGTCGGCCAGCATCTTCTTCACACAAGACTGACAGGGGAGCTAATGAGGGAGGGAAAAGCTGAGGTGAAGAAGAGGAAGATTAAGGAGGAGAAAGGAAAAACAGCAGAGAGGCAGCCAGGGGGAGGGTGGAGGGGGTGGAAAGGCGAGTCTGATACACAGGGAAAGATGATACACATTAGCAATTAAATTTGGCAACCAGGGGAAGGATCTGGAGGAAATTGACCCCATCAATTTAAAATGGAGATTGGTAGTTAGTCTGCCAGGGAAGTGAGTCACAGGCTGAGGGTGCTGGAGTAAAGTGATCCCCATCCCTATGCAATTACCTGAGGAGGCCTTTAAGCCCCCGGACAAACTGAGGGGGTGAGGGGAGAGAGATGAACTACAATGTAACCGAGATCATTCGATCTGGTTTCATTGATGTGCGGATGCAAATAAATGAAGAAGTGTTCGTCTCTACACTTGAGTAGCCTAGACCAACTGTCTTTCCACTTGAGTAACCTAGACCTGCCGTCTCTCCACTTGAGGAGCCTAGACCTGCCGTCTCTCCACTTGAGTAGCCTAGACCTGCCGTCTCTCCACTTGAGTAGCCTAGACCTGCCGTCTCTCCACTTGAGGAGCCTAGACCTGCCGTCTCTCCACTTGAGTAGCCTAGACCTGCCGTCTCTCCACTTGCATACAGACCAATTACCTAGTGAGTGAATCCATGTAAATGCAATGACCATATACATAAGCACCAGCACCTGCAGATTCTCAGCTCCTTAACAATCATTCTCCTCTATACAACGTCTGCCCCCCCCCACGCAATATTCTCATTCAGAAATACCACCATCCAAAACATCAAAAGCACCTATTTATCATAACATGTTTGTGAATGAGACAATGTGAATCATTGACAGCACAGTTACAGCAGGATCTTGGCAGTGTCTCTCACTGCCGAGATGGCAGCTAAGTGGATTAATGTGACCTTCCACTGACCCGATGGCCAAATTAGCATGAGGAAACTAAACACAGGACCAGCAATCTCACGATGAACACCTTACTGCTACTCTGCACTTGGTTCTAAGCATTGATTACAGCAGACACAGACCATATTTCAGCTGCTAAGATCCAATTTCCATATAAATACCTCTGCACCAGTGACAAGGCGTCATCTACTTACATTTTATACTGGAAACTTGAAATCACAAAAGACAGTAATTTTATCCACAATAATCTTTATCTTATATTTCATCGACAAAACAAAATAAAATCAAAGCACTGTGGCAGTGGCAAAGCTGTATTGGGGGGAGGGAGCGGGACACACAGCAGGCCATAACAATGGCTTGGTCATTGTGTTGAGAGAGAGAAGGAAGTGACAGGGAACAGAGGACATAGCAAGGCACTGCAGGGAGACCAAGTATAGGCAAGGGGTGGGTGATGTGGGAGATAGGAAGAACAAAAGCCATTGGATACAGGACAGGGAGAAAAGAGACATGGAACCAGAAAGGCATGGTGCTGGAAAAATGTGTTCATTGTGAGGAACACCCCTGTTGTATACTGTAGATATGTGTGAGAATTTGCAAGTGCCTAGCAAATAAGACACTTGCAAACTTAAACATACTTTGGTGTCCTGTTTTATTCTACCATTGCAGATTTCATTGATCTCAGTGAATTGAACCAAAGGTTTGACAAAGAAAAGGACATGGGGTCTTTCGTTTCAGATAAATGAATAGGACAAAATATTGTAAACTCCAATTATACTCCAAAAATCACTCACTGAGTTATGGTTGACACTTAGATCCGGGTTATATTCAGTGAATGCGTGAAACCCCATAAAGTGCTTCTTTGGATGAATGGGCAGAAAAATACTGATTTAATTAATGACTGAACATTCCTCTCCCAGTCCAGTTGAAATAAGGAGTACGAGTGGATGGACTCAGTTCTTCAATCCTATTTTCTCTTTGAATATATCAGGACTGGATCGATATACTCAAGTAAACATATATAAAATTGGATAACCAAAGAATAATTGTTTTTTTCCAGACAAAAAAACCCACTTAAAATTAAGTCTAGCTGTGCTTCTGCTTCCTAAGAGACATTGCATTACGCAGAGACAGACACAACAAAGGCAAACTTTGCACACAATGCAAATCATTTTCTCCCTCTTGTTCTTTCCTCAAACAGTTAAAACAGTGTTATTTACCTCCAAAACACAATTGGAACACAATAATGCAATTGAACACTTGCACAGTCTGGGGCTGAATGAGAATGAAAAACAAAAGTAGCGATCATCTACAATCCAATAACAAAGTCATCAGTACACTTATTCGTCTGCCTCTCTAGCTATAGTAGTGTATGCGTTTCAATGGCTCTAACACTTACACTGATCTGTACCAAGCCCTGTTCGATATGAAGAGTACCTCATCTCTCTCTTGGCAATGGTAGAGTTGGCACAGTGCATGCCATTCACCTACGTGTGGTTCACTAAAGTGAAATCTATTTGCCAGTTCTCTGTGATTATTTGGGTAGGGGAGTTTGTTTGCTGAGAAAGCAGCATATTAACAGTCAAGTTTTTTTTTTTATATATATATATAAAGATAAACAATACTCATTATCAAGTGTTAGCCAAGCACGCGGGGAAGGGAATGCCCGTGCTTATGACAAAAACATTCTTTTCATTTTTCGAATATGAACAACAAAAAGCTTCGAGCAGGCACGTTTGTGAATGGTCAGCGATATCAGAACCTGGAGAATGGGAAGAAATGGACGAGAGGACAAGGGAGAGAGGAGAATAGTTTGCTGCCAAGGCACTGGACACACTCCAACACCATTCACCCCACTCTCTCCTTTCTCCCTTCAGGTAGTGTGAACTACAGAGTAATGAAACCATCCCCAACAGACTGAGGGCTCATACGTGTTTACGTCCAAGTGAGATGAATAATGAATAAAATAGCAGTGTTTGTGTGCTATTCAGTATTGTATGTACTGTATTTGTCTGTGTGTGTGTGTGTGTTGCCTCCCATTTCCACCAGCGTTTTTTTCCCCACTGGGGTCTCCTGGTTGGGACCACATGTGAGAGAGCAGCTCTTGCCAGTTCTAGACGTGTTCTCCTGGGCGTGTCCATACGGCATCATTCAGCCTTGTTGTGGTAGTGGTGGTTGTTGTTGAGGAGAGTGTGGCCATTCTGCACATGCCCATTTTTGGATTTCTCTCTTTTCTCATGATCCTCGTCCTCCTCCTCTGATTCAGACTCCTCCCTGTCACTCCTTTCATCCTCAACAATATCCTGCAGAGAGACAAAGATAAGAGTCCATATTGAATTTAAGCGCTGACATGAAACAGTTGGTGCTCTATGTGTGTACGTATTAGTATGTCCGTCCGTACAGTTGAGATGACATGAAATAATGTACTGATGCTTATATTAACAGTGGCTTTGCATAGATAGACAGACAGACACTTTATTTATCCCTGAAAGTAAATTGTTGATGCTTTGGGGGAGTGTGCAGGCTTACATTGCTGGGCAGGAACTTGACGACCATGCGCAGGATGAGGCAGGCCCAGAAGATGTGCAGACACTGCAGCACAAACAACAGGCCGTTGAAGAAGTAGAAGCCAAAGAACGGCGGGTAGAGAGTCGCAGGGTACACCCATGTCGTGTGTATGATCCTGCCGAGGAAAAGAGACAAGAACAGAGACTTCTGGAGGGCTCGCACAGACAACGTCTTTATGACGACTACCGAGAAGTGATATTTTCCTGTTAGAGGGAAGACGCTGGAGTGTGCTGTGACCCAAGCCTCTTACCAGAAGGGGAGTATAACCAGGCGAGTGACGATGAAGACGGCTGCGAAGGTGGTGAAGATGCAGTTGCAGGTTTTCCTCCAACCTGCATAGTTGAACATCTTGGCTGACTAGAAGAGGAGACACAGAAGGAGAAATAGTGTTACATACATTCCCATCTACACGGCAGCCTTAGGTCTAACAGTGATCAGGATGAACAGCTTGCTGAGTGTGGGAAATACTCTGGTGTGGTTTATTGTTGTGGAATGAAGACGGAATGTTCCTAAAGGCTAGATTTAGTATACTGATGTGTGTGCACATATGTATGTATGTGTGTGTATGTATGTGTGTGTGTGTGTGTGTGTGTGTGCGCGCAGTGTTCCAGCTGTACCTCCAGTAGCCAGTCTGAGGCATCATGCACAAGCATGATCAGAGTGCCAGCCCGGATGTAGTGGACCAACCAGGAAAAACTGATCAGAAGAATGGTGGCTAGATGGTGAACTATCTGTTCCTTGAAGTCCTGAAAGGGAGTGAGAAAACAGAGAGAAAAGATTGCAACAATTCCTACAGATCAAAATACGATCGTTTCTTTCAGGTGTGTTCTTCAGGCCTAGTCTTGACATACAATTTCACTTCAAATTTAAAGACTTTGTTACAAAGGGACATACGCTTTGTGACAGGGAACCCTATTCTGTCACTTATTGAGCCAGTCATAGGGATTGGTGACTATGACTAACCAGGAGTGTGAGAGTGAATCATCATTGATCACAGTCTTACAAATGATTGACTGAGTGAGTCAGTGAGTCAAATACGAAACGTTGATGCCGAGGCCAGTCTGCCGAGTAGCTTGTAGGGCTGCCACCTTCCATTTGGCTGTCAAAGCAGGTAAGTCAGTCTCTATCATGACAATCTCTCACAGCACTCCTGTCATACATTAACTTAACAGGTCTGTCCTAGATACACACATTAACACCACTTCCTTAGTAATAAACGTGACAGGAGAAGGAGGCCATATGGCTTATTGGAACAGAAACAACAGACATTTCAGGTGTAGACCAATGGCCACATACAATAACTAGGCAGTAATACACTCCTGAGATATGGTCAGCTCTCTAGCTCTTGGTTGAAGTGGAGAGGAGACTTTTGATATGCATTGTTATTAGGGCAAATTCTCCCTTTAATAAGATTTCACTTACTTTCCGCTTGACGTCTGACGCCACACTGAAGAGCAGGGATATGTAGAACCCTAGTTCGATCATGTAGTACCAATACTGAGAGGGTAGCAGGGGCTGGAAGGGGGAAAACAGATCTTAGAAAGTGTACCAAGCTGCTAAGATGTTCCGTTCGACAGTTAATACATTTGATATACAAACAAATTACTGGGAGAAAATGAGCAGTCGGCAGTTCAAAGATTTAATTAAAAAATCACAAGAGTAAAAACATGTTTGCTTTTGTATACTCTTTACAACTGTTTACTACTCTGTCTATGACAGCTAACGAAGCCCGGCAATAGTGTGTGCTATAGAGTGGACGTAGCTACGTACCATTTTGGGGAAGCCCCTCCACATCTCTGTCATCTCATAGAACCAGGGTTTCTGAGAGCAGAATCACACACAGTATTAGTCATGAGTCTAAAACATGACACATTAAAACACAACTACACTTTCACAGACCTGGGTCAAGTACATTGTTCAATCAGTTGACAGTACTTGAAAGTAATTGAGCTGCATTTGATTTCTCAGACGGGTCCATTGATTTCTCTTCACTGGGATATGTTAAATCAAGTGCACCTCAACTATTTGCAAATAGTATTTAACCCAGGTCTGCACTCACCACACTGACAAACACATTAAAAAAAGGCATAGAGGAAAGCAGTAAGTGGCATACTGTATACGAGAAGAAAATGGTCAAAACATGAATTGATGGTACTCACGTCGACTAGGACTGCCAGGCCAGCAAAGAAAGCAAGAAGGTAAAAGGTAAATCTCCAACTGTAAGAGAATGCACAGCAACCTCAGAAATCCCATATTAGCAGAACACAATTTCACATTGCTGCACACCACAATGCCACACCTACAGTAAGAAGAGCTCTAGATCAAGCCTCAGCTATAAACACCTAGTAAATATACTTTTATCCTATGTTGATTAAAATTAAGGAATGAAAAAAGCACAAGCCAGAAGAACTCAAGACTGCAGTGTAGGCTACCAGTGAGCTAGCTCATGCATTTACCTGGCCTCACGGAACTTCTTGAGCTGGCTGGGCCGGTCCTGGTTCCTCCGCTGGCGGAACCATCTTTGGACCTGATGCACCGACAGGCCCGTCTGTTTACTGAGACCCTCTGCAGACCCCTGACAGAGGGAGAGGATGGGGAAAGGCTACTTTCACATGACTTTCAGACTGTCGTGTCGGAAGGTAAGAGTTTAATGTTATCTAGAAACTAGGGCTGCCCCCTGAAAGTCTACGAGTTGAATCATCAGTCGCAGACCCTGAAGTCGACTGAGATTCTTGAAGTCGAGCAGTGCGTTTCTTGTTCTCCACTGTCAAGATGCGCTGGTGGGCTAAGACCACTCACCTGCCTTATGATTTATATAGGACAGGCCAATAATTCGTTTTAGACATAGGCTATTACTGTAGCTATTTATTGTGCAGCAAAAAGAGAATTAAGACTGATACAGTGGAGGGAAGAAGGCAGGGAACCCCTCTCCCCTCCGCTATAAGCCTAGCCAGCAATCATGTGTGCATTTCCCAAACGGAATATCACAACACAAAACTACTTTCCTAGATCAATCTTCATTAACTAAGATATCTGCTGGATTTTTTTTTTTTTCCTGTAGACAGATTGAGCTCTAATGTATGCGAAAATGCTTTAGTGACAGCCAAAACATTTTCTTATTGACTGCTGCCCAACGCAGAGCCTATTCACACACGCTTTGAAATGCGCAGCTGAGGAGACTATCGTCAAATCACCCAACCGTGTGCCATGGGAAACACTGCATAAAAATTTGGGGCATCCGAAGTAGATGGACAATGTGGGCTAAATGATTCACGTTTAGCAAGAAAAATAGGCGTCTTTTATTGTGCTGCCTGTGAGTTTCAGTTTGAAGTTTGACAACTGTCCCGAGTCCTGCAATCTTTCCACAGCCTAAGCGTATGAAAACAAAAAAAAGGAGGAATTGTTGAATCTCTGGTTTGAACAGGCGAAGCTGATTCGACTCAAAATGTAGAGCCGGGTACAGCCATACTAGACAGACAGAGCAAAAGTTGCTGAGCTGACAGCAGAATTGTGACAATAGCGAAATCGGTGATTATATGTTTGGGTTAGCCCCCTACAAGGAGGCACAACTCCAAGTCCTGAGCAGCCATTTCAGTAGAGTTGTAATAATGAGCCGCATGTGCAGGAGGAGTAGGGTTCTCCCCCAGGCTGGTATGTGGCTTTGCAGTGTGCCGTGTGCTCGTTACCGGCGAGGGGTGCTTTAATGCAGTCGTAAAGTAGGACTCCAGGATGGGATTGGCCGATGCCCTGACACGCACTTTCTCCGTCACTCCAAGCAGAGAAGCCAGTGGTATGGCCACCCTCCTGGAGGAAGAGAGGAGGGAGGGGTGAGGTGGCGTGCATAAGCTTTCGAGCTAAATAAAACAAATGCAATATATGGTTATTAAATGCAAATTATGGTTGGCCGAGAGATGCAAATTTTGCATTCATGCGAGTACAATTTTTCATACATCAGTGCTGACCTACACCTGCTTTTAACATGGTTCATCTCAGCGATGTGAAACACCTTTTAGGTTCATCTGTCTATAAGGTCAGGATGACTGACTGACCTTTCAAATATCTGCCTGATGACCATGAAGCAGACAGCGATGGGGAGGATCACCCAGAGGTCACTTCCTTTGGCAAAGACCTGTCCATCCTGGTCCTTAAGGTCAGCCCAACCCAGACCTTCTGGGAACCACAAGCTGTCCTGCCACACCAAGTCACTCAGCCATGACAACATCCTGAGAGAGAGACAGAGAGAAGAGAGGGAGAGAGAGAGAGAGAGAGAGAAAAGAGAGGTGGGGGGAGAGAGAGAGAGCAGGAGGATGGAGAGAGAGGGGGAGAGAGAGAGAGAGAGTAGGGGGAGAGAGAAGGAAAATATTTTAGGTTATGATTTTGTCACAGTGTGTTATCTCTTTGGGATGTTTTCTTTAGTAGATACCATGCCGAAATGATAAATGAAAAACTGCCTGGAGAAGGAAAACATTGTTGATGAAGAAAGGGAACATAAGGACAAAGGCTTATTGCCAGGCGATCGTTTGATGTGGAAAAATGAGGTGCAGGTGCATCCATATTTACATAATCACTCAAACATGCAAACATGCAGAGAGGGATGTTGACTTTTCACACATTGACTAAATCTGACCTCAACCAAGTTTGTATCTTGGCCAGGTGACTGTAGTGCATTAAAACTGTTCATGGTCAATTAAAACTAAACAGAGACAAACACAAAGGATTATTATTGGCACAGTGATGCCAGGAAGTTTTCTAAGAACACATGATCACCTTTTTCTAAGAATCATTTTTATAGAGGACTGCATTACATTTGACCACCCTTCACTAAAGTAATTGACATACTTGGAACACCTACAGTATACAAGCCTACAGTACTACTGTAAGCACTTTTGTAAATATATAAACCTTTGATACTTGTTTCTTGTTTAGGGGGTGGGGGGCAACAGTAAACACTGGCAACAGGATCTGCTGTGAAAGCTTATGAATACCTCCATGACCTCAGCCCTGCTGTCACTAATACCAGGCCCTGAATGGGCTTTCTTAGTCACCTGCGAACGACAGGTCTGTTATGGGAGGTGTGCTACTCTCGGCTTACTGTGGCACCTTTGTGTCTGTTGTCCTGGGGCAGCAGAGGACAGGATGACAACGCGACCTGCCAGACACACTGGAACAGTGTTTGACTGATGGGGTAAGTGGAAAAAGACCAAATGATTAAAGTGAAGAAGTACAGGGATAAATTGATGACAGATCACAACATCCCACTTCATACAGGGCAGTCCATTTCTTTGATGATGGATCAGATCTTTCCATGCTCGTTTAAGACCGCTCTCAATTCCAATTGGACTAATGCCAGTACATGAAGGGACAAAGGCTAACCTTGATCCAATCAAACCAGCTACTGTGCATGGTCTCCCACAGCCCTAGTATTCTCTATGGTGACAGACTTAACAGGTACAGCAGTGTGGACTTTGACCAGTCTGAGCTTACACTATGAAAGGACAGTAGCCAGCACCCTCTGGCTCTGTTTGTTCAGGAGCCTCACCCTGTGGTCAAGTGAACCTGACAGAGCTGGCCAGAGCACCTTTTTACTTCCAGTTCACAGTGGAGGGATACTGTGTGAAACATAACCCTGAATTCTGATCTCACTCAGCGATGGATTACCCAAACGTACCTTCATTATGCTAATATGAAGATGTCCGTTCAGAAGACCCAAAATAGCCTTCAGACAGTCTTCAGAAAACCGAGTGGGTTGAAAAGACACAGGCCAATTTAATGTGAGTGAGAGGAGGTTGAACGGAATGTGTTTATGTATCTGAGACATTGTCAGGAGACACTGGAAGTGAACGGTTAGTGAATGTTCTTGGAATGGATAAACAGAGGCTTATTCTGTCTGACATGGTAACTAGAAATTCCCCCATAAAGGCCTAGATAGTTCCTAATGCTTCTCTCCCCCGAGATGAGAGCACTGACTGTACTCGCTGTCTGCCTACAGGCTATAGAAAATACAAAGCACTCTTGTCAACAAGAAATATTTGTTCAAATTGTCTGGTGAAGGAGATTCAAGAGATCAAGGGGGATAAGTAGTTAAGGGCAAAAGTTCTAACATCCAGGTCAATGTGAAATGGGACGCTCACGCTGTAGTGTCGGTCTACTGCAACACCAATCCCTGCTGCTGAAAGACAGCAGACTTGGATTGAAATCCTAGCTGTATTGAAATATTACAGGGGGTACCGTTGACACAAACCACTCAGAGTACCCTAACAGACTGGAATGTGTTGCCTATTAAAGTGCGACACAAATGCGATTGAATATAGGCCTGTAGGTGACCAATTCGGGTCATCTGTCTAGGCAAGAACTGCACTTATGATACGCTGCTGGCGTAAAGAATTTCAAGAGTGGGTGGTTTAGCGCGCAGCTCGGGTGGGTGGCTCCGGACATAGCGGGATTATCCAGGCCCAAACGGGATGGTAATGATGGAGTTGTTTCCAAACAAATGTGCGAACAAATGTCTACAAGTGTAACAAATATGATGTCGGTTTATAGAGAACGACACAGGCCACTTAGAGTTTGTGTCATGCGGGTTAAGTTGAAGAGGAAAATAATTGCCTACATTTCCGGTAACTTTCGTCGGATGGGAAACTTTACTCATCATTGTAGCTATGTGGTAATGTTAGCCTGACATCATAGGCCTACGGAATACTGACTGTTTTACTGGAAATGCGTGTAGCCTACGTAGGCAACATGAGCTTCAAGCCGACCTTCAGTTATCGCGGTGTTCTTAAACAAACAGCCCATGCAATCACCCCGCCGCTCGTGGCCTAGCTAGCCTATTCATTCAGGTAAACTCGATTGTAATTTAGTTGCCTATTTCGTCGATCACACCATATCTGGGAATTGAGCACAGCTGTGGACACTCAGACTGTAAACCATCATCTTTTGAAACCTTAACAAATCTGATCATATTGTCTCCTTTTAATATAAAGTTTTTAGAGACCCACCTCCAAGTCTAATTCCCGAGCCTCAGCAGAGGTGACAGTATGCTAGGAAAGGCTCGTGGTGGCAGGAGGGTGGTGCCAGGCTAGGCTACCTGGGATGATCGGCACATTTCTAGATGACCCCTTTGTCATGACGAATAGGCTACAATAGTACGATGTAAACTGGAATATGATGGAGTAAGAAAGTAAATGTAGTCACGGCATTTATACGGCAAGATTTACAAACAAGTAGCATGGTGTAGCCAAACGTTGGCAACATAACGGCGGACATAGCCTACCTCTGTTCGATGTTACACGCAGGTAAGCAGTGTGGTTTGAAGATTGGTGCCGTGTCTAGAACACCTCTGTAGGCTACGCTCCCTAATCCCTGTTTTGTACAGTCGACGACGCATCAAAGATCCAACCTGTTGATCGATGAAAATGGATCTGGAATCCGCTATCGAGAGCTATGATCCGGTCTCTCTGACACCGACAATTTTCTGCATTCTTATACAAAAGGCCTTTCCTACACTTTCTAACCTCTAAATTGATGTATACGCGTGTCGGGAATGTGGAGGGTATATCCTAATGTAAACCTGAAGATTTTAGCCTACTTTTCCGCCTTTTTGGAATAAAAGACGATGACTATACCGGGAAAAGGCGTAGGTCAGCCCGGTTGGTTGAACGGGACTGATCACAGGGGATGGTACGGTAGAGGATGGGGGCGGGGAGCTAGCTATTTAAAGTGACGTTCTACGGCATTCTAAAAAACTGGACGTGTTTAGACGCATCTTGCCAAGCTCAAAAACACAGCGGCAGTGGGAGTTTCAGTCTTCACAGTTAAGCCAGAGGCTTGAATTCATTGCTTCTGGGGCACATCTATGATAAATTACAACGAACCAAATTCATTGACATTAGAACGAAGTTCTGACCACCATGAAAAGGCCTGTGCTGCACAATGCCGTATGGTTTGCTGTGCTGCTGCAAGATAGAGCGTTATCTATGTCCCAATTTGGTTCCACAGACAACACTGCACAGATCTGCAAGGGTTGGCTTGAATTCCATCTAGCCTATCAGAGGGAACGATAGGGATGCTGCCATCTTGCTCACACCCAAATCTACACAAGAGTTTAGGGTCCTAGTCCTGTTCGGATTAGCAAAAAATGCAACCTTGCTTAATTTCTTCCTTGGGAAAATCTGTGATTTTGCTTGACTGTTGATGAAAACTGTGTAGAGAAGTACATGCTTTCACATACTCAGACATATAAAGTCAGACTCAGAGATTGTCTCATGGTGGGGAGGATCAAACAGGATTTAGGTATAGGCCAGGAGCCAGGACCAGCCCTCAGGATGTTATAACACAATGCACTTTACAGAGATGTAAGGGAAGCAAAACACTAGTTCACCCAGGGGCCGAAATAGGTGAGCTGACAGGAGGGCGTCCACAGGACCTGTTTAGAGTATAAGAGGACTACCAGTCCTCTGAACTAGTGACTAGTCTACCAGTCCTCTATGGACTAGTGACTAGTCTACCAGTCCTCTGAACTAGTTTAAAAAATGTAAAGGAAACTATGGGCTTTGTTCACAGGACTATCTCCTACTAACTGTCCCTCGCGTCCGTACTGAACTGGGGAAAAGGGCTTTCAGGTATGCTGCTCCCTCCACCTGGAATGATGTCCAATGCAAGCTAAATCTCCGGGAGCTAGTTTCATTGGCTGCTTTTAAAACGCTCCTGGGTGACATGGAATTAAGCACATCTGGTTGCAGATGTTTTGACTGTTGATGAATGTTTCTGTAAACTGATCCTTTTTTATTGTTATATGGTTGTTTGTTTTTAAATTATGTTGTCTGTAACTCGGTAACAGTGCTGCTGCCTGTCTTGGCCAGGACACTCGTGTAAAATAGATTTTTTAATCTCAATAGGTTTCTTTTCCTGGTTAAATAAAGGTTAAACTAGTGACTAGTCTACCAGCCTTCTATGAACTAGTGACTAGTCTATCAGTCCTCTATGTACTAGTGACTAGACTACCAGTCCTCTATGTACTGAAGGAAAACCATCTATTTTCTAAAAGAAATCTTTTTCTTTTTTTTTTATAAAGTTGACTATTGGTAGTTGGCGTCTACTTAATATAATCACTTGGGACAAGCTATACTGTATGTGAAATACCTTTTAAAAGCAATTGTTTTCCTACCTTAGTATTCACTTTTCATGTTCACTTCAAATAGCAGTACATATTAACCTGTTGTTAAATGCAATAAATTGCACTTACCCCCATTTGGAAGGCTAGTGACTGAAATTTCTATTTTATCAGATTTGAGGTATAGAGAAGACTTTCGGCAACAGCAAGTGTAATCTTTGAGATAGAAAGGTCATATTGGGCTCAAATTGAGGATCAACTGGGGAACTAGGGAAGTTTTCTATATACAAGTGAGGCATTATATTCACCAAAAAGTGTTGCGACTTTGTCAGGCTGAGACTGTCTTTCGGGGTATGTTGTGGGTGATATCTTATTGTAGCAAGCCTCATAATCTTATTTTCCTGCTCCCCCCTCTCTGCTCCTCTCCAAATGTCATACTTGTATGACTATTTATGCTATTGGAGTACCTTAATATTTTCATTTACATAATTAAGCCAGGAACATGTCCCAAAAAGGGTGTTTTTGGTTCCATGAGACCAAACAGGGCTGAGTTGAGGGTGCCTGTTATCAGTTTGTGATGGCCCGAGGTAAAGGCTAACAAGAAATAACAGTGAAAAGGGGTAACAGAAAACATCCTGAGGGCTGGTCCAGGTTGGAGGGGGTGGGGGGATCTTGTTTTTACAGTGCTGCTTCTGTCCTGTAGAGGGAAGCAAACTCCACTGGATCACAGACATATTCTAATCTCGCCAGTAGGTGAAGAAGCAATAATGGCACACACACTCTGCACACAATTTTTCTAAATTGTACTTTATTTTCCTTAAAGACATCTTTTTTTAAAACAGCAATTGTAGAGAATAAATAAAGAAACATTATAATGATTTTTTTTCATAAGTACATTTATGTAATCAAAAACTCTACAATACTTGTCTCCATGGTCTTGCAGACCGCTGGAATCCTCTATTTTCTAAAATAAAAAATTGCCATATCCCCTCTCATCATCGATTGATTAACAAATAAATTAAACGTAAAAAATCAAGATAGAAAATTCCCAGCCCTCCCTTGCACTATGCCAATACTAAAAGTAGTGGTAGCAGAGAACCTTCACTCACAAAGGTTTGTCTCCTTCACTCCATTTAAACCAAGGTATATACAGTGAGAAGAAATGTATTTATTTTTCAATTTAATAGCCATTTACTTTTAAATAATAAACTAACTCTACATAACAATTTTACCAGTGGTGTAATCATACAGAATATTATTTTATTTTCTCAATAAAAGTTACCACCCCTCTTTTCCAGCCTCACACATGGTTTCCCTCTATGGACCACAAATCACACTATACAGTAAAACCCTGTTTTAGTAGAATAAAACCAGTGATATGCTTCTTCGTGTACGTAGACCTTGTGGCTGGCAGTAGTATAGACTATGTACATAATAGGACAGTATCCAGCTGTGGAATGGTCTGTGTCTGGACTCCGGGGCCACCTACACGTCTGGACATTTTTGTTGTTTTTGTTTCAGCAGATACATACATATATATAACCATTATTAATCAATATGTGAAGTGTTGCTCCTGTGCTATACGGTTGGCAAAACAACCAAAAGGCTGGGACATCCCAAGTGGTTTCTTGATTGAACTCTTACACGTTTTCCCTGGGAGAGAAAAATAAGGAGAGAGTGTTTAAAACGACACAGGTTACATACCAAGCTACAACACTGAAAGCACTCTTAAAAAGTATGCTAGGTAGATTTCCCACTGGTATCTCATGGATATCCTCATATTAAACTATGGTGTACAAACACACCCTAGTGTCCATGCAACTCAAACAGTGATAACCATACTGCTGCGTTCGTGTGCACGTCCTAATCCCAGAAGATTTTTCTCTCGTTTGTGCCAGGCAAATATATTCAGAACATGCACAATAGGAATTCTGGGTAGTTGCTTTGTTTTTTATAAAGTTCTCAAATCTTCTGAGCATCTCATCAGATTTGAGCATCTCATCAACTACTATGTAGAATGGGAGGAGTTTCAGGGTTCTCATATCAGGACTGTATGTTTGGGAACAAGTCAAACTCGTTCAGTAAGATGAGCTGTTATGTATAAGGTCACATACAGAAAAAGACTGCTATTGGTTAGAATATTAAAATCCCTGATAACCCAGAATTCCTACAGAGGAATTCAGTTCCTCGGATAGCAGCAAGTGTCACAATGACCATACTACAGTTGGACCTACAGTAGAACCTTACATACTGTACAAGGTTAGAGTGTCTGACTTGGCACACACACATTTTATTTGCATCTACAGACGGAGACAAAAATATACATACATACACAACACACACACACACACAAGTGTACACAGACAGACACACACACAAACACATACACACAGACAGACAAGATGTACACACGTACTGTAATTATATTATCACCCACCCACTGGGACACATACAGTACAGTACAGTAAAACCAAACAGAGTTCAGGCACAAAGTCAAAGTCCCTTGGATTAAATCACAACCAAACAAAAACCCCGCACTCACCAAAACTAAAACACCAAACCAACTGAACATGGGGGATATGTAAGAATGATAATCATGACAAACAACAAAAAGGAACCTAATCAAAAACAAAATCCTCAACAGGAAACCATTATCATTACTATTGCTTTTGGCAATGGAATATAGGCTACATTATAATCATACAAAAAGCATGTCATGATAATCAATTGCTTACAAAACCTGTGGTATACTGACAGTAACTGATCAGTGTTTGCTGATAAAACCAAGAGAGGAAATCACAAGGCACCAAACACACTTCATGGTTGCTATAGGAACTGCCATGCAGTAGAGCATGGTGAATCAAGGCAGCGGCCCAAAATAAAATTGCTAATGGCAACCATCACAGGCAATATCGCCACAGCAACCAACACAGGCCAATTAACTTACAACTGTGAGAGGAAGGGGGGGAGGTTTTAGCGGTTGCTAGGCAACCGTTGCCATAGCGACGCAGTCTCCGCGACTTATGTATGGACGGGAAAGTCTTGAGAGTGGTATGATGTTTTTTTTCAGGAAAATGACAGCACAAAAACAATAAATAAAAAGTAAAAAAATAAATTAATGACGGATAATTGTTGTCTTTAATCCTATCATAGAACACTTGTTAATCAAATATTATCTGGATTATGTCAGACCTTCTTGCAGATAATGAAACATGCTGTTTCTAGCCATTAGACACAACAGTGGGACTGCCCACATCTAAATAAGGTATATATGTGAAAGCAATATGTCATATTGTAAACTACTCCTGCTTCGAGGCTCGTTTGTTTAGTTCCAGTCAACAGATAAACAACCACTATAATGCCCTAGAGCATATCCTCCCCTTCCCCCGTACCCTACCTCTCATACACTCTCCCACTGTCTGCCAACACCCCTCAGCACCCAGCCTCCCTCTCTCTCTCTCTCTCTCTCTCTCCTTTCTCTCTCTTTCTCTCCTCTCTCTCTCTTCCTCCTCCTTATCGTACTCACCTGCTCAGAGTGGTCTAGCAGCAGGCTTCAGTAGGGCCTGTTCGCATCCTTGGGCCTCTTTAGCTGGACCTTGAGTCTCTTCATGCCAATCTGGAAGCCGTTCATGGCCTGGATGGCAGTCTGGGCGCTGGACGGGTTGTCGAAACTCACAAAGCCTGACGAGGAAGACAACGAGACAGTTCAGGAGGGGAAGAAGATGGGTCGTGTCATTCTCCGATATAACCCAACATGTTAGCGATGCCCTGTTGCATTCTGCCACAGATCTTCACCGCTCACCGAAGCACTTGCTCTGGTTGGTGGCGCGGTCCACGAAGACCTTGGCCGAGATGACGTTTCCAAAGGGCAGGAACATCTGCAGCATCTCAGAGTCGGTGAACTCCTGTGGCAGGTGGTAGATGAAGATATTACAGCCCTCTGGACCTTGGGAGAGAAGGAGGAGGAGACGAGAGGAGGAGGAGGAGAGACCGACAGGACACGGCGACATTTAAGACTTCTCGGAGTGTTCGACAGGGATTTTTCTCTGTGTTTTTTTCTGTCCTAATCCCTCCCCTGAAAATGCATGTAAAATGTATGTGACTGTGGACACGTGTGGAATGCTCACCCTCCCTCTGCTGGAGCTGCTGCGGCTGCTGGTGCTGCTGGGCCACTAGTGTGGGCTGGTGGGGGAACGGCTGGCCAACCAGGCCATAGGCAGCAGGGTAGGTAGCTGTGGGCGAGCGAGAACAGGTTAGCATTGAGGACTACTAAGAGAGGGAACAGGAAGGGAGAGCAATGAGGAGAGAGAGGCATTTCAAACTTCGATGGACAGTTTTAGACACAGATTAAGACTAGTATTGGAGACAATCCACTATATATTCGGTGGTCTAGGACTAGTCTTAATCCAATGAAACCAGGCAAAAAAAGATGTATCTCCCCGTTTCAGACTGACATATCTCTGGACAGTGGAAAAGTACAGCTGTCTCACCTGTGTAGTGCTGCATGCCTGTGTATGCCTGCTGGAGGGGGTCCAGGACAGGACTCTGAGCTGGGGGAGAGAAGGGGGAACCATGGAATAAATGGCTGTATGCAAACTTGCTATTTGGAGCATACAAATACCCATGCTCCAAATAACACTGGTCCCTCCTACAGCTTTCGCTGCTTTGCTCTGAGCAATGATGCCCGCCAGAAGCTCGATAATACAGTATATATTCTGGAATGAAATTGTCAGTTTTCTCTCAGTCCTACTACATGATTGCTGACTATGTCCTGTATCCTGTATCGTTGCGTTGGGTACCTTGATAGGCATGAACCCCGTTGGTGTACAGGGTTTCAGATGCCGACTGCCCATTGGGCGGAGCTGGCACTGCTGGGTAGCTGTTGACGGCGATTGGTGGAGGCAGAGCAGGCACTGGGGTGGCCGCGATAGTGGGCGGGGTGCTGGTCCCTGGAGACATTGTCCAACCGACACAGAGACATAGACAGAAACACAGGCATAAATACACTGTATGGGGGAAAGTGGCAGAGTGTATGGCCAATTTGCTTACTCTCTCTAGACAAATGCACTTTATTGTAAGTCGCTTCGGATAAAAAGAGTCCTCTAAATTTTATTATGTGTAGCACTGTACAGACATGAAATAGAATCAATCTGTCTGTCTGTCTGTTTATCTATCTATCTATCTATCTATCTATCTATCTATCTATCTATCTATCTATCTATCTATCTATCTATCTAAATGACTAAAATGTAAAAACAAGAATGTGACCAAGCGAGACAGAGGAAGGGATGACGTCGGGGAGGTCGGAGGTGAGTCCTTACCTGAGGAGGGGGTGAGGGAGGCGATGGGTGTGGCGATGATGCTGCTGGGGTTGAGGGCGGCCAGCTGCTGCATCTGCACCGCCGCTACCGTGGCAACGGGAGACAGGTAGGCTGACTGGGCGACCAGAGCCTGCTGCTGCACCAGCTGAGAGGGGGGGTAAGAGTCGGAGGGGGCAGAGAGAGAGAGACCAGATCTGTCATTCATCCGCTCTGTCCTCAAGGAAGACTGGATGGAAGGATGCATTAGTGACCTGCGTCTGGGCTCTCTGAGGGAAGGGGAGGGGGGGGGGGCATACTCACCGCCTGCGTGTAGGCGTTGTAAGCCCCGAGGTGTAGGGTCATGGGGCTGATGACCCCCAGCTGGGACGCCACCTGCTGCATGCGCCGGATCCCTCGCTCCTTCTCCGAGTCGGCGAATTTAACCACCAGGCTGGAGGAGGCACCCTGCAGAGAGGGAGGGATGGAGAGATGGAGAGAGAGAGAGAGCGATGGAGGGATGGAGAGATAGAGAGAGAGAGGGAGGGATGGAGAGGGAGGAGTGGAGGGATGGAGAGAGAGAGGGAGGGATGGAGAGAGGGAGGGATGGAGAGAGAGGAATGGAGAGAGAGGGAGGGATGGAGAGAGAGAGGGAGGGGTGGAGGGATGGAGAGAGAGGGAGGGATGGAGAGAGAGGGATGGAGAGAGAGGGAGGGATGGAGAGAGAGGGAGGGATGGAGGGATGGAGAGAGAGGGAGGGATGGAGAGAGAGGGAGGAGTGGAGGGATGGAGAGAGAGGGAGGGGTGGAGGGATGGAGAGGGAGGGAGGGATGGCGGGATGGAGAGAGAGGGAGGGGTGGAGGGATGGAGAGGGAGGGAGGGGTGGAGAGAGAGGGAGGGATGGAGAGGGAGGGAGGGATGGAGAGAGAGGGAGGGATGGAGAGGGAGGGAGGGATGGAGGGTTATTTCAGAGGGAAAATAACACAACGCCACACTGTGACCTACAGCACAGTCATGGGAGGACGTTTCACAAAGACTCTGTTCTCGTACCTAGGAAGGTGTGTGAAGTGTGTTTGTAGGAGTCTGGCCAAGTGTGTCAGCGTTAAACTGTTGGTGGGTCATGCACGATTAAGTGTTAAATAAGGACTTAAAATGAGTGTGTGTGTCTGTGAGTGTCTGTGCATGTATGTGTGTGTGTGTGTGTGTGTGTGTGTGTGTGTGTGCGTGTGCGTGTGTGTGTATGTGTGTGTGAAATGTGCATGTGAGGCAATGACTGACCGGTAGAGTACGGCTCCCGTGCAGAGCGCTAATGGCTGCCTGTGCCTCTGCGTTGCTCTGGTACTTCACAAACGCACATCCTACGGAACGCAACACATTGTTACCAAACCTGGACCCCCTCCACACACACACACGGATGCACGCACACACCCTTATAGTAGCCTATTGTAAGACAAAACACTGTAGCACAAACATTTATGTCCCACATAAATACATTTACAATGATCTAACATTCAACGCTTCATCAGTTATTGCTGCATCATTAACTGTGGTCCACAGAACATTCATTGCTTCATCAATCACAGCTCATAAACCGTGCAACGCGTCATTAGCTATGACCTATAAAGCCTATGCCATCATTAGCAATGCCTCGCACAACAAACACAATATCAGACTTTTACATTCGGAGTGTCAAGCAACGCTGCGTGATTTACATGTGACCAGTGTTGACGGTACTGATATCTTTAGAACAATTTGACTAATGCTGTCATGTGTGTGATGTGATGACCCATTACAGCTCAGCTCTTAGGGGCGGGTTCTGTCCAAGAATAAACATTTTGATTTTTCCTTTATGTCATTTCACAGAGGTTCTCTATTGATAATTTGAAGATTCTTTGCAGTCCAAGGATCCATTTTAAGCCAGGTCCAGGGGCACTGGTCCTTGGTATTTGTACAAAATGATCCTGTGTGTAAAGGTTCTGTGTAGAATGGCTCTATGTAGAATGGTTCTGTTTATTGTGGGTCTTTATAGAACGTTTTGGTGTATTTTCTCACCTTTGCTGGTTCCGTCAGGCCCGCGGAGAACGGTGCACTCCTCGATGCTCCCGAACGGCTCAAACATCTTCCTGACGTCAGTGTCCGACTGCTGCTTTCCTAGCATGCCCACAAACAACTTCCTGTCTTCTGAGGGGAAGGGTCAAGAGGGTGCACGACGGGGAGGAGGAGGAGGGCGGATGGTTAACGGAAGAGAATGCAGATTAAAAGGAACATTAATGGTTGAATGAAAAAAGGACAGGAGAGAGGATAAAAGGATGAGTGGATGAAGTAACATTCTGGAGTCAATCCAGAGAACGCAGTATAGCCTACACACTGACACGCAAATGTTCTACAAACCCCTTCGACATCATGTTTATATGTTATTATTACCCACTTTGCCGATCCTATTGTGTCAGTCCTGCTATACTCAGGTTGGCCACCAGGGAGAAGCATCAGGGAGACAGAGCATCTGGCTGCTGTGACGATCATCACCCTTTATCCTCCCTGACGGGCAGCTCCATGACGACACCAATCAAAATGTGTCTCATGTTTCCAGTACCCACTCACAAAAGCTTCTGATTGGTTGTTTGGGCGCAGACAAGATAGGGGGGGTGTTGTATTTGTGTGACAGAAAAAAACTGATACAACAGGCTATATAAGGCTGATATAACAGGTGTTATTTTTAGGTGTGTTCAGATGAACCAGAGATTTCAGTATCTTTTGGTCCAAACGAGGTTGCCGCAGCAGACCTGTAGGCCCTGAGCTGTGGGAGGTGTCATTCTGGGAGTGCTCTGTGTGTGTCAGGCATGGATTTGTGGAAATGGTGTTTGATTTTCTTTTCCGTTTGCTTCGGGAGTTGTTTGAACAGGTGTGGTGTGTGTGTGTATATGTGTGTGTGTGTGTGTGTGTGTGTGTGTGTGTGTGTGTATGTGTGCGTGCACGTGTGTGGGACAGGTGTGTCTCTTACCCCCTCTACCCTCACTGTCGGCTGGCTTAACCTGGATGGGGCGGTTCATCTGCAATAACGAAGAGATCACATCATCAGGACAGCAGTTCAAATGGCAAACATGGCAGGCGGCATATCAACAACATGATCAATATGACAAGACAGTGACAGTGTTTATTGGTGGATGCAGACAGAGTAGGCCTGTATGGTATACATAACTGGCCCGTCACTAATTCTCCCACTCGTGTTAATCCCTCTCTCTATAAGTCCTGGCTACCTCTGCTCATCTCTCTCTTTCTCTCTCTCTGTCTCTCTCTCTCCTTAATTTCTATTCCTCTCATTCTGATTCTGTACTCTATTCTGCTGTGTCTGTGGGTGATGCAGTCACATTTTCTACTCCCCGTCTCTCTCTCAGAAACGCCCTTATCTAATCCTGGCCTCCACCACCCCTTCTCCCCCTATCAGATAAAACCAGGAAAAGCACACACCCACGTGGGATTGGACAAGGGATAAGATTAAGAATGCTCGCCAGCTAATCTGGATTACAGAAGCATGCAGGATTAGAATGACTGAGGTTCTGAGCTGACAGAGAGGATGAAAAAGAGGTTAAAGGAACGGACAGAATCAGAATCAGACCTAGAGAAACTGAAACGATAGAGGAGAGAGAGAGAGAGAGCGTCCAAAGGAGAGACAGAATTAGGCGAACTTTAGCAATTTGCCAAAGCCTATCCGCAGAAAAGTTGTTTCCTCCATTGTTTGTCACAATCCTAATGAAATGAAGGAGAGAACGGGAGGAACTGAGAGGAGGAGGGCTGGGGACAGAGCGGGGGAAGGAGGGAGGGACACTATGTTAAGGGTATTTTAATGAAGGTCTTAATTATGGAGCCAGTGACATTTGAGCCAGTCACAGATCCCGCAGATCTGATTGATCAGCTGTGATCGGTCACCAGGAGACAGTATTGATCAGAGCCTGACCCAGGCTCCTGCAAGTATCCAGCATGCACAAACACCTCCTCCTCCTCCTGCTCCTCCTCCAGCAGGAGGCCCTATGTCCTAAAGGAGAGGTTCCCATTGATTACGCCAATTAAGGACAGGACAGACAGGGAGGTTTATGAAAAACCCTAACAACCACATTTGAAATCCCTCGTCAGATGTGCCCGTGTGCTTACAGTCGGTACATGGAATAGGAATTATCGAATTTGTTTACACTGCTAAATCTCCTGAGAAGCCACCCCTGAATTGACAGATTAATTTAAATAATATGTTCATAAAAAGATATACAATTATTTATTTTATTTTATTATTATTATTTTTTTAAAGTCCCCTCGGCGGGCGCAAATTATGTTATGTTATAAGAGACTGTTCACACATATATCTCCAGCCACTTCCCGGCCCCTGAGCGTGCGTGTTCCATACAGCCTCCTCCACCCAGAGAGAAGAAGCTCAACCACAGTGGTGGCGAGGACAAGCCGAGCAGATGGTGGAGTAGATTGGAATTAGAACATACAAGAGGGGGACTTGGAGAAGGGCAGGCCATCGAGGCAGCGCCACTCCAGATCGGCACGGCAACCAGCTCCGCTCTCTCTGACGAAAGTCCCCCCCCTCCCCCGCCCTCCCCGCACAGCGGTCGCCATGGCAACCCCGCAACGAGATCCGTCCACAGCAGGTAAACAAGGTTGCCCCGAACGACGGGCGGTGGCGGAGGAGACGAGAGAGGGGCGAACGAGAGGAGAGACCAAGCGAGGAGGATAGAGGGTACTTCTAGGTCGAAAGATAGCAGGATTAAGTGTGTGTGTGTGTGTATGTGTGTGTGTGTGTGTGTGTGTGTGTATGTGTGAAGGGGCAGTGAAACAAAGGAAAATTCAAAATGCCTGTTGAACATAATTACGGCCTCCACAGCAGATGTGAGAGCTGTGAATCCCGTCTTCCTTTCTCTTTCACTGAGACAGACATTTTAATAATTTTCATACTAACTAAACAAAGTCTGTACACACTGACACTGGCAGACTCACATGTGTACACAGACACAATCGCCTGCTCACATTGGCATCAGCGCCCGTACACACATCGTTAATCTTTCCCTCTGTTATGCCGGGGGGGGGGGGGGGGGGGTTGTGGATTTCACTGGGATTATGAGATATTAAATCCATAGATTATCCAATCAAATCACGGCATGAACTCTGTCCCTCCAAGGCACATACAAATACAGTACAGATGTGTGTGTGTGCCAGCTCACACCAACACGCAAACACACACTCATACAAGGCTAAAAGATAGAAAAAGAGCGTTTGTAGATGGCGGTTTTAATCACAGTTTTCTCTCCTCTCGTGCCGTCTCAGAAGAGAGCATCTCATAATCTCTGCCCCCCACCCCTCCCCTCCCCCCCGCTCGCCGGACCCAAACAGGCGGCGCTCTGAGAGGCTGACACATCTCTGTCATCTGTTTTCTCTCCCATCTAAATCGGCTCGGCCGATCTGCCAGAAGAGCAGTGACTCTGAACAGCAGATATATCAACAGTGACCATCGCTGGCTCTTTAAAGAGCATTTACGGAGTGGGAGGGAGGAGGAGGGGGGACAGGGATTGGAGAATGGGGGGTACAAAGACAATTTTCTTTTTTTGCCTCCCTCCGCTCCATCACACAGCTCTGGTCATTGCATCGCGCCGGTTACCTAGCAACCTGGCATCCCTCGTCCCCGCCGTCTCCAGGCAACGAGACCTGCGACCATAATCAACCTGCCGTCCCATCCCCCTCTCCTCCACTCTCAGCTCTCTCCCCTCTCATCACACAAACATTCACCAACACTGGGACACACACGCACACACACAAACAAACACACAGGCACATGAATGCTAGACCAGACGCAGGTGGAAACAGTTGTAATCACACCGAGGCACAAAGACATGCTGAAAATGAAATGAGGCAGATAAACACTCACACAAGGTGCTGAATACAGAGAGAGATAAATGAAGAGACACAGAGAAAGACATAAATAAAGCAACAAAGGCTGGCACTTGAAAAGAGATGCACACAAAGACAGTCTACAGACACATTCTCTCTCTCTCTCTCTCTCTCTCTCTCTCTCTCTCACACGCACGCACGCACACACAAGCACACACGCACACGCGCGCGCACACACACACACACACACACACATAGGTACATACTCTCTCCTCATCAAGGCAGGAGGTCTCTGATATTCACTCCATCAGTCAGTGAATCAATCCAGCACAAAGAGACAGACAAGTTCACGCTTGTACGGGTCAGTAATGCGTAATCAATGGACCCGTCGCCGGGGTGTCAGTCCAACAGCCTCGTCATGTCTGTGTCTCCACACTGGGAGGGGTCAGGAGAGATGATCTGGTACAGAGCTTTTCCTCTATGTTATCTTTAATACATGCAGAAAGGTACAAACTTGTAATACGTGTGTCAGCTTGTGTCACAGTGCTTCAATTCCAACAGCACAGAGGAGTCGCTTCAAAATCCTTCCAATATACATGTCAAGTGCTGTTTATCCATGCAGTGTGCTACTCGACGGGGAAAGAGCTAAATCATGGAGGGATTTCTGTGCTCATACAGACAGGCTGCTGTAGTGTCCTAGTTATTTTGTGTGGTTTAGTCAATTTAATTCCACCTCAAGTGCTATATACGACATATATATATATATATATATAGAGAGAGAGAGAGTGAGAGATGTCTATCCATGAAAAATGTATATCCCATGTCTATCAGCTTAAGCACAAGCCCCTGTTCCACTGGGTTCACAGAGCCTGATGAGTTCAATCATGACGAGGGCCCCCTCTCCACTCTGCTCACACACTCCCGTACCCCCACCCCCTTCAGCACACACTCACACACTCCTGTACCCCCACCCCCTTCAGCACACACTCACACACTCCCGTACCCCCACCTCCTTCAGCACACACTCCCGTACCCCCACACCCTTCAGCACACACTCACACACACACACACTCCCGTACCCCCACCCCCTTCAGCACACACCATCTCTCTCAGTAACAGATGTCTGCATTTAAGCTGATAAACACACTGCCTCAGTACCCCCTTATCCCGACCAATCCCCCACCCCCCTACCCTCTTCAACCCCGCCCCCCCCCCCCCCATGCCACCCGCTGCTCATTATGTCAAACTTTCATTCATTTCTTCCCCCCTTCCCCCATCCTCCTCTCTACCCCCCCCCCCCCCCCCTCCATCCTCCTCTCATTCATCCAATTTCTCTCCAATTCACACCCATTTACCCACCCCCCCCATAAATCTAATCAACATCCATCATCACTACAGTCACCCCAGAGTGACACTCGAGCCGGGGCCCTTTACACAGAGCAGGCAATCTGAACAATACTAGCACTGCGACACCCCCGGCGCATACTGACAGACATATACATATGCAAATGCACACACCCGCGAACGCACGCACCCACTTCACCCTGACGGGACCTGTCGAGAGCACGCGTGTGCTCAGATATAGGTTACCTAGGCTACATTCGTCATCCCCCACTGACAGGCGTGACACAGAGGCAGAGACGGTGTGAGCGAGCCCTGCCGCCCTCCCCTCACTCCCAAGGAGATACAGTACACGTGCGCTCGGAGCGCGCGGCACACGCTGGGAATGTGTAATTAATGTCATACAGGGGCGCTTATTATCGTTTCAGACGACTCCCAGACCACATCTCTGTCAGTATGTCTGGACACTCTCTAGCTCATTATGGATGAGGACATTTCAAGCTTAGTCAGACGCTCCGACAAAAGATGACGTCTTTCCTCTCATATAGGAAGGGAAAAGACCTTGGAGAATGAACAGCTTTTCTACACAAAGATCTCAGAGCTTCTTCTTTGAGATCCTGGATTGTGTTCCTCCCTGACAAAAACAAATGTGCACGTGTACGCACGCATGCAGATACACACACACACACACACGCACGTGCGCACGCACACTCCATCCCCCTCTTCAGTAAACCATGTCAGACTGAGCACCTGCCCTCCCCTCCCCCACAAAACACACACACACACACACGGTATACAGATGCAACCCTAATCACAAACAATCTCAGTCCTACTCAGTACATCACACCTCATGTATCTCCACGCACTGCTACACCCTAGGAGAATAGACTACATCTAAATATGCCTCATAATAAAAATGTGTCTTGAATATTGAGATATTATTCAAAGGCAGATTTGGATGAACATTCTCCACTGTTATTTTCTCTGGTTGAAATTCCAGCGAAGCAGAGATGAATTATAATATACTGAATAACTAAATCACTGCATTGAGCGGCTGACCTGAATCGGTGGGGAAGGCCATGGTGAAGACACACACACAAACACACACACATATGCGTATGCATGCAGACGCGCACACACACACACACACACACACACAGGCCTACAGTACATATTTACCAGGCGGAGATAAAAGAGGATGCGATTGAGAAGGGGGGGAGTAGAGGGTTGTTTTTTGGGGGCGGAGACACATTGGGTACTGTATAATATAATTTTAAAAAGCAGAGAGAGCTGAAAGAACAGAAGACAGAGAGGGTGTTTGGAGGGAATGCCGAATAACTCCTGGCTATATGGCTTTTGTTTATCTGCTTGTCAAGGCCTCACAGAGGCAGAGCCCGGTTCCAGACCGGGCCAGGCCAGGCCAGACCAGACCAGACCAGACCAGACCAGACACACAGCGGTCTGGCAACAGGACTCGGGCAGGCAGCACTGAGAGCAGGGAGTACAGAGATAAGCACGGAGGAGGATGAGAGGACAAGCTGAGCTGAGAAAGACAGAGGAGGGAGGGCAAACGGCCCAAATGTGACTCTGTTTCTCTCTTCCTGTCTGCAACTGTCTGTCTCTCTCTCTCTCTTACTCTCTCTCTCTCTCACACACACACACACATCTGAATGTGCTCTGGCACCGCCCCCCCCCCCCCCCCCCACACCCCCTCTCCCATGTTAGTGAGCCTGGAGACGGACCTACTCTCACACCTGAAATTAAAACACAAGGCCAGGTGCCGCTCAGATCGGACCATCTGTTCACCCCTCCCCTCCCTTGCTCTCTCTCTCTCTCGCTTTCTCTCTCTCTTGCTTTCTTTCCATCTTTCTCCTCCTCCTCCTCTCGCCATCTACATCTGCCTTTCCACTGCCTGTGTATTGCGTGGAGAAATAGAAAAGCATGAATACGAGTACGCCGCTGAGAGTTAATGACATCCTTCAGCCTCGCTGTGCACCGCCGGTGTTTCTCCCTGCCTTTATAATTGCTTTCATGTTATTTCTTTGTGGCATCGATGTGAGACGATGGTGACGTTAATTATTCCTTGGCAGTGCAGGTGCTATTAGATGACAATTACACCACAGCTGGTGGTGGGGGTGGGGTCGGTGGAGGGGGGTAGGTTGTTGTCCGGAGGGTGGGGTGGTGGTGGTGGTGGTGAGGGGGCGGGTTGTAGCTAATAATGTGGTTTTCATCATTTTGGGGGGTAGTGGTGGGGGTACACGGGAGGGGGGTAAAGGTCGGTCTTGGACGCTTTTACAAGGCTTAGGGTAAGAAGGTCTGGGGAAGGGGGTCACTGGGGAGATAGATGGATGGGGTAGAGATGGGGGAGAGAAGGTTTAGTGACGGGGAAACCTGCACGCTGATCTCCTCAGAGAGGTCAGAAAGGTCAGACTACTGTCATGCTAATAATAACCCCTCCCCCCACGCTTTTTCTTTTACCATATCTCTCTCTCTCTCTCTCTCTCTCTCTCTCTAATCATCTCTTATTCTCTTACGACCTGACGCCTAACCTCACCCTTCCCTGTCTCCGAACGATTAGAGCCCCAGACAAAAAAGGAAAAGCAGAAACCCTCGTCTGAATAAAATCTCGACAGGAAGACAGGGAGAGAATTAGTATGAATAGAGGAGTCCGGAAACAGGCTTGGCCCTAATATCCTGCCTGCCTTGCCTACAGTCTGTTTCTATAGAGACCGAGTGGAGAACGTCTGTCATGTCACATTCTGATCTATAAATGTCACTTGGCAGCACACCTGCTGTCTGGTTATGCTAATAAAGCGGGGTTAACTTTAATTAGAATGCATGGGTGAGGAGATAGGGGTGAGGGGGCAGAGAGATAGAGAGAGGATGAGAGAAAGAGACAGAGAGATAGTTTAGCGAGGGGGGGGGGGCAGGGGCGGACATAGAGAGACAGACAGAGAGGGAGAGGGGGGAGATGGGGAGAGAGAGACAGATAGGGAGAGAAAAGACTCCAGCGTAGCCCTAAGCTTTCACCTTCCAACCGAAGATGTGTAGGCAGATGACTAAAGACCTAACTGGATGCGTCACATACGGAGAACAGAGAAAGCAATCTCTGACCTTTCTCCTGGGCACATCAGCTTGAGGGGAGAAGTCAGGCTCAAATGTCAGAGAGAGTTAATATTTCTGTGTTACACTGTGCACTGGGCTGGAATGCCACTTTCTTTTCCCGCTCTGTGCTCCCAAGCGAGTGTGTACCATGGCTGCTGCCCTCGCTGAGTGTCAGGAGTGACTCAGAGAAAACACTCACCCCTGGTAGTGTCTTCTGTTCATGCAGTGCATTCTGGGCCTTCAAGGCAGACTCTCGTGCGCAGTACGTCAGGAAGGCGCAACCTGGAGACAAAATGGGTCGGAGGGTTAAACTCCATTCCTAGTACATATAGAGAGGTGAGCTGAACATATAAAGACTGTGTTTTCATATACAAGAAATTAGATTATTTTATTTTGCCTTTATATCAGTCTGTCGTGAACTATAACGTTGAATGTGTTGTGCATGAACATAAAGCTGATAGTGTGAGACATCCTGCGTAATTCTGTCAGCTCAATAAGTCCCTGTCCCATGAACCTCTGTAGACCCTGAACACAAACCTTCCCTCTCCCACATGGAGAGACACACCACAGGTACCCTTCAGACATGGCTCAATATCATACAATATGTGTAATAAGGGAGGTGTCCCCCCCTAATGACAACATTAAGACTTTATGAGACCTTCGACAGCCCTTCATGGAGGCCTCACAAATCATTCATTATGCAAACGTAATGCCACATTAAAGGTAGTAAAAGAGTAATGCTACATCTGGCTTAACACCAGATGTAAGGGCCTCTTGAATGAAAAATAAATACATTTGCTTGTAAATGATTAGTTAAGTATCTGTGTCTGCCTTCAAATTGTCAGGTGTGGAGGTGAGATTTTGCATGGACCTTATTGCAAACAAATTATCCCTATTTGTCTGAATAACTAAGCATCATATATGCAGAAATGCCTGCTTTTGCGTGATATGACAACTTTTTCGCACCTCATACAGCCAAAACATGGGAAAATAGTTTCCTCCTAGCTCTGAAGACGCACATAGACGTTATTGGCTACTCTCTCACCTTTGTGCATTCCCGTGTATTTGTCCTTTATCACCGTCAACTCATAGATCTTCCCGAACTGCTCGAAAATTGGCTTCAGGTCCTTCTCCTCCAGGTTCCGGGGAATTTGCCCGATGAAGAGCTTGATTGCGTCGGCCTCCTTCATTGAGACGTCGTGGGATGGGAACGACCCGCTGCGTCCCGGGAATGACACTAAGACACTGGTCAGGGACAGCGGACTAGACAGATCTTCGGACGAAGTGGAGGTGATGATGGGTGTTTCTTATAGATGGTCTGGAGACGAGAAGAAAGGACAGGTATTAGAATAGGAGATTAATATAACAGTCTTTATGGATAGAATTATATAAATTATTCAAGGTTTAAACAATTATTATGGACAGAGTAACAATCAGTTGATGATAGTCGTGCAAAAACGAATTTTGGTAATAAATACAAAAAAATAGAGCTAAACTTAATTCTGAGTTGTAGGCTTATGATAGGCTATAGCCTAGCAAAGATAAACTATCACTGATCCAACAAAATTAATTCAATAACAAGGATAGTTATGGTAGGCTATGTATAAGCTATTATGCTCGCGACCCCTCACTGTCTTCGATCAAATATTTACATTACAATATAAATACACTGGGAATAGCAACAAGATGATCCTTTGTTCAGTCCTCTGTCGGTCTTAGCAGCCCATAGCCTACAGTAAAACATGACTGTCGGTGTCAACACAGAGACCTATTGGTCCCTTTGTCAATGTATGGTGGAAATAACAATGACTTGAATATCATCTCCAAATGTATACAAAAAATCAGGAGGAAAACAAATTCATCACCTACTTGGGGTGTGATCCTCTTTTCTTGCAGCGGTTCGTTGAGATCTGCACGTAGGCTATTGCCCAATATTGGTGTAGCCTAATAGTAGTTACTATGGTGCGTGTCTTTTCTCCAATTCAATTCATTGGTCTGTAGCCTAAATCCGGACCTATTCAAGTTAGCCTACCCTCTACGAGCGCACGTAACAAATCCCAGCGACTGTCCTTTAGCTGGCATGAACATGCGTCTGCTTTTTTTATCTCGTTGTTTCCTGATGATCTTTGTATACAAAATCTGTTGTCCACTCTAAATGCAATCACAATAATATTCTATAGGCAATCAAAATGAGAACCCTTTAAAATCAAACGGTTGGTAAAATGATAGGCACCCTATGTTCCAAGATAGGGAATGGTATTGCCGCCGCTCGTTCCCGTATTGGCTCCCCCTCTCCGTCTGTGTGTAGACCACTCTGTTGCTTTTGACGTCGTAAGCCGGTGTCTCCCTCCCTGTCGATCTCTATGCTTCATCCCTCCTCTGGGTTGTAACACGCCGTGATGTCTGCCGGGAGGGAGCGTCTGCAATTCAAACAATGACTCGCAAGGAGGAGGATATAAAGACTTTCATTACTTTCACATTTTGGTGATGTCCACATAGATTGGGCATATTTAAAGGCCATGGCATCATTACACAATAAGTACATACATAATACGACTGGATATGTGGCATGGGTTTTATCGAGTTTTTCGTCCGTCATGTCTACTGTGCACAGACGGACGGTCCCCGACATCAAGGAATGCAAATCCGTCTTTTGTTCTCGCAGTAGCTGGCCGAGGTGCTGAAATGGTAAATGCAGTCGTGACGGATGTTCTGAGATTCTACCCGTCCTTCATCTTTTCATAAAACATTTATTACATTAATATGTCATAGGCCTATCCTATTAAATTACTGCCACGCACGTTATCATTTAATAAACAAGCGAACATGTAGCCTAAACAAAAAGCTCATATGACGTCCATTAGGCTATAGCCGACATAATGTGCACTTCAAATTGGGCTGTTGTGCACATCAAAGAATCACGAGTCGTATTAAGTTCAATAGAAGCCCTCTTTTTACACACTACTGCCAAATGACCACAGCCACAGTCAATAATCTCATGACGGTTATTTCACCGTTGTGCCCAACCACTTCTTAATTCTCTTCTAATGATGAGGCTACATGCAATCCCATCCATTGCTAAATCTCCATTCGACCCCTTCATCCCAATATTTTGGCTAGACAGGGACAGGGACTGACTGCTGACATTACACACGCAACGATTTATTGGACTTAAAATAGGCTACATTTCGAGTTAATCTCACTAAGGCAATACGAATAGGCCTATGGAAAGAAATGAATTTAGACACAAGCCCGTGTCTACATTTTCAGGCAATTTCAACAAAATGAATATCCAATAAGATGAAAAAGACATCTGACGACCAATGACAGAACGCTGCTGATGTCACGTTTTGTCATCTCAGTCACATTTCCCACTAGCCTACCGTCCTTCGACAATTGAGGGAAGAGGAACATGAGAGCTGGACCTTCATGTTTTCGTATTGAGTACTGGGCAATAAAAAGCAGTTTAGCATTTGAACCCAATAAAAACTTTATTGCTCGAGAGAAAGATACATTTGACTGTGTCTTTGGGCCATACATCCACGTGAAAAGAAACTGTAACCGTGTTTGATGTGAGCATTCGTTTTGCCTGTGCTTGAGTCAGTGCCAGACAGAATGACTCAAATACTTTTATGGAATGACTGAATAAGTGAGGAAGGACAGAGAGAAAGTCATCCTGACTCTACTTACCTAAATGTCCCTGACTAAGTGGCAATTGTGTATCCCTTAGCTTCTGTCTCTTGGCCGCTCTGTAAACCTCTTGTTGTCCACAAACTCAGTCTTCATCTGTCCTCCACACGCACATATCCAGATAGGGAAAGAGAGGACAACATTCAAACACAGATGACAGAACATTTCTTCACTGATCCACACAACACATTCTCAAAGCAAAATATAGGCTATAATATGCAAAACAATTACAGCATTGACAAAAACATTACAATACCACGAACGGTGGACACTGTAGAAGATTCTGAGGATCAGGTTGTTCTCATTCTCTCTGTTCTGCCAGGTTCTCTGGTTCCTCACAGCTCAACATTTCAGACAGCTGGGGTGGGATGAAAGGATGAGGAAGGAGAGAAAACAGGGGTTAAGATTAAGTAAAACATTTCACTCAGTGACAAAACAACATTCAAGAATGGGTCAAAATGTTTCTCTATAGGCTATGAGTCAAGAAACAAGAGCCCTGCCATACACTCGTACAAGCTACTGTAGATGCGCGTGCACATGCAATAAGTTGCACTTGATAAACTGCTGTAGGCTACAGCAACACTTTAATAGGAGTTTAGTCTCATTGCATTATTCTCAAAGTAATAATCTTCTAAATTTATGTACGAGTCCGTTTTCTCATAAATATTGCTGAATGACTTAAGTCTTCCTCACTCAATGAGCTATAACCTGTAATACGTAGTAGCCTAAATTACAAACAGGCTTCCCATTTCAAATTCAAAAACGCCTGATGTGAGGCCTACATCATTTTCCCTGAGGTTTGTGCGTCATCTGCTTTGTGTTTGGAGATCACACTTCCAGAAAGTGCTGGCACTGATTAGGCACAACTTCAAATATTAATCGAGATCTGCAGCACAAAGCTCGTCAAATGGGCGGGGACAAGGGAATGAACACCGTTGCATGCGACTAGTGTTCCATGCAAGAGCAACGTGACCCTCATTCCACACAATCAACTTGCAATTTTAAGTAACCCGCGCAAACAAGATAAACCCTGTACCCTATAATCGCTACAACCACCCCCTACTTTGTTATGTCTGGATGTTATTTCCCTACGTTAAGGTCTATTCATAGAGCGAGACGATGTAATGGGGATTTACTGACATCTAGCGGCGAGTTCGTGAACAAGCGGCTGCGCACTGCTTATCTATCCATCTACTGAAGCTGAAGTCTCCCATACCCCATGTCAAAGCAGAGGAAGAGCCCAAAGGTCAAGCCGGCCTGGAAGCCTCAGGAGAGAGAAGCTGCCCGGAGCTTATGACTATGACAGCCAACCATACACCTCAGCCCTGAAAGCATCAGAAGCCAAGTACAGGCAGCCTCGTAGAATGAGATAAACCACATCCTCAATGCCCCTACACTGTGAAGATATTTGGCCCTCCTACAGATGGGAATACAAATGCAAATAAACATCCAACTAACAAGTAAACACTAGCCCTAGTTGCAATCAGCACAAATGCAGTTAATAGCCGATTAGGCCCTTAAAATAGATAAGCCTCATGGCTTACATGGTCTAAAATACAAAGTAATGAAGGCCCATTTGTCCTTCAATGCTACAGTACTTGTCGTATTTTGAGTGACAAGCCTACAGAGATTAAGTAGAACAGACTCAAAGCTGTAGCTAAGTGTATATTCAATAAAGTGGACATCCTCTTAAAACGATCGTCTAACACGGGAGAATAAGGGCCACAGGAGCGCCATTGAAACATCAAACTAAGTATTTGACCCCTGTCCGATCCTGGCCAAGGCTGCAGCACTGCAGAAAAGCCACACCGGAAAAACTAACACCTCTGATATCTGATGAAATTCTTCTGATCTCTGTTCTATTTGAGTCGGATGTCTTCATGAAGCATGATGGAGGAGGTTGTTCTGGCCCAAGTCTCGCTTCCAAGCTATTTAACCACGGTGTGTTTCGGTGAAATGGTAAATGGAGCCCATATGGCGAGTATGAGCACTCAAAATATTAGCAAAATGATCCCCGACCGGAGGAAATAAATTGGTCTACATTGTCTATGGAGACACCAATTACTCAGGAATAGTTCAATATCAAGAAGCTTTGGGCTGCTGTTCACAAAATCACATCTATAGACCTACAGTAAGCACAATAACATATAATTGGATTGGTCTGTCCAACCATAAGTGATCTATTTAGTTTTAAGGTCAGTATGGTTTAGATTGTGTGGACAAACAATGTCATCATGATTGTCATACATGTAGTATCACAGACCATAAACTGGTCAGCCAAATCCTATTGTAAACTAGGTTAAGAGTTGTCCTATGACATTCCTAAACATGATTGGAACTAAGAATTAGAATCAGAACTAGAACGTTTAGTGGTTGTTAGAGGAGAATAATGGAAGCCGACATGACTCAGGCTGTTGGAAAAGACAGATCCCAAGACCAGGGCTGAAGAAAAAAAGACACAGTGGTTTTCAAACGTAAGTTTTTATTATAACCAGTACAAGAAAAAATTTCGCTGAAGCCGGGCACTTTCTTCTTCCCTCTCCAAAACCAACGTTGTTTCTTCTGCGGCGGAGTGAAGGCTAAGTACTTCCCCAAAAAGACCAATTTTTTCATCATTCCCCATCACTATACTCATGTCTCCCTCCGTAGGGATAACCACCAGAAACCGCTTGCGAGAATCTCCATTGCACTATGTACACTGAATAATCGCTTTCGAAATCTAACATTCAAAGTAATTTACAATCAATGTCCCCGGCTCTAGAGTGGGGTACTGTAGAAGGAATGATAAATTATAGAACACTCTCTTTGCGTCTACATAAATGTGATGTAAACAGAAAGAGATACGCTTGTACTAAACCCCATCAGATCACTGCATGAATAGATCTTTGAAACGGGACCCTAACTCTTTTCATTAAAAACTTAACAGGAGCAGAAACATAGCACTAACTAAATTTCTTTAGTTCAGATAATTTTAAATTCATCTCCTTGGCAAAAACGAATAACTGCAAATGCAGACGAAGTGATGAACAGTAGGTTGAGTAGTTTAACCTTGCCCACTCACGCAGATGTGTACACAAATGCTATGGCAGAGGGGAAGATGAATTAAAGGTGAAGTGACTCTTTTATATTTCAACAAATATTAGAACAAAAATTTAATTGAATAGCCAGATATCCACCTCTTATTTTATCCGCGGGCCTTGGAACTTCAGCGTGACAATCTTCTTCTCCGAACCTCGATTTCCATTTCTCCCATCTCTTCTCCTCCTCCTCCTTCTCCTCTTCTCCGGACTCATCTTCATTCCTTCTGGTACTGCTCCAGTTCTACTCTTCTTCAAACTACTACTCCTCCATCCCCCTCTTATGCATAAGTCATCCTCCCCACATCTTGCTCTTAAAGCACCTAATTTTCTCCTCTAATCCCTCCATCCCCCCTCTCTCCTCCATGTCTATGCGCTGGCAGTCTGGAAGTCCTCACTACTGGTCTCACCATCTGAGAAGTGACCACACAGCCAGTCACCCCCCTCGCCACAATGACATATGCGCTGTAAACGGTCAGGCGACCAGTCAGTAACGTGGCGGTAAGTGTGGCCTCTTCGGGGGGAAGAACGGGCCCCCTGGTCCACCTCCTCTCGGGTGTCCACCAAAAGGGCCCTGCCGCTTCCCTCTGTGCATGCCCCTTGGTTCTGGGCCGCGGAACGGGGGGCGAGGGGGTCCGTGCGGGAGGCCTCTGGGGTGACCAGGGTGGACAGGCCCCAGAGGAGGGTAGGGCGGCAGGTGGTGGTCAGGGTGCTGCAGTTCTAGGTGAGGCGGGAGGGGCCTCCTGTGGCCATATGGTGGAGGGGGAGAAAGGCCACGTGGCGGGTATTGGTAGAAATAGGGGTCCTCCGAGGGAGAGAGGGGGGGGGTGAGGCGCTCTCTGCCTCTGGGGTACACGGCCGAAGGGCTGTCAGGACGGCGGTAGGGCTCGTAGTCCTCTGTGTGGTAGTACTGGTCGTCTAGGTGATGGTGGAGGTCGTGGGGGTAGCGGTGGAAGTCATCGGGGTGACGGCGAGGGTCGTCGAGGGGATGTGGGTCGTCGGGGAAACGCCGGCGGTCGTCCGGGTAACGGAAGTCGTCCGGGTGACGACGAAGGTCGTCCGGATGATACACGGATTTGTGCTGGTGGTCGTGGACCACTACCGCGCCAACACGCTCGCCGCTGCCCCCACTCTCCCCGTCCGTCTCTGGGTTAGGCAGGGGCTTATCGGCGGGAGCCATCGCCCCGCCCACCGCCACGGAGCTAGGGGGGCCCTCAAAACCCTGGGGAGGAGGAGGTGCCTGGGGGATGGGGGGCAGCTGAGGGATGGGGGGCAGAGGGTTGGTGAAATACCCCGAGGCGGAGGTCCCTAGACGTGAGGGCAGGGTCTGAGGGTCCCGGGCGGCGTAGGGCTCCTGCCCCTCGCCCTGATAGGAATACTGTCCGGGTTGGGGGGCGTCGCCTCCTCTCGGCGCGACCATACCGTGCCTGCCAGGATCTGGGTAGGCGTTACCGTACCATCCTCCTCCCCTGCTGACATTAGAGTTCGCCCCTGCGTTCGTGCCACAGAAGCTCTGTACAGTGTCGCTGCTGCCGCCACCGCTTAGCGTGTTACCGGGAGGCATCCCATGGCCCCCCTCTGCCGCTGCGTACGGGTATGACTGGGTCCGTATGGGTACGCCCGGGTGTTGCTGGGAGAGATGAGGGCTATTGGGGTCCTGCCAGGCACCATCGCTGTAGGCCGTTGAAGACAGGCTTCCGTCCGTGGCCTTGGCAGCCCCGCCAGAGGAGGCCTGGGCCTGGCCGACCAGGCGGGGCTCTGTCCCCGCCGGCTTGTCCATGATCTCGTCCTGGGTGGGGGTGCCCCCGCCCTCGTCTCTCACAGGCGTCCCGTCCAGGTTCTCAGCCGCTGGCACGGGGCTGAGGTCGCTGCCCACCACCGGGGCGGGCTCACCGGCGAACACTAGGTCGAAGGCACTGAAACCGGGGTTCCCCTGGAGGAAGCTGTGGATCTTAGACTCTAGGGAGGAGGCTGGGGGCGGCTGGCCTCTATTCTGGTCCGGGCCTCCTGTGCTCTGCGGAGCCCCGGCCGGGGGAATGGCTGGGGGGGTGGAGGAGCTCTTCCCCGCGGTGGAGATCAGAGGGGAGGGCCGAGGGGGGCCTTCGGGGGGGCCTGCGGGCGTGGGGACAGAGCCAGTGGTGGGGGTAGGGAGTTTGCTTGCACTGGAGGAGTTGGATGAAGTGCTTTCAACAGGGCTGTTCAGCATGGCGGGAACACCTGAGAGACCAGAGGATACAGGGGAGAGAAGAGGTATCTAAAATGATTTGAGGCATCTAATCTCACGTAAATGATTATCATCTGAAATACACGACTGGCTGATTCCCGTTTTTTTCTCCTCATTTCCAGTCCATCATCATTCATCACATCAGCCTTGTTTAAACACCCTTGGCGTGTCTCACCCTGCGGCGTGCAGCCCTGGGCCTGTGTTCTGGAGAGAGCTTCCAGGAGGTCTGCTGGTGTCATGTCCACCTTAGACAGGAGGCTGGCCAGGGAACTGCTAGTCGGAGGGGCTGCGGGGGCGGCCTCCATCACTGAAGAGCCGGCTGCATCTGGGGCGGGGAGGAGGTAGTCTCAACGCCAGACCCATGAGAGTTCTCACGCTGATACACTTTGTAAGCTACGCTAACTACGTCATGCAGATCTCTCTATGGGTCTGCGACACTTCATGCTAAAAAGGTGTGTTCGAATCCTGGCTATTGACTGGTAGCGCCGGAATCCCAGTGGCACCAATCAGTAACGAATTTCACGATCAGGCGCTCCTACCCAACCTGACCCCGCCCATCTAAACTGGGCTAGCGTCTCTCTTTGAATAGCTGCACTCCACATAACAACATTACTACATTTAGGCCTGCATTGCAACAGTAAGTGGAAGACAATATTTTGCACTGCTAGAAGTTTGCCATTCTTCAATGAACTGAAAGATTCCAGCATCTGTGTTTGAAATATTTGGGTTTGCATTGTTGCTACGACCTGCCACTCCATTTTTTTAAAACCCCTAGACCCGCCCTCAGAAAACCAGCTAGGGTGGTGAAGTGGCACAGACTCTATTATTAAGTAGCACAGCGATTCAACTTAATATTGGAGTCTGGAGAGAGACTAGCGAGGAGGTAGTCCCTGGATAAACACAGGAGCCTGGGGTCACACCTGGGATACATGCACACATTAAGATTGGAGGAAACTAATGTTATTAAACATTGGTAGACGGTACGTCTGCACAGTCAGTTCGGAAAAGACGCCCATAGAGCCGAGTAGTGCGTCAGCCATCCCGTTAGGACATAGCCTCATACGGAAGCACTTGCAGCTGCATGACAGAGCAGTATGTTAGAAAGGCCATGGCCATCAATGAGGGGAGCGAACCGTTCAAGCGGTTACATGGTTTATAGAGGCTCAGAGAGTTTGGCATCGTTACATCCAGGGGTGAAAATTAACTTTTTGGCTCACGGGAGTCACCTGCCAAGGGGACTGTAGATTAAAAAGTCTACCGGCCAAGTTTTTTTTTTTTTCAGATAGCCTTCCGAAATCTAGTCGCCAATTGGACATTTTACCTGCATTTGGCCGGTGGCAGGTGTTAATTTTCAGCCCTGGTTACATCACTCCACCCAATGTTTTTATTCTCTGAAGCAAAGTACTGTACAATTCAGAATGGGACGCCAGAAGAGAAGCCTTCAACAGCAATGTGAATAACTAACCAGACGGGCTAAGGTTAGAACTGACATTCTGAGATATTATCATGTCAAGGGTTGTTTACACAAGGAAACAACAGTTTGACAATTATGCCCTTAACTGTTGTGATGTTCTGCAGATGTAACAGTAAATGGAACATTAGGTTCCAGGTCACATCAGGGCTGTTTATATCAGTAAACGTTGACAGATAACAGGGAGTATGATATCTTAGTAGGCTGAGGTCACTCACCACCAGTGTTCTTCATGACTGAGCTGATGCTGCTGAGGATGGAGTTGATTTTATGCAGGTCCACACTAGGCAAGCTGGCTGGGGGCATGGCTGAGGAGGGTGTGCCTTGTTTGCCAGGCACCACCTCTGTGGCCAGTGACGGCTGCGTGACAGCGACAGTATCCACTGGATTGGACAGTGCCTCAGGGACAGGACATATTACCGGTACTTGCTCCTCAACTGTCACATAAATAATGTGGGTGGGGGGAGGACAAGGAAAGTCAATCAAAGCTGCGCCTTTATGGAACAGCCCCCTGAGCCCAACCCCATTCTCCATCCACTCCACACAGCACCCCTGAGCCCTACCGACTCACCTAGAATGGTGGCACTCTCGATCTCTTCCCCCTCCGACAGCTCCATGTCCTCCACATCGCGGTTGTCTTTGTCCCCCACCGTGAACGTGTGCTTGGGGGAGCCTCCGGGGGAGGACAGGGGGCTGGGGGCCTCCCCCAGGGTGATGTCGGCCTCCTCGTCCATGGCCAGCCCGTCCAGGTCGGGGTCTGGGTCGGCCACGCTCAGTCCGTGGAAGGGCGACTCAGAGCCGGTGGGGGAGGGGGCGTCAGCGGAGGGTGAGGGGATGGGAGACTCATCCAGGTCAGGGAGCGTGGCCTTGAGGGAGTCTAGCTTACGCTTGAGGTGGGATACCCGGTTGGCAAACGTCTGGTAGGCCTGGAGAATAGGCAATTCTGGTTTCAACACTACTGACATTATCCAAGCCTGTCATTATCTAGTCCATAAGGTACTTACATTGGCGACAATCTTGACTTCCTTGTACTGCATCTCATAGAAGATGTCTGAGTTGCCCAGAGCCTCCAGCAGAGTAGGTCCTCCTTTGGACTGTTTCTCCAGGAACCTGACAAAGTCCTGCAGTTTGGCACTCCCCTCCTCAAAGTCCTTGGAGAACTTCTTTCCTCCCGCCTTATCTGGGATGAGAGAAAAGAGGTGGGATGAGAGGAAGGTAAAGAGAGTGAGAGAGAACTTTAATACATTTAAAACGAAAAGCTCCATTTGGGTCTAAACAACAGGGGTAGAGTGAGCCACGTGCTAGCTGGGCCAGGCGAGTGGTTTGTGAGATGGAGATGATAAGGTTTGATGATCGGCTATCCTGTCTGGCACCTTTGAGC
The DNA here is from genome assembly GCF_949987555.1 of Borostomias antarcticus. Classification (NCBI taxonomy): domain Eukaryota; kingdom Metazoa; phylum Chordata; class Actinopteri; order Stomiiformes; family Stomiidae; genus Borostomias; species Borostomias antarcticus. Next base: position 6,651,392 of record NC_140254.1, read on the forward strand.
TTCTTGAGAGCCTCGGTGCTGCAGACGTCCACCCTCATGGCAGCCAGTTGCTTCTCCCTCAGCTCCATCTCCTCTACGGAGCTCTGGTACTTGGCCAGTTGCTCGATCAGCACCTGGGGCTGCGCCGCAGAACACAAGGCAGGCAGAGAGTCACAACCACAGGACGTACAGCACCTTCGGTTAGGTTTGGAGGTCAAATTAGGATGTTAGCTATACACAGGCGCTCCAAATACCTCTCTAGCCATTTCTTGTTTACTACACACACACCATAGAAAATGAAAGAGAACAGGGACGGACAAAAACTGACCAGAAATTCAGCCACAATCTTGGACTTGAGAGCAGCTTGGCTATCAACCGGAGCTGAAATGACAAAAATGCACAGGGATGACGCTGAGCGATAAATTCAATAAACAAACATGAATTCATACACTTTTGGTCCAGATATTCAACAAGACCAGGTAAGCAGCTAGCCTGGCATCGCCAGCCTGATCTTGCGAGCTCACATTCTATTTCACTCCGCAGATCAGTCTGGATATCCAATCGTTCTAAGTGAATCCACTCAAACGGAGATTGGGTCATGCCAATCACAACCGTTTAACTAATATGGGGCGGGTTTAATAAGATGACGGAACAGAGGAGCACCGAGGCATTTTCGCCAACAACCAAGATGGCAGCAGCTGATGTTGAATCTGCAATCGCAACCGTATTAAATGAACTGAATGGTGTATTTTTTCTAAAAGAAGAACAAACAACTGCACTTAAAGCTTTTGTTGCTAAGAAAGATGTGTTTGCAGTACTTCCGGGTCTGGCGAAGCCAGGCTAGCAAGCTGCTGCCTGTTTACATTTTCTGTCGCTCAGCGCTATGTCAAACATTTCTTTGCTCTGATTGGTTATGGGTCTATCGAATTGCATCCTGAGGGATTTTGATCTACGCCCGTTCATAATGACCCTTGGGAATCGGAAAGCAACTGTGAGTTTCCAGACCCTTTGCATTTTTGCGAATTGCGTCTGGTGAAGCCAGGTTAGTAGCCAGAGAGCTTACAGGACAAAACATTAATCGCTTCACAATAAAGACCATAACAAATATTGATCATTCTAGATTAGGCCTTTCATAAAGTGGAGAGTTGAGTAACACAATACACTAAAGTATATGGCCCAGACACCAGTGTCCTGCTAGTCTCACCTTTGGGTTCTACAGGAGTGGCAGCAGCAGCAGCAGCAGCAGCAGCAGGGGAGTCCTCACGGACCAGGTAGGACCTTAACTCTGAGATGAGCTCGTTAGTGTACACAGCCCTCTCCTCCCAGATAGTGAGGATCCTGCCCGCTGCTCTTATCATCTGTTCACTGGAGTCCCCCACACTACAGCCGGGGAGGTGTAGGAAAAGAGAGAGAGGCTCATCAACATCATTGACATTGTTATTTGGCATGGATTGAGTAATCCAAACATAACTATTTTCTAAATAACAATGGATAAACAGCACAGTGATTAGTCTCCATTTAATGGACGGATTAGCCTTTTGAGCGTGGTTCACTTACCTGACCAGCAAGAATGCATCAGGGAGTACCTCAGCGAAGGCGGTACGGTAGACGATGGCATTTTTCCTCTTACAGTTCTGAATGACATCGTTGGCGAGGTACAACAGGTTGAGTCTGTGAGAGGCATCAGCTACAGAGAGAGTACGAGCATAATGGATCAGCACAAGGGTCGAATGAGCACACACCATGGTGGTGAGACTACATTGTTTTACTAATTGGATCATTAGTCTGCCAGGTGCTTGATCCAAGTAGAGGTCTAATGAAATAACTTAAAATGAACCCTGAGAAACAGCAATGGCCAAATGTACAGCAGCAAAGTCAAAGCAGAAGTAGGCTACGATGGTGGTAGTTAGGGATAGACACTGCCCCAAACGTGATGCTTACATCCAGAGACACTATCGATCTAAGAAAACATTGGAATAGCATTACAGATAAACCCGGGAGGTTTTCCCAGCATGGGGTCAAATAATAGCATAATACTTCACAACAAAAAATGCATGTACGCCTACTACCAAGACATAGGCTACCAATGCAGAGTTAGCAAACAGCTAGCAGTCTTGCTCAGAGCATCAACAAACAGCTTGCACATCAATCATGCTAACAAGGACAAATACCACAGACCCCTAACCTCCTCTAAAAACGACTCATGGATCCTTCACACAATTTGAATTCCAATATTTTCCTTAACAATGCATTTTAATAGCTATATCGTGTAATGCTCTTTTCTCTTGCAAGTAAAAGCTATTTACAAACAATCCTCAGAGTTGTCAAATTGACCAACTATAGTTGGCACACTAGTAGTGTGAGCGGTTCCCTGACACCGACTGTAACGTTAGCTAGTTAACTCGGTAAATAGTTTGACGTTCAGAACATATGCGTCCTATATGCCTAGCTAGCAAGTATACAATGCCTTTAGCTGCAATAACAACAACGACAACAACAGCAATAGTTTTATTTCTAACACCCTGCCATGTAACGTCAGCTACAATTAGTTAGACACGTTTGTCATATCATTCCTTCTTATATTGTGAATAGCTTGCTAGCTACATAATGAACATTCGTTTAGATGTCATGGGCAGCCCCACTGAGTGTGAACTACAACTATTTTGGCTAACAGCAAAAGGGTACTTTCTATAGTTGATCATAGATAAAATATTTTCGAGCACAATTAACGGGCAAGACAGAGATATGTGCGTTTTCTGTCTTGCGGTTTTGTTTACACTGACTGGGCACCGGTTGCGAAGATGACTGCTCTGCCGCAGTTACTAACTCTAGTCATTGCAGTTAACACAAAACGAATAGATATTAGCTAACTTTAGCTATCTAGCTTAGCTATCCAGCCAAGTAACTTACATTTCCTTAACCATTTCATCCAGTACCGCACGATTTGGCTGTGGTATTTCTTGTTCTCGATGCACCAGTTGGATAGTCCTTGAATAGATTCCATTGTGTTTGACACTCCTTGGAACCGTCGGTCCAGAGATGAGTCCCAGGCGGCAGGCGAGTGACTGTGGCCGCTTGAAGCACCACTTCCTGCAGCCATTTCCACGCACGACTAGCCCTCGCTTGTAGCTGTATCGGTAGGTTAGCCTAGCTAGCTAGCTAGCAATGACCATGCACACGGGGCACTTTGCTGCCCGCGAAGTAGTTAGCACTAGCTACATTTAGTACCAATGTACAAACCAGACAACGCCGTAATTAAAATGAATTTAAATACCTAGCGTGTTAAAGACAAAACAGTGCTACAAAATGTTATTTCCTTCCCGATACTTCAGTACGACTTAGCTAACTAGCTACATTGTAGTTCAGTTGACTGGTCGTTATGGGTGCACTTGTGACAGTCACAGGCGGGAGGCAAAGATAACCAATAGGCAGCGATATCCAATATAACGTATATATGGCGCCACCCTGTGGCTGTCTGGGGTGTGAACACTGGCACATAGAAGAGAAATCAAAGTGACCCTTTACAAGAAAGTTCATGCCTTATACCAGGACAGGGGATTCAATGGACCCTTATTTGACTCTTAAAACTCAGCTCAAGACTCATCTTTTCAGACTAGCATCTGTCTAGCCTCCTGTGGTCTTTTATGTGTTTATTTGTCCTGTATTTGGGGGCTTTTTGACTTCTTTTTTTACAATTTGTATTGATGGATTTGTGAAGCACTTTGAGATCCTGTCTGTGAAAGGTGCTATATGAATAAAATTTACTTACACCAAAGTGTGTCAATTGGTTGAGAAACTGAACAGGCATTCTAGTTTTGATGAACAAAACAATAACATTTTATTTTTTTATCAAAGCATTGCCAGGGTTTCCAACATTACAAATGTGAAAAGATTATTTTTAACCCAAATGTATATATTGTGTTTAACCAAGATATATATTAGATGTAATGGAGAATATTGAAAAAGAGACGGGAAGACAGGGTGCATTGGAGAAGTAGATGGAGCAGAGTAGAAAAAGTTATAAAATATCCATCTAAACACATCTATTTGTCTTATTTGGATAAGATGCAAGAGATGTGTAATGTTTGCTTTTGAGCACAACCATAAGTACAGTAGAATACACACAATATATTTCTTGTTGAGTAAAAAACATTTTTAAACCCATGTCAAAGTTCACAACTTGACAATTTTTTACATGTTTTAGGAAGGCTTTTTAAGTCACCTAAGTATAGGTTTTTGCGATTGCACTGTGATTTCATCCACAGTAGCTAATGGTGAACGGATCAAGTCATCGTTCAGTCATCCATGCATCACTTTATCTTTGTTCAACTAATGAACATTTCCCTGTATGATTGTTTCTCAAGTTACTAAAGTCAGTACCCAGCACCTCTCAGTTCTCCCCATCTACATAGTGTAGTTACCACTCGAGTGACAGACATCAGGCCACCAGGGATAGAGGGTCATTCAACATGAATGATATTGGCTTAGCATAAACATGGTGGTGGTTTAATACCCAAACACTTATGCCATCCTTTCAATGCAAGAGACCTGCCTAAAAATAAGGTTGTGTTCCGAGTCATCATGTTTTCTGTCAAGAGTAAAACACATGTCAGATTGACAAACACAATAACTATTCCAACTAGTTGTAAATCACTAGTAAAATGACATGGAGTATGTCTGAAATGTCCTAACTGTGAGTCTCATAATGTGCAATTTACCATTTCAAACCCAAGCTAAAACCCATTTGCAAGTTATTTTTGGCCAAGCAATTTTCTTTTGACACCAAAAGAACACCTGACATCAATTGTATCAAAAAAGTTAAGACTACAAATCAAATGCAACCAAATAAATATGTCAAGTCACAAAGCACTATAACTACACAACTCCAACTCAAAAGCAACTCATGCACTCACTGGCTCTAGAATGTTGTTATAACAAGGAATCCAGGCTTTTTGAGTGCTGACCCTTTGCAACAGACTTCTTTTATAAATATCACCTTGAATATAAGTGAATGTTTCTATTACATTTCATTGTGGTCATTCAAGTTGTCTCAACGTTTTGTATTCACACTAATATAGATGTGTACCAGGAATAGTTACCATAATCCTCAGGAGTATGCTTTAAAAGCAATGGTTCTGTTTGATACCTGTTGGCACCGGTAGTGCCGGTGGCATGGCTTATAATCAGAGTTGGTAGAGCTAGCCTTTTATCTCAAATGGTCTTGTCTTATCCTTGTCAGCTTTGTCAGCTCAAGGAGTCACTGGCTCTTTCAGTGTTTTTCATTGTATTGTGTATGACCAAATGCGTTACTCTGGTAGCTTTGCATTTCATTCATGTTTCTTATTTGCACTAGATAGTACATAACATACATATGATCACCTCATGTTATGTTGCAATGTGAAATAAACGAAATATTCCAAAAGGAAACCACTGCTTTATCACATCAACCATAAGAAAATATTTTTAAAACACAATAATACAAAATTAACTCTGGTACAGATAAATACATACATGATGGTCAAGTATCGCAAAGGGCTCAGCAGTTTAGCGTTGGATAGGGCGATCCTCAGAGAGTGCTGCCCTCCTCTCTGTTCAAAGGCCTCAGTGAGGCTGGTAGAGACAGACCCCGCCCCTGGATTTCCTCTGATGTCATCTCTGGCCCGCCCTCTGCCTTCGCTGTGCCAGAGACGCTGCTACTGCCCCTCGGTGGCTGCTGTCCAGAGACGGGGCACTGGAGTGACTCAGCGGCAGGGACCACTATGGTGGAGGAGACCGAGCTGTCTTGCGTTGCTGGGCTGCCGCATGGGGAAGGAGGCGATATCTGAAGTTGCCGTTTTCCCATTCCTCTCCTGCTACACGTATATGACGACCTACTCTTGGAGTCAGAGGTCTCATGTCCCCAAGTCCAACCCCTACTCTCCTCTCTGGTATTCCCTGCCCCAAGACCCTGCTGTTCTCTGGAATACACCAGCTGCTGGCTCTCAGCACTGGTTGGCTCTTGTGAGGGCATGGTCTTCTGGTAGGTCTCCTCTGGTTGCAGCCGCCGTTGCAGACGTTTGCAGTGGGGTGGGGCGGCACTGGGAAAGTCAGAGTATGACCAGGTCAGTTTGCGCTTCTGTGTGCAAATGGAGAGGAAACAAAGGCGGGGGGGAAGGGTTAGATATTTCATATCTTACATATATCAGTGATTTCATTGATATTATACACTAGAGATATTGGTGATATTACACTAGCATAAAGCTTTCAGAGAGAAATTACCTTCCCTAAATGCAAGATGACATTCACTGGCTAAAAAAAATATATTTTAATGTATCAATTTAAATTATCACCCTTATTTGAAACAGTGTTCTCTCTCCTTTTAATTTAAACTACCAAGTTAAACAATCTGCTCAGCTCTATTTCTCTGTCCCGCATGCTAAGAAAACAGTTAGAAAAAGAGCCTTTGTTTAGTTTGGAAGATTGGAATAATTTACCACTTGATATTTGATTCATCTCATCTTTTCTTACGTTTAAGCATGCCCTGTCCTCTTATTGCTCCTGCTATCAGTGGAACTGTGGCCGTGTATACATACTGTTCCAGATCTTTTCTGTGTGTATTTGAAATCCAAGGTGTGTCTGTTACTTGGCCACATTGGCCGCCTTGTGGTTGTAATGTTTCTTCATTAATTAATGTGTTTATTTTTTATGTTTTTCTTCTTTCATTTTATTTGTCATTGTCCATCTGTAGGTTGTTGTATTGGAAATTGTATTAGTATCTGTTTATTTACCTTGACACTTCTGTTGGTATGTAGTGTTATATATGTAAGGGGACCCCCTTGTAAACGAGATGGTGCATCTCAGGGGGTTTATCCTAATATATAAAAAAAATTGTACGTTTCTCACGAGGGCTTCTGTGGTATTCATGAAGTTTATTCATGTAGGTATTATGAGTGTAGATTGTGTGGCGTGTATGTATATGCAGGCATGCCTAGTGCTGATTAAAATGGTTGCGGTAATAGGCTTACCTTGACTGGGATGTGCAGCTGGTTCTGATGCCAGCGTGGAGGGAGGCTGGGCACGACGTTCTGGGTTGAAAGAACCAAAGGTTCCCTGGTCACCTTGGGAAACCACATCTTCAGCATGATCTCCACCTGAAGGAGGGTGCGCAGGTACTTCTCACTGTGGAGAGGCGGGTAGAATGCTATAAGTTGACTACCATGTCGTGAAACTAGAACAGTCATAGCTTGTCAATAACAACAACATACTTCATTAGGATTAATTTAATTAATTTACCCCATGTCAGGTTTCTGCAAAATTCCTAAAATCCTCTGGAGTCTGTCCATGGCAACACTCTGCTGGAAACTGCTTAGACCTGTCAATCAAAGATACAGTGAGTGTCTGTGTAAAATATCATCATAGACAACAGAATTAGACTCAACTACTGATATGCTACAACTAATTTTCCAACTACCCACCTCTCTCAAATCTCCCAGCTTTTAGTCCATTCAGAAGCTCCAGCAGGGGTCTGATGAATCGCTGAAGCTCAGTGCACTGGGGGAGAAGGTAAACAGAAATCAGTTCAGAAACAGATTTTACTGATTGACTCCTGGATCTTATCATTTTCAGATTAGGACAGGAGGAACAACACAGGGGACAGTCTATTTTCTGAACAGCTGCACTCACTTTCTGAGAGAAAGTCAGATCTCCTTGCGTGGTGGCTCCTGAGCCTAGTGTTGTTGACCCGCTGGACGAGAACCCCAGGGATGGGTACGTGGCTTTGTGGGAACAGCATTCTTGACCACTCCCTGTTCTGAATGGGTCCCGACTTAAGAAGGCCAAGTGTAATCTGGGAACTCCCTCACCCTCCTCCCCAGTGGAAGAGAAGGACTTGCTTCCTCCACTCTCGCCTTCGCCCTCGGATGAGAAGAAGTCTGCCTCGTCCTCTGTCAGGTCGCTCTCGCTGAGAAGGAAGCTGGGTGTAGAGGACAGTGAATCATAGGAAGGCCATTTGGAAGAGTTGCCCAACGAATGCATCCCTGAGGAGAGAGAAGGGGGGAGAGAGAGAGAGAAGGAGAGATCAGCTAACAATCACTCACTGTGGTGACTGAAATCGACTGGAATCGAGAAAATTGTGCCGAATCGAGATAAAATTGTTGCGTCGTTTGTTTTGCTTGAAGTTATTCCGAGCTACCGAGACTACTTTCGCTCATAACATATCAGCAGACACGTCAGAACACATGTTAAACTATGGGTATAACGTTCACATAATACACAAAACAAAAGCAGTGCCACTTTGGTGATTATCTAACATAGTGCCATGTCAACACCCAGAGGTGTGTCCTGATAATTATTCAGGGGCGCCTCAATGGTGTCAGTACCTAACTTCACGAGCTGTTGCGTTCAGATACATGTGAACCTGTGACGCATACTGCTGCTGTGTTGATAAGTTCAGTGTTTCACAATAAACTGTCAACTGTGGTCCTTTCAATGCTCACGTATACCATTAGACTAAACAGTGCATCCTTAGAATCAGTCAAAAATAAACTGCCTAACGTTACTGTTTCGCAGTCGACAGGCAAAGAAGCTGGTGCCGTCGTTGTGACAAAGTGGCACCCAGCCCCGCAGCTGACTATTCTAGCTTTAGCTAACGTTAATAAACTGGACCTATGGAAAACGCAAAATCTCGAGATGCCATCTTTTATATAGCTACCAGCGTGGTCTCGTAGCAGTGAACGTTAGCAAGATAAATAACAGAAAAACAACATAAGTGCTGCTGCGGAAAATTGTCACGTTATTCTGTTTACCTTGTATAACGAAGACTGAAGTAGATTCAAATACAGCAAAACTGTGAAAACGAAGGCAGGTTGAAGAAACAAAATTCGAATAAGAGCTTAATTGCATTCCTTGTCCAGCGTTCTGTTCTGAGCCTCTATCCTCGACGTCGGTTAGTTACTGCCACTGTCGTCCAGTTCCTTCTCTCCTAGTTCAGTTTGCCAGGCGGTCATACACACAGCGAGGGGAAACATGTGCAAGCTACCATGGCCTCGCTAAGAGTTACACGTGCAGTTCTGGGTGCTCAGCAGCCATTGGCTAGTCCTTGAAACGATGCTCTCTCATTGGTTGTGAGGGTAACCATTCACTGACATTCTTATAATGCTGATTGGTTAGCAACGCTCGTTCTTGTACCGCTATCTCCGCACGTGTCGGTCGTGTGGACGGCTGTATACTACAGCAGGAGAACATGAGGCAATCACACGGGTTTGTAGACGTGGTTTGGATGATGCGGGAATTTCACGTCAGATTACATTTATGCAGTTGGCACGGGCAGGCACATTGTTCGTTTATCTGTCTCGCTTGGCAGCTGCAATCATTTTGAAGGGTTTCCAATGTAACAAGTAACATGATGGCTAATGACCAGTTCTTAAGAAACACACAAACACTTTACATTACGAAGCTACCCAGCTGGCACACGACCGACCTTCAACATTGAATTCTCATATAGTTGGATTGTCAGTCATCGTTTCAACCTTGAAACAATATTGAATGCTCAATGGTTTTAAAAGGTTGATAAAATACTTATAAATCAACGTTGAAATTCTGTTGAAGATCTGTACGTTGATGTACATCAACATCAACATGATGTCTTCAACCTGCCTTATAGCCCTTTAACGCACAATATGGGTAAAAAGTGGCCCAACGAAGGGTTTGCTTTATATATCTTTGCAATAAATTAATCTTATTGGTCACAAATCCTTATTTTGCGCTTGCACAAAGAATGAGATTCAAATTTCCTTTCATGGACATCCGAGGATGTCCTATTATGGACACCGTAGTTTATTTGGGAATGTTGGTGCGGTGTATCGTGTGTAATGTTTGTCTCCATGGATGTATTGTTTGTCTCGCACTAGCTAGACGTATACAAGCTGAGCAATGTGCCAGTCATTCCCTTGTTGTTCAACTTTTGCCGCTACTTGTAGATGGAAAGGTTAATATATTGTTTAGCTTGTTGGTTTTGCTTTCGCGTTTTAACATAGGCTACATCCTGGGTCGTATTGTGCTGCAGATGTTGTATGTTTAGAAAGCTAAAAGCTGTTACCAGCCGGCAGATTGACTGTGAATGCCTTTTTCTGTAGCATTGCTGTATAGAAGTATGTCACAAAATGTGTGTTTGTGTGTGTGCATGCCAGCGCCACAAACACTTATTTTTCACATTATTGTTGGATCGATGTTGTTGCTATTTGCACAGTTGTCAGTGTTGCAACCCCATTCACTGCTGTTGTAGGCCTACATGTGCATCTTGATTCTAATTTAAATAAAATTTTAAAAAGTTCACGCCGTTCTTCTCCATGTCTACATGATTGAAAAGTAAGAAGTTGAAACAAAGTTGCAGTTTCAACAGTGATGCAAAGTTGATTCAAAGACCTTAATACCCATGCTGAAAAGTAAGCCGTTGAAACGAAGTTGGGATTTCAAAGTTGATTCACCTTTCCAATTCAACACATATTCAACAGTGATTGTAAGACCTTAATTCACCCATGTTGAAGAGTAAGATGTTGGAACAACGTCGCGATATCAACGTTAATTCACCTTTCAAAATCAAAACCTAATCCAACGTTGATTCACATAGTCACATGACGTTGAATCACCCGTGAATCAACGTTGTAATGCCAGCTGGGTAAAGATTCATAGGCTTAATGGTTAGCTATAACGATAGTGTCAGTCACAGCTCAAAAACAGCAGAATAAAAAAGGGGCGTCACTCCTTGTAGTCAGGAGGCGCATTCCTATCCTCCAGGCTGAATATGATATTTTATCTGAGAGTGTGACCAGCCAAGATATTTGGGTGGCACCACTGGCATGTCTTGTTTACTGTGCGAGAGCAGAGCACTCGGACCGACTGTTGGATTGGTGTATTTCCGCCTGGGGGCAGCATTGGGCAGAATGGGCGACGAAACTGTCTAGGTCCAAAATAGTGAACTTATCCAATTAGCCAATATTGCATCATATAGGGGACACATATCTTGATGAAGGAATGCAGCAATCAAACAATCTTAATGGGATTGAATGGAATTGTGGATATAGAGCCTCATTTACGACTTTACGTTGGTGATTGAGATATTTTGAAGCTGCTTATGCTGTCCTTCATGTGGGAATACACATGTTGAGGACATCTAACCACCTTTGTGAATAGTCAATAGTCTCTGTCTATATATGTTTACATACATGCACGCTGTACATGCACAACTGTACAGCTACAACTCCAATGCCACCGTCAAGTTTGCTGACGACACAGCAGTGATAGGTCTGATAACCAACAATGATGAGAGGGCCTACCTGGAAGAGGTGAGGCTCCAGACCGAGTAGTGTCAGGAAAACAACCTCCATCTGAACGTCAGCAAGACAAAGGAGATGGTGGTGGACTTCAGGAGGAAGCAGGAGAGGAACTACACCCCTCTAATCATCAACGGGACCCCTGCAGAGAGAGTGGACAGCTTCAAATACCTTGGTGTCCAGATCACCAAAGACCTGAAATGGTCAAAACATATAGACACTATGGTGAGGAAAGAACGTTTGAGACTGTACCACCTCAGACAAATGAGGAACTTCAGAGCGTCTCACCAGATCCGGCGGAGCATCTACTCATCCACGATTGAGGGCATCCTGACTGGGAATATCACCACCTGGTACAGGAACAGCAGCTCTCAGGATTGCAAGAATGGTACAGTCAGTTGAACGTACCTTGGCGAGCCCACTCCCCCACCTTGAGGACATCTATACTTGAAGATGCAAGACCAAGGCCAACAGGATCCTAAAGACCCCTGCCACCCAGGAAATGGACTGTTCTCTCTGCTATGGTCAGGAAAGAGATACCACACCCACATGGCGAGCACAGAGAGGCTCAGGAAGAGTTTCTTCCCGCAAGCCATCCGGCTTCTGAATGACTTTATCTAACAACCCCCCGGGTTATTTATCTATTTATTCATACCCATATATAGCATGTAGCCTACATAATCCATCCAGACCTTTATCTACAGTATTCCATTCCAACTTAATTTTATATTTATTGAAAGGGTACTACTTATTGCTTTTTGTGTTTATTTGTAATATTGTAATTTAGTAAATAGTAAATTTGTAACTTCTAGATTTGTATTTTGGTAGGCCTACTCAGTATTAGAGTTTATCTGTAGCGTAATTTTGGAGCCGGCAGTACCATTTCACTGTGACTGTACACTGTACATTACATGTGACGAATAAAGGAATCTTGAATGTTGTTTCTCTGTCTATCCACTGGCTACTCTGTCCATACTCTATGTCTGTGCTTTGTCTGTCTATACTGCCTGTAACTGTCTGTAACAGTACCGCTACACTGCAGAGGAGTATCATCAGGCAGTCCACAATTAAGCAATAAACCACGAGAGGCCATGTGTTATAGTGATTTTATAACAGCTAGGGGGCGCGAAGCGAAGACTAGTTGCTGAAGCTGGTTGTAACAACTACTGCCAATAATATTATAACTACTAACTATTGTAAATACTGCATAACTACTATTTATTGCTATTACTAGTATAACTACAAATATAACTGTTAGCACTACCAATACTACTAAATAAATTTCAATATAAAGATAAAAAACTACTGCTTGTAATACACTCAAAAATAGATTTGACATCTCATGACTCATCGTTTTAATAAGCTCAATAGCTCAAAAAGGTATACATATTAGTTTACAGTCTGAATGTCATTCTGAATATGTATTTGAATATAAGGAAGGTAGGATGACGGAAGTTAGTAGCCTAAGGAAGGAAGGTAGGAATACAAATGCTACCACAGTAGTTGTTGGAGGTGTTGGTATGGAAGTTGAGGTGAATGCTACTACTGTTGTTATAAAAAGGATGCCTGCTGAGAGGATTACTCTACATTAACAGATCATCACTGCAGTGGTGTAAGGGTTAACAGTAGTATTAGGGTTAACAGTAACCTTACTGTTAGAGTTAGGGTATATAACAACTACTGCCAGTACTATTATAACTACTGTATATAACTACTATAAACTCAATTTCTATTACTATTATAGCTACAAATATAACCGTTAGCACTACCAATAATAATAAATATAACTAAATATTAATAAACTACTATAAATAGCCTACCACAGTTAGTACTACTGGTACTAAAGTAGAAGAAGGATTATAAAATTCAAGTAGTGTTACAGTACAAATAGGGTTAGAATTCAAGTAGACTAATGAAGGTGCTCTCACCTGTGAACTGTCACCATAGCAACCACAGCGCAGCAGCACAGCTCTACAGCACCAAAGCACAGAACACAGACTTCGCTGACTCACTCGCCATACGTTTCAATGGGGAGCGCAGTTGGCGAACAAATCGTCATACAGCGATGATACTTACATTGTACGAATCAGCACAGTTGTGTGAACATTTTAATATATAACGTGTGTGAGCTTTCAAAACTGTAGGAGTGCCAGCAGTTTACAAAATGTGTTTATTCAAAGCAACAGCTGCCACCACTCTAAAAACAAAGTTTCTGAACATTCCAAAAGCAGTTTCAAGCCGTTTCAATGGGACAAAAATAGTTTTAAAAGTTAAATTTCTAAAAAACCAACAAAAAAAATCTGAATGGATCTGGGAAACGGCTAAACATCATGAACATTTTAAAGTTTGAATGAAGTTTCTAGCACGAAGTATGAAGAAGTAGTTAAGGGCCAAAAGACGGGAGAATAAGAAAGAAAGAAAGAAATAGTGGGAATATCACAAGTCTGCAAGCTAGCCCACCTAAATATTAACATTTATTCAAAACAAAGCATCATTCCCTCAATTCTGCCGAGCAAAATAGTTCCCCTAACAAAAGTGTTGCCAAGCAACAGATCCATTGGATGGAATGTTCAGTTGTTTTGAAAAAACACAATGATAGGCCTACAATGCATTGGATCAAATGGGAGGCGCATTAATACTGAAAATGGAATGATATGCGGTCCCAGGTATGTGTTACAAAGTATTTTAACATGTCTTCCAGCCAATCAGAATCAAGAACCAGAACTAACCATTGTATAATTAAGCAATAAACCACGAGAGGCTGTGTGTTATAGTGATTTTATAACAGCTAGGGGGCGTTGTTAGGCACGACGCGAAGCGGAGTGGTCATCTTTTTCAAAAGAACCCGCCCCTCCCTCCTGTCAATCATGATGTAGTCCCTCCCTCCAAACATGACTGGTAGGTGTGGCGAGATAGAGACCCTGATTGGTCAATACATTTGGCTGCGGTGCATTCTTTGAATCCAAAATACAGAGGCAGCGGTAAACACGGAGATCCAAGTTTATTCTCAGAGCACTTATGTTACTGATAGCTGAAAGGATATTATGCCAATTTTACCAAATAAAGCCAAAAGCAAACTACCTATCCCACCTTTAACTATGGTTTGATTAAGGAAGTGAAAGGATGTTCTGGTGTGGCATTTCAAAATAAAGGACCACAACATTTTGCCTGGCGTCGCCAGCCTGATCTCTCGAGCTCACATTCGATTTCACTCCGCAGATCAGTCTGGATATCCAAACGTTCTAACGGAATCCGCTCGAACAGAAATGTGTTCCTGCCAATCACAACCGTTTATCTGATATGGAGCGGGTTTAATAAGATCACAGAGGAGCGCCCTAGAGGAATTTTCGCTGATTGGTTGTAAGTCTATCCAATTGCATCCAGAGGAATTTTTATCTACGCCTGTTGGTAGCGCCCCTTGGGAATCGGAAAGCAAGATGTGAGTTTCCAGACTCTTCACATTTTTGTGAATTGGGTCGGGTGAAGCCAGGCTACACAAATTTGTCGTATTAACTATATTTCCTTAATTTTCAGATTAGAAGAATTAAAAGGAGATCGCCCATAATGCCACACCAATTCCACTCCAGAGTGCTAGCAGACCATCCCAGGGTGTCACCCAGAGACTTTGTAGACATTCGGATGTGGCATTTCAAAATAAAGGCCTTCTAAAATGTCCTATATGATATACTACTTTACTCCAATTTCTGATTACAATAAAAAGGAGACTCCCCATAATGCCACACCAATTCCACTTCAGAGTGCTAGCACCAAGTGCCTTCCTGGACATTCTGATGTACCATTTCAAAATAAAGGCCTTCTTAAATATTCAATTTACTTTTCCCGCCAATTTCAGATTATGATTAAAAGGAGTCCGCCCATAATGCCACACCAATTCCACTTCAGAGTCTTAGATGACCACCCCAGAGTGTGACCCAGTGACTTTCAGGATATTCGTATGTGGCGTTTCAAAATGAAGGCCTTCTAAAATGTCCGATATGACTTACTACTGCCTCCAAAATCATATTAGGATTAAAAGGAGACCCCCATAATGCCACACCAATTCCACTTTAGAGAGCTAGCAGAACACCTCAGGGTGTCACCCAGTGACTTTCATGACATTCTGATGTGGCATTTCAAAATAAAGGCCCTCTAAATTGTCCTATACGACCTAATTCTTTCCTCTCATTTCAGATTAGGATTATAAGGAGACCTCCCATAATGACATCAATTCCACCACAGATTTCTAGCAGACCACCTCAGGGTGTCACCCAGTGACTTTCAGAACTTTTTAATGTGGCACCTCAAAATAAAGGCCCTCTAAATTATCCTATATGACCTACTATTTCCTCCAATTTCAGATTAGGATTAAAAGGAGGCCACCAATAATGCCACACCAATTCCACTTCAGAGTGGTAGCAGACCAGCTACGTATGGTCCCCAGTGACGGTCAGGACATTCTGATGTGGCATTTCAAAATAAAGGCCTTATAAATAGTCCTATACGATTTACTATTTCCTCCAAATTCAGATTAGGATTAAAAGGAGACCCTCAAAAATGCCTCATCAATCACACTTCATCTCTTTTTATACATTTAAGGAAATATAGTTAATATGACAATTTAGAGGTCAATTTTTTAAATGCCACACCAGATCGTCCTTTCACTTCCTTAATCAAACAATAGTTAGTTGACTTCACTAAGTAAATGAACGACAGCAGCAAACCTCAGTTCTTACAAAAGAAAAACCAATTTACTGTAATAAGGCTAATGTTTGTGCAAAGGGGAATTGGCGGTGGCCCACATGACTTTACGAATTGAAGGCTGGCTTGACCGCAGTAACAAAAACATGATGCAAAGTCCATTGTTTACTTTAGCCCCGTTTCACACTGGCACCTTTTAGCCCCATGTTTAGTTGATTTTCAGGGGATAACCCCGCAAACTCGGGGCTAACCATGCTCCGGAGCAAGGCCAGCAAGCCCTAGGCTAAAGTCGGGGTTAGTCCAGTTTGGAATGTGCCAGGATGGTGCCAGTGTGAAAGCTTTCTTAGCCTGGGGCTAACAAGATTCTAAGAATGTGTTTAGCCCTGAGCTAAGTAGAGTGTGAAAATGCATTGCGACAGAGACTTAGACCAGAGCACATCAGTTACAGAATGACTGGTGGCAGTCAGAAGGTAAGACACACACACACACACACACACACACACACACACTCACTCACTCACTCACTCACTCACTCACTCACTCACTCACTCACTCACCCTGACAGCCCATCACTCACCCTGACAGCCCATCATTCACCCTGACAGCCCATCATTCTCTTCTTCCTCTCCCTACTGGCCCTGCTAATCTTACATCCTGTGTGGTGATATAGCCTACTGACTGTATGAACTACACTGAGGCCCATCATGTCATCAGCTTGGCCAATGAGATATTTGGCTATAATGGCTGGTCTCACTCCCTATCCCAACAGAGCGTGGTTTGGAGAGGGGAGGCAGTGACGTCTTTGGCTGGGGTCCACGTCACCAGATCATATTGAGTTACTGTCTATGACTGGGTCAGTTCTCTGTGGTTACACTTGTTTCCCTCTAGACTTTGTGCAGTGTAGCATGTGTGCTCTGTGGTGTGTATTCTAGGATGGCTCGTTCAATGAGGACATGGGCTATGACGTGACTGAGTGAGGGACTTCTGTCTATGTTCAACATGGTTTACCATCTACAGTATATCCATCCTACGATTATAGCAGAAGTGCTGAACTCTTTGTTACCTCTGTTTCTCTGATCCAGCCTCCCCCTCCCCTAGACCCAGCCCAGACCAAGTGCTCTGACAGTGAATACATCTGTTCCTGTATCAACCCACCCTGCAGCTCATCCAGACTCTGAGAAACAATCCCACACTGGCCACAGGTGAACACAGCCACAGACACCATCCATAGTTCTGACTGGGATTAATAGTAATAAATGAAGCTAATGCCTTTTTGCTCATCTCCATCCCCCTCTCTCGATCCCTCTTTGTTACCTCTTCAGGTCCGCAGCCGACTGTGTGGACGCTTCCCTCTATGTGAACAATCCCCCCCCCCCCCCCCCCCCCCGCTGCCCGTTCAGACTCTGTAGTGTACCTGCGTCTGTCTGTGTAGCTGTGTCTGTCCTGTATGTGTCTGTCTGTCCTTGTTCCTTGTTCCCTTTCCTCTCCCAGGTAGGCGTGGCACAGTATGGCCCAGGAGAGACTCACCTGCCCTACTGCAACCCTGGTGGATTCAGAGTCCTACAACAGAGACCAGAGTTGTGTTCAAATTCAACAAACAAGGCAAAAGTGTTTGCAAATTATTTCCAAAAAAAAATTCCCGTTAGCTTTGCTGCAAACATAGGCAAACAGTCTGAAAAGGCAAGAGTGGTAGCAGACCAGCTAAGTATGGTCCCCAGTGACGGTCAGGACATTCTGATGTGGCATTTCAAAATAAAGGCCTTATAAATAGTCCTATACGATTTACTATTTCCTCCAAATTCAGATTAGGATTAAAAGGAGACCCTCAAAAATTCCTCATCAATCCCACTTCATCTCTTTTTATACATTTAAGGAAATATAGTTAATATGACAATTTAGAGGTCAATTTTTTAAATGCCACACCAGATCGTCCTTTCACTTCCTTAATCAAACAATAGTTAGTTGACTTCACTAAGTAAATGAAAGCTACAGCAGCAAACCTCAGTTCTTACAAAAGAAAAACCAATTTACCGTAATAAGGCTAATGTTTGTGCAAAGGGGAATTGGCGGTGGCCCACATGACTTTACGAATTGAAGGCTGGCTTGACCGCAGTAACAAAAACATGATGCAAAGTCCATTGTTTACTTTAGCCCCGTTTCACACTGGCACCTTTTAGCCCCATGTTTAGTTGATTTTCAGGGGATAACCCCGCAAACTCAGGGCTAACCATGCTCCGGAGCAAGGCCAGCAAGCCCTAGGCTAAAGTCGGGGTTAGTCCAGTTTGGAATGTGCCAGGATGGTGCCAGTGTGAAAGCTTTCTTAGCCTGGGGCTAACAAGATTCTAAGAATGTGTTTAGCCCTGAGCTAAGTAGAGTGTGAAAATGCATTGCGACAGAGACTTAGACCAGAGCACATCAGTTACAGAATGACTGGTGGCAGTCAGAAGGTAAGACACACACACACACACACACACACACACTCACTCACTCACTCACTCACTCACTCACTCACTCACTCACTCACTCACTCACTCACTCACTCACTCACTCACTCACTCACTCACTCACCCTGACAGCCCATCACTCACCCTGACAGCCCATCATTCACCCTGACAGCCCATCATTCTCTTCTTCCTCTCCCTACTGGCCCTGCTAATCTTACATCCTGTGTGGTGATATAGCCTACTGACTGTATGAACTACACTGAGGCCCATCATGTCATCAGCTTGGCCAATGAGATATTTGGCTATAATGGCTGGTCTCACTCCCTATCCCAACAGAGCATGGTTTGGAGAGGGGAGGCAGTGACGTCTTTGGCTGGGGTCCACGTCACCAGATCATATTGAGTTACTGTCTATGACTGGGTCAGTTCTCTG
Source organism: Borostomias antarcticus (assembly GCF_949987555.1). Lineage (NCBI taxonomy): Eukaryota > Metazoa > Chordata > Actinopteri > Stomiiformes > Stomiidae > Borostomias > Borostomias antarcticus. Next base: position 6,670,254 of record NC_140254.1, read on the forward strand.
TGGTTACACTTGTTTCCCTCTAGACTTTGTGCAGTGTAGCATGTGTGCTCTGTGGTGTGTATTCTAGGATGGCTCGTTCAATGAGGACATGGGCTATGACGTGACTGAGTGAGGGACTTCTGTCTATGTTCAACATGGTTTACCATCTACAGTATATCCATCCTACGATTATAGCAGAAGTGCTGAACTCTTTGTTACCTCTGTTTCTCTGATCCAGCCTCCCCCTCCCCTAGACCCAGCCCAGACCAAGTGCTCTGACAGTGAATACATCTGTTCCTGTATCAACCCACCCTGCAGCTCATCCAGACTCTGAGAAACAATCCCACACTGGCCACAGGTGAACACAGCCACAGACACCATCCATAGTTCTGACTGGGATTAATAGTAATAAATGAAGCTAATGCCTTTTTGCTCATCTCTATCCCTCTCTCTCGATCCCTCTTTGTTACCTCTTCAGGTCCGCAGCCGACTGTGTGGACGCTTCCCTCTATGTGAACACTCCCCCCCCCCCCCGCTGCCCGTTCAGACTCTGTAGTGTACCTGCGTCTGTCTGTGTAGCTGTGTCTGTCCTGTATGTGTCTGTCTGTCCTTGTTCCTTGTTCCCTTTCCTCTCCCAGGTAGGCGTAGCACAGTATGGCCCAGGAGAGACTCACCTGCCCTACTGCAACCCTGGTGGATTCAGAGTCCTACAACAGAGACCAGAGTTGTGTTCAAATTCAACAAACAAGGCAAAAGTGTTTGCAAATTATTTCAAACTTTTTTTTCCCGTTAGCTTTGCTGCAAACATAGGCAAACAGTCTGAAAAGGCCAGAGTGGTAGCAGACCAGCTAAGTATGGTCCCCAGTGACGATCAGGACATTCTGATGTGGCATTTCAAAATAAAGGCCTTATAAATAGTCCTATACGATTTACTATTTCCTCCAAATTCAGATTAGGATTAAAAGGAGACCCTCAAAAATGCCTCATCAATCCCACTTCATCTCTTTTTATACATTTAAGGAAATATAGTTAATATGACAATTTAGAGGTCAATTTTTTAAATGCCACACCAGATCGTCCTTTCACTTCCTTAATCAAACAATAGTTAGTTGACTTCACTAAGTAAATGAAAGCGACAGCAGCAAACCTCAGTTCTTACAAAAGAAAAACCAATTTACCGTAATAAGGCTAATGTTTGTGCAAAGGGGAATTGGCGGTGGCCCACATGACTTTACGAATTGAAGGCTGGCTTGACCGCAGTAACAAAAACATGATGCAAAGTCCATTGTTTACTTTAGCCCCGTTTCACACTGGCACCTTTTAGCCCCATGTTTAGTTGATTTTCAGGGGATAACCCCGCAAACTCAGGGCTAACCATGCTCCGGAGCAAGGCCAGCAAGCCCTAGGCTAAAGTCGGGGTTAGTCCAGTTTGGAATGTGCCAGGATGGTGCCAGTGTGAAAGCTTTCTTAGCCTGGGGCTAACAAGATTCTAAGAATGTGTTTAGCCCTGAGCTAAGTAGAGTGTGAAAATGCATTGCGACAGAGACTTAGACCAGAGCACATCAGTTACAGAATGACTGGTGGCAGTCAGAAGGTAAGACACACACACACACACACAAACACACACACACACACACTCACTCACTCACTCACTCACTCACTCACTCACTCACTCACTCACTCACTCACCCTGACAGCCCATCACTCACCCTGACAGCCCATCATTCACCCTGACAGCCCATCATTCTCTTCTTCCTCTCCCTACTGGCCCTGCTAATCTTACACCCTGTGTGGTGATATAGCCTACTGACTGTATGAACTACACTGAGGCCCATCATGTCATCAGCTTGGCCAATGAGATATTTGGCTATAATGGCTGGTCTCACTCCCTATCCCAACAGAGCGTGGTTTGGAGAGGGGAGGCAGTGACGTCTTTGGCTGGGGTCCACGTCACCAGATCATATTGAGTTACTGTCTATGACTGGGTCAGTTCTCTGTGGTTACACTTGTTTCCCTCTAGACTTTGTGCAGTGTAGCATGTGTGCTCTGTGGTGTGTATTCTAGGATGGCTCGTTCAATGAGGACATGGGCTATGACGTGACTGAGTGAGGGACTTCTGTCTATGTTCAACATGGTTTACCATCTACAGTATATCCATCCTACGATTATAGCAGAAGTGCTGAACTCTTTGTTACCTCTGTTTCTCTGATCCAGCCTCCCCCTCCCGTAGACCCAGCCCAGACCAAGTGCTCTGACAGTGAATACATCTGTTCCTGTATCAACCCACCCTGCAGCTCATCCAGACTCTGAGAAACAATCCCACACTGGCCACAGGTGAACACAGCCACAGACACCATCCATAGTTCTGACTGGGATTAATAGTAATAAATGAAGCTAATGCCTTTTTGCTCATCTCCATCCCTCTCTCTCCATCCCTCTTTGTTACCTCTTCAGGTCCCTCTCTCCCAGCTCTCTCTCGATCCCTCTTTGTTACCTCTTCAGGTCCGCAGCCGACTGTGTGGACGCTTCCCTCTATGTGAACACTCCCCCCCCCCCCCGCTGCCCGTTCAGACTCTGTAGTGTACCTGCGTCTGTCTGTGTAGCTGTGTCTGTCCTGTATGTGTCTGTCTGTCCTTGTTCCTTGTTCCCTTTCCTCTCCCAGGTAGGCGTGGCACAGTATGGCCCAGGAGAGACTCACCTGCCCTACTGCAACCCTGGTGGATTCAGAGTCCTACAACAGAGACCAGAGTTGTGTTCAAATTCAACAAACAAGGCAAAAGTGTTTGCAAATTATTTCAAACTTTTTTTTCCCGTTAGCTTTGCTGCAAACATAGGCAAACAGTCTGAAAAGGTTATTTGCAGTGAACAAAAATGGATGCTGGACTGAGGGAAATGTGTTCTCAGATGGGGATTTCAATTCACTTTCAGCACACTATGTACTAGCAGGCTAGGCCTACATCCAAAATATGATCATCTAAAATTCACGAACATTCACCTCTGTTTGCTGAAGTTGAACGCACCTCAGTATCTGTCTGGTAACATGCTTCACCAGCAGGGGGCTCTAGAACGATTCCATATTGTAGATCACAGGCTAGCCTAGAGTTCAGCCTACTGCCACTGTAGACCGCTGCAGTGCCATCTGTCAGTAACAGGGATGTCCTGGTAATGGTGCACTGAGTGCACAGGGTGGTAAAAAGCAAACAAAATTAAAGATCTAGGTGTTGTCATGGTTTCAAGATGTCCCTGTCCCCAGACGACCCAGACCTGGATGGGATCGAGGAGCTATATATTCCAAAGAAGGTGGGGGGTGCTCTCCAACTCTCCTCACTTGGCTGCCACCACATGCTGACACTCAGTAAGAGTAAAAGCCCCCAGAGAACCACGCTGCAGGCCCCTGCCAGACCACACAACCGCCCCTCACACAACCGGGACCAGGCCAGGCGTGCTCTGCACAGAGCCCAGAACCAGCAGCAGTCCCCCAGAGCAGGCGAAAGGCCTGGAGAGCTGTTACCACACCTGTTTGCCTTGATACAGGAGAGGCCTTGAGTCCATATAGACACAGACAGTACAAGAAACATAAGATGGACACCTGACCTCTATTCCAGTTGCAGGTGCCAAATTGAGAGGTCTGGCTGGTTTCCCCTTTCCCCAGGGTTGGCACACAATGCAGCCTTTGATTTGTTTTATTTGTTTAGTTTCAATGTGTTATTTAGCGTCTATTTTGTTACAGAAATACAAAAAAAAAGTTTTTGTAGAAAATAAAAATAATTTCATGATAGCCCTTGTTTGCGCCGAAACAATCCGGTGTAGAACCATGGAGGGGTGTCCGTATCTAGTACTACTATAGCATCTATCTCTCACAGAAGCTTAGCTTGAGCTGTGTAACACTGGGCTCAGACATGGTTTACACTAGGGGGTGAGGTGGTTCAGTGAGGTTTGGTGACATGTCACATGGCCTCCTGTCCCAAATCACTCCACACTCACTGTATGTGAACTTGTGGATGACAGACGGCAGCGTTTTCTATTTGTTTTATGTTTATTATAATCTCTTGCATTTTATACAATGTGAAAAAAATACACACAAAAGTAGACTGTCACAAGAAGCCAAGAAAGAAAGACCAGGAATCAGGAAGCAACCACATGACGATACTGTAGTAGATAGTGTAACATGACGGGGCTGGGATGTTCCACCAGCTCACCTTTACCGGTCATCCTCTAAGGTGTATGATATGATTAAGTAGCCACAGTAGGTCATCCTTCCTGTCTCTGTATACAAGAAAACCTCACATTTGCTGGTACCCCTTGAACAGAGCTGAGGAGGGTAACCTTACCTGAGTTGTAGATATCCCCACTTTCTCCGTCTCAGTGACCCGGGCTGGTCTGTGTCTTCTCCGCCAGCCCCGTCATCAAGGGTTTTAAAATCACAGGTTCCAGATAGAATCCAGGCAAAAGAGGTGCCCACACAATCCAATCCATTCTGCTGCAGGCTGGGGGGGGTTGAATATAGACCATGTATTGCTCTGCAAAGCAGATAACTGGAGGGGCCCCCACAAAGCCACCTCTTGACTGGTTAACGTTGACTGTACAGGGAGAAGAGACCAAAAACACACTCATTCATCTTCTGGTTGCATCCAGAAACTCCTGGTGCTGCACCACATTGCAGGTTGCTCTGAATTACTAGACCTTAGAGGGTTGTTTATTTGCCACATGGCAATTACACACAACACATGCATGAGTGAGAGATGACACACAACACACAGTTCAGGAGGTAAAGTTATGCACATCCATAGGCGCTGGTGCCGGACCAAAAAAATCAAGAAAGCCAACCTCGAAAAAAGAAGGAATGTCCGCACACAGATGCTGCTCCACTGTGATATTTTATTGTGCTTGGTAGAACGTTTCGACTTGGGTAAGGTCTTCTTCAGGTGAAGTGTTGACTGACCTGTGACTATTTAAGCAATCTCAAACAAGTCACATGACAATAGGTTCAAGTGCCACCTGGTGCAAATTAGCTACATAGATACAATAAATAACATCCCCACATTAAAGAAAAGATACAATAAATAACATCCCCTCATTTTAGAAAAGACATGGAAAAGAGATACAACCAATACGTACACATCTCTGTTACCAGGAGGGTGTGAATAAAGGAGATGTCCATTGATTGTCAATCTAACTGTCAATAGATTAATAAAAGGTAGTAGAAAGAGGTTAAAGACAAATAGTAAAGAGTCATAGGGCATGGGCATCATGAGACAAAATATGAACTGATCTATAGAAAGGCAGAGATATCGTAGTCTTCATTCAGGCCTGCAGGTTGTAATGTGTGGAGAGTAGATCCAGTAGGTCTCCCTCTGTGACAGGAGTGTCTGGTTGTTGCCTTCTCTGGAGAGGAGGGTAACTTTCTCTATGCCTACGTAGTTTAGTGAGGTGACCAAGTGTCCTAATTGATTAAAGTGGACCGCCACTGGACTTTTGGGATTCTTGGTTCGGATATTTGATCTGTGCTCACTTATACGTGTTTTCAAGGCTCTGCTGGTTTGTCCCATGTAAGCTAGGCCACAGGGGCACCTGAGCATGTAAATGACGTTTTTTGTGGTGCATGAATCCCCTTAACATAACACACAAACACATGCATTTATAGTGGTCGCCGGTGGAATTTATCCTCTGTATTTCTCCCATCCAAGCTGTCCTCCTCCTGTCCGCCAGGAGCAGTGGGTAGCCTCATCAGTGGCACCTGGGGACCAAGTCCAAGTGCTCAGTCCAAGTCCTGGTCAGGGGCCAGACTGAAGAGTGATCTGTTCTTCTGCATGTTTTTCATATTGGGGTTCTATGTGGAGGGAACCCGGGTGAGCACTGGGAAAACAATGGCCTGGAAGATAGCCCATGCAGGAACCAAACCCAGGACCTTCTTGCTGTGTGTCACTGTGCCGACCTGATAAATGTACCCACAAGATTAAGTGGTGGCCCTGATCAGATAGGCCCAAGAGACCTCCATTCAGCTGGTGTGGAGGTCTTCACCCCATTCTTGTTAGGTCAGTCAACACAGGGGTTTTCAACCTTTTTATTTACCCAGGGACTTAAGTCAAACTAGGGCTCCATTATATATTTGCACAAAAACAAAACTACTTTCAAATCACTCAATATAACAGTACTTAAGGTAATATCATTTATTTGGTTACTTATTACAGTCATTTGTTTCACATTAATTTGTTCATATGCATATAAAGGTATAGAACATGTCCAATTCAATGTGTTGTCATAATGATGCTTGTTTCGTAACACAAACATAAAATGTGTCTGCTTCCCTCTGACACATAACACCATGTATAAGATGTCCATTCAGACAGCAGAAATAATTGCCAGCCTATATAAACATCAGCCAACATGTAATTCTAAAAGTGAAAATCTGAACATCAAAATAGCGGGGACTCATGTGCAACGGAAATCCAGTTTGTTTTGTTGGTCCTTCACAGGACTTGCTTTCTTGGCCTCAGGTTTCCCGTCTGCTGGATCTTTCTGAGTTGAGTTCACTGTCCTCCCATCCTCCTCTTCCTAGCAGCCAATCCATGGGTCCTGTCTGTGTGTGCGGGAGACGAAGGATATCTTCCTCGCCATCTCGGTGTGATAGATCCGCCGACAGTTTTCGTAGTTCTCTCGCTGCCTTTGTCGACATGGCTTCTCGTAGTAGCGCTTCCGTTTCACAGTCTCAATAACACCGTCTACAGATAGCACCCTGAAATGTGCACAGACAAGAGTGAGGCCGAGACAACAGGAATATGTCAAGATATAGCCTAGATGGGAGTGTGCCTCATCTACCTTAGGCTATGTCGCTACATCAAAACACTGTGGATCCAAATTAGCTTTCCAGCCTGACAGCATGCGCTACCCTTGGTTTAGACATTATATGATGGTAGGGTGGTAGGTCATCCTGAGGTGGTAGGCCAAATTTTCAGAACACCAGCTCCAATCTTGTGTTAATGTGATGTTTGCTAGTCGCACGATTAACTTAGCCCACCTGACAGTGTCAGTGGATTGTGGTAGCAACCAACTAGCTAGTGCTAATGTTAGCGCGGCGGCTATGATGGCTATGGTTGTTATTGTGTGTAACTTACGTTATAAATAGCAATTGCGAATCTTAACATAGACAAAAGGTATATACACCGAACCTGTTCAAAGCCTTGTAAGCTGTATCAACGTTGCCCTCTTGCACCATCACCGTCCGCGCAACGAAACGAAGGTGGTTCGCCATATTGAGACCGGTGCTAGTGTGAAACTGGACCGGTCGGTCGCAAAAACCAACGGTCCCAGTTCCGCGCAACAGAAACTTTAGGTTACTTGCGTAACAGTTCTCTGATAACACTATGGGATGCGCTTGCGCGGACCCTACGACGGAAGCTTTTATACAACGTCTGTCCTGATTGGACAGACTGGCAAAGCGTGACAGGAGGCCCCGCCCTCCCAGGTTGAGAGGCATCTGTCTGCAGGCCTACCTTCTCAAGACGTAAACTGAATCCCAATCTGTGAGTGCGCAAACCACCGTTGCGGCCCCTCGCACTTGCAGCCTGATAGTGGAGGAACCAAACAATCAAAATTTGGAGATACCCCTCCCCGGGGTAGAACAAAACGGGACATTGTTTTTTCATATCTTTAATATGTCCCCTTCATGAAATCGACTGTCCCAATTTTTACTTTTACTGCAAAAGTCATGAAATTCATCCATGAAGTGACTTACCCCATAGGCCAAAAAAGTACAAAAAACGCCTAACCTGAAAGAGGGAATTCCAAGATAATCCTTTGTCATTTTCTACCAGATGGTTGTTTTTACATCATACTTGCACAGATGGTCTACAGGTAGTGTCCCTACATCCCAAAGCAACCAGGATGCCAATATTTGGTTCTATTTTGAATCAGCAGCCTTCTATATAAGGCCTTATTATAGGCGGAAAGAGCAAAAAGTTATTTTGTATGAGGAATATTCACTTTTAATCCTGGTCTTACTCTTCTATCATAGAACAAAACCTGACGTTATTTTTTCATAACTTTGACTTATCCCCTTCATAAAATGAATGATCAGACTTTTTACGTGTTTTGAAAAAGCCATGAAATTCTTCAATAAAGTGATTCACCACATTTGCAAAAAAGAGCCAAGTACTCCAGGTCTGCCCTGAAAAAGGAGTTCCAAGGTAATCGTGCATCATTTCCCATCTACTGGTTAGATTTAGTCTACTTTATATTTCCACAGATTGTCTACAGGTAGAACCCTAAACCCTAACACCCCAAACCAACCAAAGTGTCGCAATATTATTGTATTGTGAACCAGCAGGCTTTTATAGACCATTAGGCCGTGTTACAGACAGATAAGTCAAAGTTTTTTTTTCCGTGTGATTGTGATCACAATTTTTTAATTTTTGTAATGTCTATTGAATGCTTTACTCGGCTGTCACAATAATTTACTGTATTTTAATTTAAATCATAATTTGGGGGCTTTTACAAGCAAAAATTCTCTCTTGCGTGCGTCAATGATTGACCACACAAGTCCTTTCCGTTCTCATTGCTCACTTTCCTGGATCCTCTCTCTGCAGGAGCTTTCAAGCTTAACCTTCCATATCTGATTTCACATTCCAACACGTTAATCTCCTTTAAAATGGGTGATCGTTTTCAAGAATGAAGTTTTCAACAGAGGTATCTCTAATCCCATCGCTCACTTGCCCAAAGGCTTGTTTAGGGATCAACCTGCTGGCGCCATCCCAATTCAGATGTCCAAATTTGGAGGAGCCATTCTTAACCAAAAACAATACATATTTGGGGCATCGATTCTCTCGTGCCTCTGTTGCCCCTGACCACAGTCAGATTGAGAAAATACGTGTTAGTGGTCTTCATTCCGAGGATGGGAAATTCTTGCCAATGGAAATCAGATCCACGAGCCATTGCGTAGCTACGGATCCTACGGATGGAGGTAGGCTACCAACCAGGAGTCAATGAATGGAGCGCGCCGTCCAGAATCAACCTCTTGCAGGAGAGAGAGAGAGGGAAAGAGAGAGAGAGGGAAAGAGAGGGAGAGAGAGAGAGAGGGAAAGAGAGGGAGAGAGAGAGCGAGGTAGGGCGTTGATGTTGAATCAACTGAGCGCGCGAGCAGAGGTGTATAAAAGCAGGGTTTGCAGTGAAGGACAGATAGCCTGCCGACTCGATATCGATTGGAAATAGGAAATGGAACGTAAAATCACAGACTTCTCTGGCAAATGGAAAATAAAAAGCTCTGAAAATTTTGAAGAACTCCTAAAAGCATTGGGTGAGTGAATTCCTTTATTGTCTTACTTTATTATTTGCTATTTTACTGTTGTCCTTCCTGAAATACAGGATTTTCGTAAAGCTTTTGCATGATCACTGTCAGTGTTGCACAGATACTGGCTTCTTAATTAAATAACAAAATCAATTACCTTGCAAAGGGGAAACAAAGTTAAACAAAGGCAGTCACCTTTTAGCATCCCAGTAGGCTGGGTCAAAATGGTGAAGCAGCATGTTTTGTGGTACACCACCACAAGTTATTTGTCATTGAGACCTTCCTTTTCGTTTTTTTTTGTAGTGAATTATTTGCTACCATGTTGCACTCATTAAAAATAAGTGACATACAAAAGCAAGGAAACACACACGGGAGTGAGTGAGTGAGAGAAAGACAGAGAGAGAGAGAGAGAGAGAAATAAAGAGGGAGTCAGAAGCAGGTCAGAAGAGGGCCAGTCAATGGCATCCATTAAACATTTGAAGACTAATAGCTTGTGGAAGACTGGGGTATTTTCTCTCATCTAAAACCAGGTCCTCATGCAATAGTAATTAAAGCCAGTGTAAACGGAACTAAGCCCTGAAATGGGCCCCCTCAGTCAGACAGCACTGAGACTGACATTCCCTCAGTGCCCTGGGCCTCCTCAGCTCGCTCTGGGGGTCTCACTGCATGCCTGCTACCATTCCATGAGCAAATATGGACTGCCCATGGAGAAATAGTATCAGATGTGGAGAAGGAGGGCAGTCTGAAAACTTTGGAATAGGAATTAATGAATAGGCAGTGAGGAGAGAGCCCCTGCAGTATCAATAAGTTAACCTACCACAAACTGAATGAGTGAGATCCTTCTTAGTCTAAGCTCAGTGCTAACCCACAACCCCCCCCCCCCCACACACTCACACATCTTTTCCACCTACAATTAATCACCAACGTCTATTACTGTTTGGTGTGGCTTTTCATCACAATGTCACCACACCACGCAATAGCCCATCGATACATGTGTGTGTGTGTGTGTGCTCCCCAGGTGTGAACGTATTTCTGAGGAAGATAGCGGCGGCCGCGGCCTCCAGGCCGGCAGTGGAGATCACGCAGCAGGGAGAGACCCTGTCCGTCCAGACGTCCACCAGCGTACGCACCACCCACGTCTCCTTCACCGTGGGACAGTCCTTCAGCGAGACCACGGTGGATGGACGCCCCTGCGCGGTAACACCGCTAACCCTAACCCCCCCCCCCACACACACACCCTCTTATTTACACCTTCAATGTTTCTCCCTGAAGCCTATTGTTATTCTATGCATATTTTTCAAGGACTCCTGCATACGGAGGTAGGATCTGTGCAATACCTGGCCTCATTTCTCCATGCCTTTATATTGCTTTTAAGCCTGATGTTATTGCATGCATATTTTTCAGGATAGCATACTGAAGCAGGGTTCTACTGCCCGGAGTATGAGCATGTGGTAATAATTTCTGAAGTAACATGATCGTTGCTCTCGGTAATGATACAGTGGTCTGTTCTTTCTCTCTCATTGGCTAGTGAAGGGTCTTAGACATAAAGTTCAGTACCATCTGATAGACTTGAGGGTCCAGTAACATGCTGAGTAACTTAGCAGCACCAGACCACAACCGTCTTGGTCAAACTATAGAGACCTTTCAATTTGCATAGCTGTCATTCATATGCACATTGGCCTTCCTCCCGTGTCTCCCTTCAGAGTGTTCCTCGGTGGGAGACAGACAGCAAGATCAGCTGTGAACAGACTCTGCAGAAAGGGGAGGGGCCTAAGACTGCCTGGACCCGTGAGCTGACCAATGATGGCGAACTGATATTGGTAATCCAACCAATTGATAATTGTAAATGTTTTCAAATCAACAATGTTAGAGTCATTCTAGTGGATGAATAGGCCTATAGGTAGATATTATACTTTACCACTACCATTGTTGAACCGATGTGTATACTAATTCTCTCACTTTTGTGATGTGTTTTTTTGTGCAGACAATGAGTGCTGGGGATGTGGTGTGTACCAGAGTGTATGAAAGAGAGTGAACAACTTTTAAGACTGTTGCACAATATTTCAATGTAAGACTTCTTTCATACTTTGCTTATTCAAGATGTGTCAGTGAAGTAGTTGTTAAAATCTTCTAGTCAATTGCATTTGTCAGTCATAGCATTGTAAATTGTGTCAGTTTGTGTTTGTATGTGTAATGTTGTATAACTCGCTTGTGATATTGCAGATCTTATTATACCCTCTACCGCTGTATTTATTCTCTATACTGCAAAATAACACACAAATAGTGACCATTTTTTAAATAATGTTTACCAAAGTAACTGTAAATCCTAAACCTTGTTATGAATAAACATAAACATACTTACAACTTGTTATGAATAAACATAAACATGAATGGATAGTGAATTGCATTTGCAAACATCATTCCAAAGTTTCTGAAGCTCTTCAAACTGATGAAACCCTTCTTTATTCAGCTCCTCTCTCTCTCTGCACCCCCCTCCTCCCTGCACCACTGCCTCACATCTCTGGTTCCACTTTTCCATCACTCCCTGCCACTTGTCCTCTCCAGAAACCCCCTCCACACCCTTTCCTCTCCATCCTTCTCCTCCTCTTTTCCCTCTGTGTGCTCCCATTCCTCATCCCTCACTATTTTGTCCGTTAGAACTCCCAAAAAGAATCCATATTTTCTGAACGACGCTATGTCTGAGAGACATTTGGCAATGGCACAGGGAAAAACCAGGGAGTGGTACAGGGAAAGAGTGTGTGTGTGCGTGTGTGTGTGTGTGAGAGAGAGAGAGAGAGAGAGAGGGACCATAAGAAAATAATAGAATATTGAGACCGGCATTATTCCCTCTGCACTCCCTCCCAGCTGCACCTATTTACAGCATGAGCTCAATAAAAGTCCCCCACCCCTCTTCCTTGGCCCTGTCTGCACCCAGTTACAAAGTGTCAAATGACTACTTCTACATTATGTATGGACATGTCTACCAGGCCTGTGTCTCAGTCTGACAGATAAAACAAATACAGACTGATATGGTATATATGGACAATGGTACGGATCACATGTGGATAAAGAATGTGTTTAACAGACTCTAAGATCTCTCCGCTGCCTCCACCACACCACACACATGGACTTCCTGAGGAGAGTCCTTCCACAGTTCACAGCGAGGGGTGTTTTTTTCTCCAGGTTTTCAGACGATCAGCACACAAGCCTCCTCTGAGGTTCTCCTCAGGTCTGAACACTGCTGAGCCAGCAGGCCTCCTGGGCACTCTCCAAATTGTTTTCTATAAACTCACAGTGGGTATAAGTGAATAAGTGTGTGTTAAAGGGAACGACTAAGTGAGGAAATGTGTGTGTGTGTGTGTGAGAGTGAGTGAGTGCATGCGTGAGTGAGTGTGTGCGTGTGTGCGTGTGTGAGAATGAGTGAGTGAGTGAGTGCATGCGTGAGTGAGTGAGTGTGTGTGTTTGTGTGAATGAGTGAGTGAGTGAGTTACGATTGAAAACCTCAGCTATTATATGTGTAGTTCCTCTTTTGTGCCTTAACTGAGAGAATGTGTTCTTGGCTTTCGATGCATTCTGCCAAATCCACTGTAAATGTGTGTTTGACAAAACCAGTCTTATGTGCTCCGGTCTGAATGGAAAATCCTCCGGTATTTGCTCAATTAAATAATTAATAAATAAAATAAATAATTATCCACCCAGCTATTATGTCACCTCATACCACAGGCGATGATGTCATGGGGCCATGCATCGCTTGATTGGCTGTGGAATGCTGCGGTTTTGGGATCAAGAGGCATCCAACTCCAAATGAGATTGAGGACCATATTCTAGACCAATCATTCTCAATCATATGAGAAATCAATCACTGCAGACAAACACAAATATAAATGTGAACACAAACACTCAGAGTCAGCACTGCCATGCAATCTCTTTAAACATCTACTAATGCTCGGTGTGATGTTGCCCTGCATGTTTAATTAGGTTAGAGAGAGAGAGAGAGAGAGAGAGAGAGAGGGAGAAAGAGTGTGTATTTATGGGTGTTATCCTATCACATGACTGCCCGCCTGTCACCCATGCGACCCCACATGACTGAACGGGTTAGAAGACAGGAAGGAATGAGAGAAAGAAGTGGGTGCCATGTGAAAGAGATGTCTTTAAGCCCAATACATAGAACACTGTGTCGCCATACAGAGTTTGTCACTTAAGATCTTGAGAGTATTTCTTAAACTCCACTATATAACCTATGCAATCACATACAATGAATATCATTCAATGACCAAACATGTTACGAGGAGGCTAGTAGTAGTGAAACTCACTCCCCTGGTATAAGTACCGTCCAGCTGAGTCATCGAATAGCTAGCTTTTTGGTGGGGTAGCGGGATACTGGTGTCTTGCAAACGGACGAGCTCAGAAAAACATCGCTTCGAATCCCCGTGTGCATTCCTTAACATGGGTCAAATGAATGAGTGACAACAAAAACATGAAGTAGAGAGCAGAATGAAGTCCATCACAATGGTGCCGTGACCCAGATGTCCACTAGTGTAGAGTGAGTTTAGGAGGGTGAGTGTAACGAGCAGGCTACAGAAGAGTAGTGAAACTCACTCCCCTAGATAAGTACTAACCGGCTGCATCATCGGTTAGCCATCTTTTCTGTGGCGTAGCGGGATAGAGCAGTGTCTCGCAAACGGACGAGCTCAGAAACACATTGCTGCGAATCCTACCCTGCAATAACATGGATCAAATGAATGATGTCAACAAAACAATGCAGAGGGAAATGAAGCCCGTCGTGTGTACGCGCGCGCACACACACACACACACACACACACACACACACACACTTCAGGCCAATGAGTTCAATCTTGGTTTCATCAGACCAGAGAGTCTTTTAGGTGCCTTTTTGCAAACTCCAAGCGGGCTGTCATGTGCCTTTTACTGAGGAGTGGCTTCCGTCTGGCCACTCTACCATAAAGGCCTAATTGGTGGAGATGGTTGTCATTCTGGAAGGTTCTCCCATCTTCACAGAGCTGGGACTCTGTCAGAGTGACCATCGGACTCTTGGTCACCTCCCTGACCAAGGCCCTTCTCCCCCGATTGCTCAGTTTGGCTGGGCGGCCAACTCTAGAAAGAGTCCTGGTTATTCCAAACTTCTTCCATTTACGAATGATGGAGATGTGCTTGTTATGCTGCAGATTTTTGTTTGTACCCTTCCTCAGATCTATGCCTTGATACAATCCTGTATCGGCGGTCTACAGACAATTCCTTTGACTTCATCGCTTGGTTTGTGCTCTGACATGCATTGTCAACTGTGGGACCTTATATAGACAGGTGTGTGTCTTTCCAAATCATGTCCAATCAATTGCATTTACCACAGGTGGACCCCAATCAAGTTGTAGAAACATCTCAAGGAAGATCAGTGGAAAAAGAATGCACCTGAGTTCAAAAGTGTCATATAGGATAGAGAATACATGTGATATTTTATTTTACATTTAATACATTTGCCAAAATGTCTAAAAAACATTTTTCACTTTGTCATTATGGGTTATTGTGTGTAGAATTTTGAGGGAAAAAATAATTTAATCCATTTTGGAATAAGGCTGTAACACAACAAAATGTGGAAAAAGTGAAGGGATATGAATACTTTCCGGATGCAATGTACTAGTTATAATTTGCGAGTACGTTACTTTACCCTTTTTTCTGTAACACAACACTCACACGTGGCCACAAAAATAGGACACACACCTACCCCCGAAACGTTGAAGAACTAAATGGCATCAATAGAGCCAACAAAGATACCCTCCCATGTATATAATACATCCACGCCTCTATTTGTATTGTTTTTTTGCAATTTATAACTTTTTGTTGATTGAGCACAAAATCGGTAACATTAACATTTCATTGGACATTGTACACTGCACTATATACTTGTAACAAATAACCAGGCCAGGTCCAGCCTGGGTTATGTACGTGGCTGGCTTGTTTCTGTTCAGAGGTCTCATTTATAAAACCTTGCTCAGGACTCGCGTACTAAGGGTTGCGGACATCCGCAAGTTCCAAAAGGTGCGCACAACGATTTTCACATTTATAATAAAGTGCGCACGCACGTCCCACGCCGGCTCCCCATTATAAATCTCAATCAACTCTAAACTTGGTGCACGTGAGCGCGCGTTTTATCCCACCCCCTTAATGCCCATGAATGCCTATAAATGGCCAGTGAAACGCCTCCAATTCACAGAAATCAATACAGCCCAAATCTAACATGACGGCAAACGTGGCAGCAAAGAAGCGGAAGCGGCTCATGAGCCACTCGTCATCATTGGCCAGTAGGTCTTGCCGGTCCCTGAAGACTCGCTCTCTCCGAATTCCTTCTTCCACATCATCAAACAGCAGTAGGCCTACATATAAAGATCAAACAGCAGTAGGCCTACATATAAAGATCAAACAGCAGTAGGCCTACATATAAAGCAGCAATTGTGCATCATTACGCTTTGGAATTGCATGCCTTTTTATACCCACCCACGGTAGGTATAATTTCAAAACAGATGAGGAGGAGTGTTCAATTACTGCACATTAATTCAATAACTGACATAGCACCACCAGTTAACCACATTTTTACATAACTTCTCTAACATCCAGTGACAAACACAAATGACAAATCACAATGCTCATATTTATTAAAATCTTTTGAATTATATTAATTATAACTGGATCCACTCAGGAATCTGGGAGGGGGACCGAGAACAGGAGGAGCAGAAAATAAAATGCAGAGTTGCATACACAAAGAAACATAACAGTAAGCACAAGTCTAGTATATCAATGGGACTTGTAATTGGTCACACGGTTTCTGCAATCAGTTTGACACAGATAATTCATCTGCAAAACAGACTGTACATTTCCTTAAAAATAAAAAAATAAACTTTTTGTTCCCATGGGATCTCTCCCGTCCGTCTGAAAAAAGGGGGCAGAGAGGAGAGGAAGAAAGGTTGTGGCTAAAATTAAGAATTATACAAGTTTGTCCTCAATTGGGGATTGAACCTTGGTCTCCCACATGGGAATTGGACACTTAATCCACTACACTACCAAGGAACTTGCAAGTGTGGGATGTCATAGTGTTTTTGTTCCTATGGAATCTCTCACATACTTCCAAAAAAGGGGAAAGGAGAGTAGGAGAGAGAGGGATGGAAAGGCCGAAATTAAACTTAGGAATAAACCCACAGGATAGCAGAGGGTGTGGGTATGGTTTCCCAAAATCATCCCCACCAGGACCTTGAACCCCGATCTTCCACTTGGAAGTCCATTGCTTTCACCACTACTCTACTTGTGCAGTGAAGATCCATATATAGATTTTGGTGTGCTGGGACTACGGCCTCTTGTGGTGCCAACAGAGAAATTGAGGTTAACATTCAACGGAGGGAGGGAGTCATAACCAAACAAACGCTATAGGTGCACTGGCTTACAGCCTAGTGTTGTTTGGGGTTAGAATAAGGATTGGGGTTGGGACAGGATCTAACCTATAAGGCAAGGGGTAAAGGTTGGAGTGAAAGGATGAACATGTGGAGGTTTGGGGTATGGTCCCATAAAATCATCCCCCACCGGGGCCTTGAACTCCATTACTTTCACCGTGACTCTACTTGTGCAGTGGAGATTGGCAATTTGATTTTAGTGTCCTTCTTTAGAGAGATGGGTCTGGCGGCAGACTGGGCGTAACCTGTACGCATAGGTTATGCCTCCTGCAAGAGAAATGCAGGTCAACATTCAACAGAGGGAGGGAAGGAGGGAGGGAGTGATAACCGGACAAACGCTATACTAGGTGCGCTGGCTTACAGCCATGCACAAAAATCTGAATCTGAAGAGACCATGGAGCTATTATAAAATCGAGACTGCCTAGCAACTGGGTAGATTCAAAATACAGCAGTGCAGTGACACCTTGTGGTGAAACTAAGGAACATGCATAATAGGAAGAAGTCTCCTATACTCATTTTTCTCATCCTTTATCTGTAGGCTATCCATAGTAGTATTATTTATAATAACCACAATGTACAACAATAGTGAAACAATGCTATAATGCTTTAGCTAAAAACACTCAGGTAGGCCTGCTAGGTAACTGCACACATTACCTAAAAGATACACCTTTTTTTCTTTTGTTTCCTACAAAACGTTTTAACTGCTGATCAACTTTTTTAAGTTTTCAAATGCTGCTCAATATTCAACAACATATTTAATTTAGGCCTAGTATTCTGCAGTGAGCACACACACTCAAATAGCCTACCACATGCCTTCCCAATAGACTAGTGATGAACTTTTGCAGCAAAGTTGAATTATACAGTACGTCTAAAAGAAGAGAACGCCTACTGGTGAGGTTAATGGTGTGTTGGCACTGTGCTAGTGAGGGTGAGCTAGTGCTCGTGAGATCAGGATGTTCTCACGAGGCTAGTGGTGAATGCCCTGACGCTCAGTCACCACTAGGGGTCAGTATCCTCCCATTGACATAACCATAGAGAGACGCTGCACATGCACTATACGGACAAAAGTATTGGTCAAGTTATTACATTATCAGGTGGGTCTTTTTTCCATACTTTGGTGTGTCTTATGATACTTTGCAGTATACTTTTGGGTGCTTTGAGGTACTTTGTGGAATACTTTGGGGTACTCTGTGGTATACTCTGCAGTACTTTGGGGTATACTTTGGGGTACACAGCAATACTTTGCAGTACTCTGCAGTATACTTTGGGGTACTTTGAGGTACTTTGATATTTTGCGGTAGTTTGCAGTAAATGTTGTGGTACTTTGCAGTACTTTGCGGAATACCTTTAGGTACTTTGTGGTGTGCTTTGGAGTACTTTGCGGTACTTAGTGGTATACTTTGGTGACTTTGTGGTACTTTGCAATATACTTTGGTCAATTTGCGTTATACTTTGGGGTACTTTGTAGTACTGTGTGGTATACATTGAGGTACGTACCCATACTGTGCAGTAATGTGTGGTAATTTGTGGTACTTTGTGGTATACGGAGGTACTTTGCAGTATGCTTTGGGGAACTTTGTGGTATACTGTACTTTGCTGTATACTTTGGTGTACTTTGCTGTATACTTCAGGGTACTTTATGGTATTTTGCAGTACTTTGCGCTATACTTTGGAGTACTTTGCGGTACTTTGTGGTATACTTTGGAGTGCTTTGAGGTATTTTGTGGTATATTTTGGAGTATTTCGAGGCACTTAGGGATTAGTAGCGCCCTTCAAAAAGGGGTTCAGTATTTTATCTTAGCCTATATAGTAGGAGATAGGATTTAATTTAAGACATAGATTTAATTATATGAATGGAAAGCAAAGTGTATGAGGCAAATTATGTAAGGCTGCTGCTGTTCATCAACTATAGTTAAGAGCTGCCATCCATTGACTATATTTCAGAATGCAATACCATAACTCCCCCCAAACTCAGCAACTGTCTCAACACTGGAGACTGTCAACCTCTCACCCTCATCACTGGATAAAGTCACCCTCTCACCCTCAACACTGAGCTGTTTCATATCCTCTGTACAAACACGACTGCACAGTTACCTACAATTCCAGCTCAATTATCAATTCACTGATGACACAGCTGCGGTAGGCCTGATCTCCAACAATAATGAGGAGGCCTACGTGGAGGGGGTGGAGTGCTGAACTAACTGTTGTCGGGACAACAACCTCCACCACATATCTCAGAAACAGCTTAAGGGAATGTTTTCACAATTGGATTCTTGGGCTCATTTAAATACAATTAATTAAGTCTTCACTACATAGGCTATTTTGAGTCTAGACAGAGAGTGTAGGCCTAAACAGCAAATTGACTCTTGTTGGCAGAGGCATACAATCGCAAAGCGGTAGGCTATTTCTAGTTGTACCTATTTTTCTACTTTTTACTTTGCCTATAGTGTGCATATTTAGAAGATGGTAGAAACATGTCACTACTCATTATACTGGTATGATTTTCCATGTGACAGATAACACTTGAATATACTCTTTTGAATAAAGATGCCGAATTTAGCCATACTAGTTTTATATTTATTTAACAACAATAAATAACTTATAAACAGTTATTAACAGTAATTTAATAGAATGTTATCACTCAACAGAATGTTTATCACTCAACAGAATGTTTATCACTCAACAGAATGTTTATCACTCCATACCAGTGAACAGGAAGTATGTCCCTATTCTACTTGCTTAGTCTGTAATTAAACAGATATTAACAAATCTAAACTGATATAACAGATATGAACTGATCTAACTGATCTAATCAGGCATACCAGATCTAAAGTGATCTAAAGTGACATAACAGATAGCCTATAAACAGATATAAACTGTCTAACATAACTAATCTGAACAGATATGCCAGATCTAAACTGATTATAAATAGAGAAACTGATCACCCATCTGACTTATCTCCAGTATATGTCTTGAATTAGATATTTGCCAAATTCCAGATTTTTAAGGAGAAGCCATGCTTTCATCCAGCCAGAGTACTTTGAGAACAGCTGTTTCAGTATGCCAGCCCGCTATGGCGACCGGCTGCTTTATAAAGACAGTGGGTTGCTCTTCCTGATCCCAGACTGGCAGCCAATGCCTCTCTGATATAGATCCAGGGAAGGAACGGTCTGCATAATTGTCTGAACAGATGAGAAACCCTATTGAATGTTCCTAGCATGCTCATGTCCATCTCAAGGGTGAGCTTGATGATTATTTCCAGAATTTCCACGGGTATTGGGGCTGGTACTGGGGCTGGAATTGGAAGTGGTATTGGGGCTACTATTGGGGCAGTGCGTGAACTTGCTGGGGCAGTGCATGGACTTGCTGGGGCAGTGCGTGGACTTGGTGGGGCAGTGCGTGGACTTGCTGAGGCAGTGTGTGGACTTGGTGGGGCAGTGCGTTGACTTGCTGGGGCAGTGTGGACTTAGCCACTGACCGCTACCATTAATGTTATGAAAGCTGCTGCTAGTTGTTGTGAGCTCATGAGCTAACTGGCTATCCTGCTCTTATTGTGCTAGATTAGCATTGGAACGGATGTGTCCAGGCGACAAGACCTATCTTAATGTATCTGACATTATTTCATCCATCCATCCATCCATCCATCCATCCATCGTCATCCGCTTATCCGGGGTTGGGTCGCAGAGGCAGCAGTTCCAGCAGTGGGCCCCAGACATTCCTTTCCCTAGCAGCATCAACCAGCTCTGCCTGGGGAATCTTTAGCCACTCACAGGCCAGTGCGGAGATGTAGTCTCGCCACCTGGTCGTGGGTCTGCCCCGTGGCCTCCTCCCAGCCGGATATGCCTGGAACACCTCCCCAGGGAGGCGCCCAGGAGGAATCCTCACTAGATGCCCAAACCACCTCAACTGGCTTCTTTCGACGCAAAGGAGCAGCAGCGAAAACGACTTACTGCCAAAGACACAGACACAGCTCTCGCTCTGGGTGTACAGGGATCGGATGGCCCTAAGTAGGGACCCCCTCAACCCATACTCCCGCATAACCCCAAGACCTCTTGAGGGACCTGGTCGTAAGCCTTCTCCAAATCCACAATAATAATCCATGTAGACAGGTTGGGAAAACTCCCAAGCCCCCTCCAAGATCCTTGTGAGAGTGAAGAGCTGGTCGGTGGTTCCATGACCAGGACGAAATCCACATTGTTCCTCTTCAATCTGAGGTTTCACTATCGGCCGGACCCTCCTTTCCAGCACCTTAGAGTACAATTTCCCTGGGAGGCTGAGTAATATGATGCCTCTGTAATTGGCACACACACTCTGGTCCCCTTTTTTGAATATTGGGACCACCACCCCAGTCTGCCACTCTTTGGCACTGACCCGGACTTCCACGCAATGTTAAAGAGGCGTGTCAACCAAGACAGCTCCTCAACACCCAGCGCCTTCAGCATTTCTGGATGGATCTCATCAGTCCCTGGGGCTTTGCCACTGTGGAGTTGTTTGACTACCTCAGTGAACTCCTCCAGGGAAATTGACAATGACCCCCCATCATCTTCCGGCTCTGCTTTGATCGTAGAGGGTGGGTTAGTCATGTTCAGGAGTTCCTCAAAGTGCTCCTTCCAATGCTCAACGACGTCCTCAGTTGAGGTCAGCAGTGTCACATTCTTGCTGTACACAGCTTGGATGGTCCCCCGCTTTCCCTTCCTGAGGTGCCGGATGGTCTTCCAGAAACACCTTGGTGCCGACTGGAAGTCCTTCTCCATGGTTTCTCTGAACTCCTCCCACACCAGCTGCTTTGCCTTGGTCACGGCCAAATCTGCAGGCCTCCATGCCCGTCGATATCCTGCAACTGCTTCTGGGGTCTTCTGGGCTATGTCCCGGAAGGACTCCTTCTTCAGTTGGACAGCTTCCCTGACCACCGGTGTCCACAACGGTGTCTGAGGGTTACCGCCCCTTGAGGTACCTATGGCCCTCAGGCCACAGCTCCCAGCCGCAGCTTCAGCAATGGAGGCTTTGAACATCGACCACTCATGTTCGATGTCCCCAACCTCCACAGGGATGCCTGGAAGCTCTGCCGGAGGTGGCAGTTGAAATTTATGAAATTCTTTATTAATGGGGGATAAACTCCTTGAGATGTAACATCTCGTTTGCGAGGGGGTCCCAAAACAAAATCGATCATTGGCCTAAGGTGTTCTGATGCCAGGTGTATTTGTGGGCATCCTGTTCGAACATGGTGTTTGTTATGGACAAACCTTGACTAGCACAAAAGTCCAACAACAAAACACCACTCGGGTTCAGATCGTGGTGGCCATGCCTCCCAATCACGCCCCTCGAAGTTTCTCCATCATTGCCCATGTGCACATTGAAGTCCCCCAATAGGACAGTGGAGTCCCCTGCAGGAGCTCCAAATTGGACTCCACTTAGGGTCTGCAGGAAGGCCGAATACTCCGAACTGCTGTTCGGTGCATAAGCACAAACAACAGTCAGAGTTCCCCCCCCCCCACAGTCCTAAGGCGCAGGGAGGTGACCCTCTCATCCACTGGGGTGAACTCCAGCACAGAGGCGCTCAGCTGGGGGCTAGCTAGTATAGCCACACCTGCCTTACGCCTCACACTGTGAGCAACTCCAGAGAAGAACAGGATCCAACCCCTATCGAGGAGTTTGGTTCCAGTGCCGGTGTGTTAGCCCCACCAGGTTTAATTGGTATCTCTCCATCTCCCTCACAAGCTCCGGCTCCTTCCCCCCCAGCGAGGTCACGTTCCATGTCCCCAGAGCCAGCCTTTACCGCCCGGGTCCGGTTTGTCGGTGCCCACTGCCTTCACTGCCACCTAGTTGGCAGTGCACCCGACCCTGACAGTTCCTCCCATGGGTGGTGGGCCCACGGGATGGATTAGACGGAGTTGTTGTTCCCACGTTGCTCTTTCTGGCTGAGCCCGGCCGGGCTCCGTGGAAAGCCCGGCCACCAGGTGCTATCAGACGGGCCCTCCGTCTGGGCCTGGCTCCAGACGGGGGCCCTGGGCTTCCACCGGGCTGGGTATCTCTCTTTCTCTTGTGTTGTTCCATCAGGGTACTTTTGCTAGTTGAGGACTGCGAGGCGCAACTCTGCACAGCCCTACTCTGGCTGTTTTGGGCTTAAAGCCCTCATCCGCCCTTGCTCCACACCTCCAGATGGTATACGGTGCAGGGCCAGGCGTGAACAGCACCTGTGGTTTTTGTTCTGAGTGACCTTCTCCTAGATGGGTTGCTTACCATGGCCTACCTTAAACCCCATCTGCCCATGCTATTTGCCCATAGCTGGGACAGTGGTTGGCAGGAGCCAGGGCGTGTCCACACATGGGTGGGCCTGTGCTCCTTGCCTCTGGGGCCCACTGTTGCTCCGAGATCCCCTACAGTTTAGCCTGGGACTGTGAGGTACCCAGTTACCATGTGTGGCCACGGGGAGGCACTGTAGGAGTCTTGGCGGTGGAGTTGCTTTGTACCGGCAGAAGGAGACTTAAGCACTCGGTTCCTCTTTTCACCCCCAGTAAAGAGGGCTAACCGGCGGTGGTAGCTGAAAGCAGAGTGGCAAGCAGAAGCGGCATGCAGGATGCACTAACTACAAGCACTACTACCACAGATCTACTACACTACGCGTCACACAACCCTGCACAGTAATGCACACGCACTGACATTATTTCATGTCATTTCAATCCACAGCTATTTCATTGGCATGACTAGCTTCCATTCTACCAGTCCTGAACAGAAACAAGCCAGCCATGCACATAAGCCAGGCTGGACCTGGCCTGGTTCATAAAGGTTCACTGCTATTTGTTGGTAGTGCTGTTGTGACAGTGCAGAATCCTTTGAGAACTCACAGAAGGACATCACACTCTGCACGTCACTGCTGTTCTGGGTTCAGAGGCCTGTTTGGGTTCGAAAGGAAGTCTTATCCTCTTATCGCCCCCGTCTCTGACTGCCCCCCCCCCCTCCCCCCAGGGGGCTGCTGAACAAAGACAGGAAGCTCGCCGTCTTCCACTTCCTGAGAAGATGACTTCCTGTCTTCGCAGGGGAATGTGGGAAAATCATAGCGAAACAGGAAGTGAAGATAAATCAGGCCTGTCACTGGTGCTTACTGTTGCTGTTCTCACCTCTCACCTTCTGTTACAGTGAATAAGATAAGACAGATAAGACTACAAGCTGAGGCAGAGTGTAGGGCTTCTGGGCTGTGTGAGTGTCTGTGTGTGTGAGAGAGAGAGAGAGAGAGAGAGGGAGAAAGACAGTAGAGAGAGAGTTCAAACCCATTGTTTGTCATGATTGATTGAGGGAGTCAGCTCTGAATCAGGGGTGTTGACGACCAAACAGTACATGTTCCAAGAGTGCATTCTGCAGTGGCGACTGACGGAACGCACAGCTTATTTTGAGGTGCTGCGTCACAGAGGGCTTCTCCGGGTCTTTCTGCCTTCCGTTCCACAACAGCATGTTTGTTTTCAGGCCTATATTTGTATGGGCAACTGTTACCAATAGGGAAATCCTATATGACCCCTTACCCCATTCTCCTGAAAGCACAAGCATTCAGTGATGGTCAAGAGTCTGAATGTTAATTTGTGTTTAACCCCTTACATAATACATGGACCTAATCTTTGTTTGAACAGAACAGGCAATCATGGGTCGCTATAGCAGAAGTATCAGGCCATGTTCCAGCAATGAAAGCCTGGTAATTAGCCTCCGAATGTGTTTTGTTGTGTCTGTCTGAGATTGTAGACATTTTTGCACGTTTTGAACATCTTGCATTCAGTATACTGTATATTGTGCCTTTTAGTGCCTTATTGTGCTGTCTTTTTATGTGCATTTTTGTGCCTACTGTGCCTTTTTGTTCTGTGTTTCGTTGTGTGTATTGCTGCAACAAAGGAATTTCCCCTCGGGGATCAATAAAGTTCTATCTATCTATCTATCTATCTATCTATCTATCTATCTATCTATCTATCTATCTATCTATCTATCTGTGACACCATCTGTATCTATATGTCTGTGACACCAGGTCCTTTTAAACACACACACACACACACACACAAACAGATGGTTGCATTTAGTTCCTAATATCTAAAAGTCTCTGGAAAATATGAGTAAGGCTTGTTTGGCCTTTAAGTAAGCAACCTATCATTTTGTTTGCAAAGCATGTTGTGTTGCAGAGTGGATCAGGTGGTGAGATCACAAAAGCTTGTCATGATAATATACACTGTGGACATAATCACCAAGTCTTCTGATCCTGTAGCCTTTCACGCTGAGTGCGTGCGTGCGTGCTATTCTGGGTACCTGGTATTCTGGCTACATACTGGCATGTATGTAATGTCTGTCACAGATCATAGTGTCTGTAGTGAGCTCTCTCTGTTGTGTACACCAGTGTCTCACACTAGCTGTAAGGCCACATGAGTTAATTTATTTCAACAAAATGGATGGTTTTGAGGGAGACGAGGAACACGCTGGTTGTTTCTATGTTCTGTAGTAGAAAAAGAGTCCAACAGTCCTTGTTTATGGAACACCCTGTAGATGTTTAGTGTTTGTTAAGAACATCCAGGACTAGTGAGAACACTGCCATGGTGCAGTGTTCTGTGGTATCGTGAGTGTTTGTGTGAATTATGTTTATGCAGAGAGAGGAATGAGAGAGACATTTGGGAGAATTTCTTTGTTGGGGTATGTGGAGGGGGGAGAGGGTGGGTTGCTGACGGCCTGCTACAGTTCGGGAGGGAGGGGGGCTGGCACAGCAGGGGGGGGGGTTGTACCTTTCCTTGCACCCGACGGGAAACCACTTCCCACAATGCCGTTCAGCTTGGTCAGCTCTGAATGAAGGACTTAACAG
Organism: Borostomias antarcticus; assembly: GCF_949987555.1. Lineage (NCBI taxonomy): Eukaryota > Metazoa > Chordata > Actinopteri > Stomiiformes > Stomiidae > Borostomias > Borostomias antarcticus. Next base: position 6,695,800 of record NC_140254.1, read on the forward strand.
GCCCTGACAGACATTTCCAAACTACTGCCCTGTAACAAAGCAGGGACAGTAGCACACTGTTCTGTGTGTGTGTGTGTGTGTGTGTGTGTGTGTGTGTGTGTGTGTGTGTGTGTGTGTGGGTGTGTGTGTGTGTGTGTGTGTGTGTGTGTGTGTGTGTGTGTGTGTGAGTGAATGGGACCAGGTCTGTCCTACTCAGCCAGCAGTGGTGTTCCTACAGTCTAATAATGAAGACGCTTCAGACACTCAGCAGACAAAAGGCTTTACATGGGTTATATCTGCCATTTATTTTATGTGTGTGTGTGTGTGTGTTCAGGTTACCCTACATACCATTTGTCATGGTGTGCTAGTGTCAGTAAAACCAGAACACAGTAGAAAAGGTCTTTGTTTCCTCATAGATTCTGTAGGCATAATTGATTTACATTCCTGGGCGCACCGGGTGAGTGGAGCTTGCACTTTCGGGTCGATCCCATTTCTGTCCCCGTACCGCAAAAGCCAAATTAAGTGTAAACAAATTCAATCTCAACCTAAGGCTGGACGGAACGTGCTCTACACCCCGTACCAAGAGGCCTAAATTAAGCCTCAGCTATGGTAAAGCTATCATCTAGCAGAGCAGAAGGACAATGGAGAGACCCACACGGCTGGTGTTCTGGACCGGAGAGAGATAGCAGAGCAGGCCCGCTGAGATAAACGCACTGGGGGAGTCTATATCTGGCAGCTCGCATCACGAGCAAAAGGCCGTGGAAGAGGAGGAGGAGGAGAGGGAACGCAGTGCAGTCCCTCCGGGCGAGGCTGACTTGGAGGCCAGAGTCTGGACGGTTCGCGGGGTTCACGGGGTTCACGGGGTTCAGGAGGGTTGGAACGCGGCCTGGAGGGTTCATGGGGTTCGGGGTCAGGGATGTTTGGAACACATTCCATTCTAGCATGCGTATGTGCCCCCCCCCCAAAAAAAAATCAACACAGTAGTAATGCACGTGGAAACACACACACACACACGGACACATACCGTTTCATAGTGTGTTGACATTAACAACAGCCATGACCTTTCTGTCAGAGGACATGGTGGCCTTACCCTACACTATCAGTTCCACACACACTTCTTCATCAAGCACAGGACTGGAAGCTTTTTACCTGCAGTACACCACCACAGAAGAAGAAGAACCACCACCACATAAAACTACACAGGCTCAGTCTTCACAATAGGAATAGAGAGAGAGAGAGAGAGAGAGAGAGAGAGACGGGGAGAAAGAGAGAGTATACTTGAGGGATTTGATATTGGGGCGTTCAATGGGTTACGTTCAGTGGGCACTTTTACCAGCAACAGTTATGCCACCAACAAAGCACATCTCCCCATTGAGTTGATAGGAGACCAACACACTTCGCTGTGCGAGCTCTGACGTCCTTACCCTAACCCTAACCCTAACCCTATTGACAGAGGAGAGAGACAACACACAGAACTGACCTTAAACGGCTCTCACCTCACAGGGCCCCGTCACAGGGACCACTCTGTCTCGCCACAGGATGTTGTCTCTGTGCAGACCCTGGAGTTTGAGCTGTGTGTGCAGTGATTCATTGTTATTACAGGACACGAACCGTCACAACAGTATCACAGGGTGTCCCGGGCTATCAGGCGCTCGGCTTCAACACTTTTTTTTTTACCCTTTCCTTCCTTGTTTGCTCTGGGACAGATTGGTCGTCACCGCGATGACTGCCAAGCCTGGAGGCCATGCTACGTATATGTCCAGTCTCTGGCTTCTTACTGCCCTCAACCCAACCAATTCTGGCCGAACTCCTCTCCACTCGGCCCTCCACTCCCCTCCCCTCCTCTCCTCTCCTCTCCTCTCCTCTCCTCTCCTCTCCTCTCCTCTCCTCTCCTCTCCTCTCCTCTCCTCTCCTCTCCTCTCCTCTCCTCTCCTCTCCTCTCCTCTCCTCTCCTCTCCTCTCCTCTCCTCTCCTCTCCTCTCCTCTCCTCTCCTCTCTCCTCACCTCTCCTCACCTCACCTCTCCACTCCTCTCCTCTCCAATCCTCTCTCTTCTCCTCTCCTCTCCTATGCTCTCTCCTCCCCTCCCTTCCTCTCCTCTCTCCCCTCCTCCCCCTCCTCTCCTCTTCTCTCTCCCCTCCTCTCCTTACCTAGTTCAGTTGGTGCTGTTCAGAGAGAAGAGATGCTTGGAGTATCGGAGGGGAGGTCTAGCCTCTAGCGTTATCCGCCCACGGCCGCTGTGGAGGTGTTGCATCACTCTCCCAAGGTGAGCGGACAGCTTAACCTTTCACCGACTCCCTGAGGGGTGGGGCATGCTGTGTGTTGACCCAACTCTGGTATTACAGTACATAATATAAGTGATATTACAAATATCTTATATAATAATGTAAGTGATATTACAGTCTGATACAGTCAGGGAAATTTGAATTTGAATTCAATTAGGAATTGAGCAGTGAATGTGAAGTGTATGTAGACATTAGGCAGCTGCTGCATTTGCAGTTGTGTGGTCAGTTGGTATTGGAGCTCAAACGCTGGGTGTCGCTGTCTCAAACAACCCAGGGGATTCTACTAAGAGCAAGATTATCTCACCTTGTGATCTGCCACAAACACAGGAACACGCACGCACGAACGCACACACACAGGCCTGGGTCGAAATACTATTTTAAATCACTTCAGTTTCTTATCTGTGCTTGATTGTTCTTGTCTGTCACAATGGATCCAATGGGCTGTTACTAAAAAGACAAACCCCGCCCACCTGACACTCCAGGGACACTCAATCAAACGCCAATGTACACACACACACACACACACACAGTGTCTGTGTGACACGAAGGAAGCCATCAGAAGCAGAAGAGCTAGTAGGAAACTGTGATGGAGAAACATGTCATCTATGAGGGACAGGATGAGTAGACGATAGGAGAGAGTGAGAGAGAGAGAAAGAGACAGAGAGGGAGACAATGATACATTTTGTGCTACATGTGCCCAAGAGCAAGGCCTACAAATCAACTTTGCACTGTAAACTTGTCCCGCTATTAGTGGTTAATGGCCAAGGGCTTGGCTGAGTCCAGCAGCACAGAAAATACCCTGGACTCTCACTGTGCTTTGTTCTCACTGAAAGAGTGATCACTAGTATCAGGATTTGAAGGGCTGTTTAGTTTCCCCCCCTTCTGCTTCTTTCATTTGGGTTCCTCTGTATTGTTAATGGCCGCTGTGCTACAGGCAGGAACCAAACAAATGTGGTTTGGATTCTGGGAGCGTTGCTATTAATAGACTGTCAGACTTTTGGCTCAGGATAGCTGGTACTTACAGAGGGAGAGAGGGGCTGGCAGAGCAGGGCCTACAGGCGCTGAGGGGAGCGTATCAGAGTGTTGGCTCTGGAGCACGGCTGTCCAGTTTGAATCTATTCTATACCCAACCACAGCCGAGGGGGGATGGGGGTCTGACAGGTCGGCCACAGTCAAACTGTAAAACGGAAAGTCTCGGGATGTGTCCACTACTCTTGTAGCGTTGATGGCTTTCGCTGCACGAGCCGGGAATCCTAATCCTCAGAGACCTGAGGCTCCTGGCGGGCGGAGGGGACGATGCCCGCCATTGTCATCTTTTTTTTCTTTTTTTTTTGCCACGTAATGAACCTGATGATTGTAAATTATGTGGGATTCCACAGGTTTTCCATCTACTCAATCAAGGGTAAGTCAGATTCAGAGGCACACGCACATTCCAAGTGATTTAGTAGAGGCAAATTTTAATTCCTCAACTGATTATTGCAAGTCTTTGCTTATGGAATCTCGGGAAGTTTTCTATTTATTTTTTACATTTTTTTTACTAAAGGCTTGCAGGTGCATGGGAAGCATAGGTTTATCATGCTACTGAAAAGGGGAATCATGTTCCTTGTTTTTCTCAGTATTCTATTCCTGTAGTGCCCCCGTCCCGGTGCCAGATGGGAGGCTGGTGTTCCACTGCTGAGTGATCCAACCCAAACATCTGGCCGGCCAGCCCAGCCCCAGCAGCCCAGCCCGTCAGATGGAGCACAGTAGGCCCTCTCTCCTGCCTAGAGGCACCAACCATCCCAAACATCTGCCTATAGGCACCAGATGCTTGTTTTGTGTTTGATTGGATAGCCAGGGGAGCAAGCTGGGTCGAGGGAAAGAGACTAGAGCCTGGAGAAAGAGAGCTAGTCCTGGAGAGGGAGACTAGTCCTGGAGAGAGAGACTAGGCCTGGAGAGAGAGACTAGTCCTGGAGAGAGAGACTAGGCCTGGAGAGAGAGACTAGTCCTGGAGAGAGAGACTAGTCCTGGAGAGAGAGACTAGGCCTGGAGAGAGAGACTAGGAGAGAGAGAGACTAGGAGAGAGAGCAAGAGACTAGGCCTGGAGAGAGAGACTAGTCCTGGAGAGAGAGACTAGGCCTGGAGAGAGAGACTAGGAGAGAGAGAGACTAGGAGAGAGAGCAAGAGACTAGGCCTGGAGAGAGAGACTAGGAGAGAGAGACTAGGAGAGAGAGACTAGGCCTTGAGAGAGAGACTAGGAGAGAGAGACTAGGCCTTGAGAGAGAGACTAGGAGAGAGAGACTAGGCCTTGAGAGAGAGACTAGGCCTGGAGAGAGAGACTAGTCCTGGAGAGAGAGAGACTAGGAGAGAGAGCAAGAGACTAGGCCTGGAGAGAGAGACTAGGAGAGAGAGCAAGAGACTAGGCCTGGAGAGAGAGACTAGGAGAGAGAGACTGGGCCTTGAGAGAGAGACTAGGAGAGAGAGATTAGGCCTGGAGAGAGAGACTAGGAGAGAGAGGGGGGTGAAGAACGGGTGAGGTTCAGAGTGAGATTGGAGAACGGGTGACATGAGAGTAGGTCTGTCTGGACCCTGCTTTGCGTGTTATGACGTACCGAGCCAGTGGCATGAGAGGAATGTTCAGGTACAGTATTAGTGAGGAAAAGCTCTTGTGGATTAATCAAGGGCTCAAACTTTGATCTCCAACTGACTCGAAGCAACTTTAGGAGGAAGCAGGGCCAAAGTACACATCAGACCCCTTGACAACAGACACACACACACACACACACACATACATACACACTTTGTTTCCAAATTCAGCCCCTTTTCTTGGCACTGTGTGTGTGTGAGTGCTTGCGTGTTCAGGGCCTATCAGGACCAAAGAATCAAATCTCTGTGTCCTGATACAGAGTGTTTAAGGGCTTTAGTGGGTTTCAGTTTGTAATGTAGATAGCTCATTACCCCCAAATCCCACAGCCTAAACCAAAGACTGAACAAAAACAGGATTAGTAATTCTTATTGCTAATTTGGCCGTCACAGATTAGCATGTGACAGGCAATGATGCATGTTTACATTTGCCTTGATTGTTCGCGCCGGGCGAGGGGCCACCAAAGCTTTCTTTATCTCTCTCTCTCTCTCTCTCTCTCTCTCTCCCTCTCCTCTTTCTGTCTCCCAGAGAGACTCTCTCTCTCTGCCCCTCCCCATGCACTACCTGTTATCTCTGGGGTTATTGATGGAATTACAAGGCAGAATCTTCTACTTCTGAGGCTAGCACCGAGGAGCAAGCATAGGTACCACTCAAACACACATACACACACGCACACACACATACATATGCACACTAACTAACGCACACAGACTACAGACGAAGTTGTGAGTTGTGGCAAGACGCATTACTACATTTAGGCTACTTCATAGATCACACGGCACCAGACGATTTGGGAGTGGATGACTTGTGACTCTCCATCCCACACATTAAAGACATATCAGCGTGACTCTTAGAACTCTGTTGGTTCGGTTATCCAGTCTAGGTCACAACCCCTGAGGCCCACAGAGGTATAATCACCCTAGGCTGTACTGAGCAGTATTCACCCCTTTGATCATGGCTATGGAATCTGTGTGCCCATTCTAGAGTGTTCCTGCTCTCATTCTTCTGAAGGGAGGGGGGGGGGGGTTGAGAGGTCTCTAGATCGGACTTCTCAAACAACACCAGAGAGTTTATAGTATTTCTCCAGGGTGGAGTTATTATGTAACAGGAATGCTTCTCCAATGTTTTCAAAACACTGTGTGTGTGTCTGTTTTTTGTGTGTGTGTTAACACATTTCAGCGGCAAACAGCAGTCTGTAGTTAAGATTGACTCTTCGACACGGCTTCTGGCCAACCTCCCGACCGCCCACCGCCCTCACCCCACCCCCAGCGTGGAGAGCCGGGTGAGGAGGCCCTGCGGGGCCCAGGCTACGGCTGGGGGCCTAAACTACGGCCCCCCTGGTTCTGTGTACAGCTCGCCCCCCACAGCCCCGGAATACCAGCCTTCAGGGCTCCCCAAGATCCACTGGTCGGGCTTGGTGGAGCCATTACCAATTGGGACTCTTCCAGTCTGTGTGTGTGTATGTATGTGTGTGTGTGAGAGAGAGAGAGAGAGAGAGAGTGTGTGTGTGTGTTCTTCAGTGTGACATTTCCCCTTCCTGCATCTGAGGCAATGGGAGCTGGCGTACAGATAACCTTCTGCTAGCACATTCCTGCAGTATACAGGATTGCTTCGCTTGTGTGTGTGTGTGTGTGTGTGTGTGTGTGTATGTGTGTGTGCGTGCGTGCATGCGCACTGTGTGTGTCTACTGTGTGTGTGTGTGTGTGTGTGTGTGTGTGCGTGTGGTGTACGATGTGTTTGTGTGTGTGTGTGTGTGTGTGTGTACTGTGTGTGTGTCTACTGTGTGTGCAGTGTACGATTTGTGTGTGTATTGTGTGTGTCTACTGTGTGTGTGTGTGTGCGGTGTATGATGTGTGTGTATGCAGTGTGTGTGTGTGTGTGGTGTACGATGTGTGTGTACTGTGTGTGTGTCTACTGTGTGTGCAGTGTACGATTTGTGTGTATGTATTGTGTGTGTGTGTGCAGTGTGTGTGCAGTTTGTGTGTGCAGTGTGTGTGTGCAGTGTGTGTGTGTGTGTGTGTGTGTGTGTGTGTGTGTGCAGTGTGTGTGTGTGTGTGTGCAGTGTGTGTGTGCAGTGTGTGTGCGTGTGAGTTGATGTCTGTAAGGGTGGAACTCTGAGCTCGGTGAAACCTGAGTTGTTGGTTTGGGTAGGGGGATGGGATCGGAGACGCAGCAGCAGTAGACAGGGTGGTGGTGGTGGAGAAAGGAGACAGGGGGCTGTTTATTCTACGTGATGAGTTACAGCCTGCATAACATAACCAGCTGGATGAGAGAGTACTCAGACTGGCATCTCGGTTGGCGGGAGTGGGTTGGGGGTGGGGGGGTGTCCTAATCTGAGGGCAGGATTGAGGGATTATTCACATTTTTTATGATTCGTCACGGGCACACTTGCATAACAAGGGCATTATTAGCAAGTGACGTGTACATGATTAGATTTAAAGGGAGTCAAATTATCGGAGGTTATGAATTTACAGGCGGTTTATCGGTTTTGGGAAATATAAGGCGCCCCCCCCCCTCTTCAAGTTAAAGAAGCCATTCCTCGAGACGAACAGTTCTTCTCGCTGTAGGCTACGCGCGGGTGCAAGTCTCGCCTAACAAGTCAAGACCAGACGGCATCATATTTTAGTGTTTTTTTTAATTTAATTTAATTTATTTAACACAAACGGAAGCAGTAAATCACTAAAGACTTCTGGTCGGACCCTCACCCTCCCCGCGAAGGGTTAAGGACCGGGGTTCCCTGCGAAGGAGGCGTCCTCTGCGTCCCCACTGGGCGGGACTGAAGGGAGTTTTCCTCCTCCGTGTGTGCGTGTGTGTGTTGAAGGAGTCAGCTGGTTGAAGTGCGTGTTTGGACGTTGCTCGGAAGAAACAACGTGAGAGACAACGGCAAGAGTTTAGTAACATTTTCAGATCTGACCAGCGGCGTGTTATAAGATAAAACTCGCCCGGGACCAGGCGCTTTTTGTCGGTGTTCCAGCTTCGAATGTCCCCTGTCCTGCGAAGACTAGGCTAGGCTACTGGATTTCGAGGTGGGTTTGCTCTGTTAACAATAGATGGCTAAACACATTTGTTTGTGAAGACGATTCAAACGCAATCTAGCCCACAAAGTTGCCAGTGGACATGTTTTCATGTAGCCTAATGTATTCGTGTCTTTTGCACGGGGAGAGGGAAGGGGAGGAGAAAGCAGGGGAGGTGGGGGGAGATTGGGAGATAGAGGGGGTCGATCCTCCTCCGTAGAGTCCTACTTCATTCTCCCCGGCTAAGTAACTCTCTCTCTCTTCAATGCCTGAGACGAGCTTATGTGCTTTGGCAGGTGGCTCACCTGCTGTATTATCGGTTTATGACACAGGGAATTGCAAAACACAGGGCCCTGCTACGACTGGCTACACAATAACCAAGCTGTTCACCGCGGAACTCGCAGTTGGGACAGATAGGGCCATACATGGGTTGTTGCATCATGGGCCTCCTCCCCTTGCCTGGCAGTGTTTATGACTGTAGGCCCAAGTTGCTGTCTGTGGTGATTGCCTGCCATAAAGGTCCGCTACCTCTTACGTAACCCCAGCCTGTTTAGACTTCCTGCCTGCTGCTAGCGAGAGCGTGCACCGCTATGTGGAACCCGCTCGGCACAGCAGACAGGAACAGACGTCTCCAATCTGCTTGTCTGCCGCCGGCGCGAAGCCCTAGAAATTGAGAGTAATGTCAGCCTGGATTAGATGACGCCCTAGCTGGTCAGGGTTGTGGACGTGTGTCACCTCACACGGACTGAGCCCCCGCGGTGACGCAGTGCGCTCAGCGGTCGCGTCTCACTCGGGACAGCCGGGACTCTGCCCGCCTTGAAGGGCACGACTGGCTATCTGCTTGACCTATTTCGGTGTTGATGAGTATAATTGCTGAGTGTTGCCAGAGAACCCTGTCCGGGCCCTGGGTGCCGCTGTCTAACGGAGCTACTAGACCAGAGAAACTGGGACTGGCGTGACCCCCTAGTTGGAAAGCTGACTCAGCGGAATTATCAACCGCCAGCTGGGGATGTTTAGAATAGGGTCTGCTGCGCGACACAAGTAGCCTAACACACACACACACACACACACACACACACACACACACACACACACACACACACACACACACACACACACACACACACACACACACACACACACACATTCTGCCTCTCTCTCTCTCTCTTGTCTGACATTATTAAGTTGCTCCTGGGTTAGCTAACGTTGGGCCTTTCTGTCTACCAGTAAAGCAGTAATTGCTCTGTCTCTGCAGGCGGAAGCACAAAATGCCAGCAAAATGTCAAACTGCTTGGGACTCCGAGTCCGAGTTCGACACGGCAGCATGGAGATTAGATGTACACAGTATGCCCCCTCCTAAGATGTTCCTTGCCCTTTTAATTTATAATTTGATTGTTGTGAATGTGAATACATACAATGCACTAGAAAGCACTGGAGTTAGTGACAGATGTATTGGAGGATGACCGTCCTTGATTCTTGACACATACACGCACGCATACACGCACGCATACACACACGCATACACGCACGCATACACGCACGCATACACACACGCACACACACGCATACACGCACGCATACACACGCATACACACACGCATAGAAGTCATGACTTAAAGATAGCAGAGCCTCAGTGGAAACAGTAATTAGAGGGGTGAAGATGAGACAGAGAGAGACGGAGGGAGAAAGATTGAGAGGGAGAGAGAGAGAAAGAGGGAGGGAGGGAGGGAGGGAGGGAGGGAGAGGGAGAATGAAAGCACATTGTGGCACTCAAGCTCTAACTCTAATCTAACTGTTACATAAAGAACTGCACAATGCAGGCAGAGAGAGTATTAGGACACTGGACTGAGGGGGGGGGGGCAGAGAGAGAAAGAGAGAGAGACAGGGAGAGAGTGTTAGAACAGGACTGAGAGAGAGAGTTAGGACAGGACTGAGAGAGAGAGTTAGGACAGGACTGAGAGAGAGAGTTAGGACAGGACTGAGAGAGAGAGTTAGGACAGGACTGAGAGAGAGAGAGTTAGGACAGGACTGAGAGAGAGAGTTAGGACAGGACTGAGGGAGAGAGAGTTAGGACAGGACTGAGAGAGAGAGTTAGGACAGGACTGAGAGAGAGAGTTAGGACAGGACTGAGAGAGAGAGAGTTAGGACAGGACTGAGAGAGAGAGTTAGGACAGGACTGAGGGAGAGAGAGTTAGGACAGGACTGAGAGAGAGAGAGTTAGGACAGGACTGAGAGAGAGAGAGTTAGGACAGGACTGAGGGAGAGAGTTAGGACAGGACTGAGAGAGAGAGTTAGGACAGGACTGAGAGAGAGAGTTAGGACAGGACTGAGAGAGAGAGTTAGGACAGGACTGAGAGAGAGAGTTGGGACAGGACTGAGAGAGAGAGTTAGGACAGGATTGAGAGAGAGACAGAGAAAGAGAGATTATTAGAACGGGACATAGAGAGAGAGTTGGGACAGGGAACTGAGAGAGTATTAGGACAGGACAGAGAGAGAGAGAGTATTAGGACAGGGGACTGAGGGAGAGAGAGTATTAGAACAGGACAGAGAGAGAGAGAGTATTAGGACAGGGGAGTGAGAGAGAGAGTATTAGGACAGTGGACTGAGAGAGAGAGAGTATTAGGACAGGGGAGTGAGAGAGAGAGTATTAGGACAGGGGAGTGAGAGAGAGTATTAGGACAGGGGACAGAGAGGGAGAGTATTAGGACAGAGGACTGAGAGAGAGAGAGTATTAGGACAGGGGAGTGAGAGAGAGAGTATTAGGACAGGGGAGTGAGAGAGAGAGTATTAGGACAGGGGAGTGAGAGAGAGAGTATTAGGACAGGGGAGTGAGAGAGAGAGTATTAGGACAGGGGAGTGAGAGAGAGTATTAGGACAGGGGACAGAGAGGGAGAGTATTAGGACAGAGGACAGACACAGAGAGGGAGAGTTTTAGGACAGTGGACTGAGAGAGAGTGAGTATTAGTACAGTGGACTGAGAGAGAGAGAGTATTAGGACTGTGGACAGAGAGAGAGAGTATTAGGACAGTGGACTGAGAGAGAGAGAGAGAGAGAGAGGGAGAGAGAGAGTTTTAGGACAGTGGACTGAAAGAGAGAGAGAGGCTATGGCTGTACTTTAGCAGGGGTCAGATTGACCTGGCTGGAGAGGCTGACGGTCAGGCCTCACAGGAAGGACAACGCAGCCCACCCAGCCATCCCCGGACCGGACCCTACTGGGCGGCTCGCCAGACACAGGGAGGGGGTGGCGGGAGGGAGGGGGGGATGGATGGGCTAGGGTTGCAAAGAGTTGCAACAGTTTTGTCCATGCGTGTGGGCTTGGGACTGTTAATTATGCACAATTATAAAGGATACCTATTTATTTATTTATTTATTTATTATCAATATTTTGAAGACAGCGTATGGCAATATGTAAGCACACCTCTGCCTGGACCTGGTAGATGAGACGCATCTAAAACTAAAGATTTGCAAGTTTGAAAAACTTACCATGCAGGTGAGGGTGACAGGATATCAAAGACAAGAACAATCAGTTGGTGTATGGAACTACTGTTTGTTCCAGAGAATTCCATACATTTTCCCGGTGTGAAAGTTCAGGGAGTTAAGCAACCCTAGTGTGTGCTTAAGCCAGCCCAACCATGTCTGAACCAGATTCCACAAGCCCCCTGTCTTCTCGACTGTTCCTTGAGAGAGAAAGTGTGTGTGTGTGTGTGTGTGTGCCTGTGCATGTTCGTGTGTGTGTGTGTTTGTGTGTGTGTGTGTGTGTGTGTGTGTGTGTGTGTGTGTGTGTGTGTGTGTGTGTGTGTGTGTGAGTGAGTGTGCACGCGTATACTGTGCTTTCCCTCTCCGTGTCAGATCAAAATGTTCCAGGACTAAACCCAAAACATGAGACGAGTGTCTGGGCTGACCCAATTCCTCCCCCACCCCCCCACCCCCACACACACACACACACACTACTTGCTGGATCAGGCCAGAGCGTGAGGTTTGAGACGAGGAAGTGGAGAAGTAGCTAATGTGGACTTTGCTAAGCCATTATTACACACTCCTTCCCAGGATGCTCTGAAGAAGAAGAGGCCATCTCCCCCTCTGCATCCTTCCACTCCCTCTCTCCATCCCTCCCTCCCTCCTTCCCTCCCTCCACCTCCCAGCAGGTGGTCAGTAGTCATGTGCTCGCTGGAGGACTGTGGAGGACTGTGGCGGGGTTTGTTTGGGAACTGGAAATGAGTGTTACGCAATAGGCGTCTGTGTTTTCTGTCTCTGTTTGTCTGAAGGGAGAGGTACCTCTAAGAGTTTATAGACACTATACACTATCTAGGAAGTCAGGTGTGTACGTGCGTGTGTGTGCGTGCGTGTGTGTGTCAGGTGGAGTTATGGCATTGTGTCCTCTCTCCTGTGTAGGAGTCCTGTGGGCGGAGCCAGCAGAGGGAACCAGGAAGGAATACCATGGCCTTAGCAGGATGTCCAGACTACTTCCTGCTCCACCCCAATTACCAGGTGTGTGTGTGTGTGTGTGTGTGTGTGTGTGTGTGTGTGTGTGTGTGTGTGTGTGTGTGTGTGTGTGTGTGTGTGTGTGTGTGTGTTGACATGTAGTTCAGGCGAGAGCTACTGTTTTACCCCTGGACAGCCATGTCAGACAGACTAGTTGGGCGTTTGCTCTGGTGTCTTGGTCTGGCTGCACGTAAAAAAAAAAAAAAGTATGGTGCTTCTACCACAACAGGAGCTCTCCCATTGGCCAGCCAGACAGTCCCTGCCCCTCTCCAGCGGAGTGAATGAGGCCTTTGTGACTCAACCGGGCTTCTCTCGCTCTCTCTCTGCTGGACCCCTTTCTGACCTTAAGAATTAGGCTGGAAAGCTTGTGCAACTAAAAATAGAACACGAAAACAAACAACAACAACAACAAGGTCCAGCGCCCCCCCGCGGTGCTGTAGTCTGCCAGGGCCCTGAGTGGGAGACCTTGGCTGTGATGTGGGGCTGAAGCAGCAGGATGTCTCGTGTAGCCGTGACGTGGTCCTCGGCCCCCATGAGGGGGGGCCTCCCGCTGTGCTGTTTGGCTGCTATTGTCTGGTCTGGTCTGTAATGACCTCCTGCTGGGAGGGGGGGGGGGGGTTGGGGGTGATGTCAGGGACTATGTAGGCCCCCTACTCCGGCGTTCCTCACCCCACTGCTCCTAGCCCCGCCCCTAGCGAGGCCTGGGTCGGTCCAGGCTGGTCCCGGTCTGGGAGCTAGACCAGTTCGGCGGCGGTTAGTTTGACTATTGGATTGAATTGAACGTGTTTGTGTTTAACAGCGCGTGTGTGTGTGTGTGTTTTATCAACATGTGAGTTAGGGTACATAAAGATGTTTTCCATTAACATGGCACAGAATGTGAACTTGCACACACCCGAATGGTTGCAGGTAGAGCATCGGACTGGTGACGGACTCTTGACCAGGCCGGCTGACAGTGTTAACTGGTGCCTGTGTGTCACGCTGCTGACCACCCTGTGCTGGACTGAACCAATGGTTGACATAGAAGAGCAGAAGACCAATTTCCCCTTGAGGGGATCAATATAAAACACACACTTCCACAAATGTACACACTCCCCTTGGGGTACCTGCAGGTTTGCTGTAGATATTTTCTTTCTGTGTACTTAATAATGCCATGCTAGGGCTGCGTGATTATGACAAAAATGTATAATTGTGATTATTTTGCCTGATATTGTAATTGCAATTATTATTATATTATAATATGATTAACTGTGGTGCTGTCATATCATATGCTGTCATGTAAGTGTCCATGTGCTACAAAGTGTCCGGGTGATGTAATAACGTAATTCAAACGCCACAACGCGTCCGCTGCTATGCTGACGCTAGCATTCTGGACATTCCTGAGTTAGCGTTCGCATGTTCGCCAAATATGGTCCAGATGACGTAATGGATAGTGACAATCCTTTATCATGGTAAATAAAACTGTTTGTAGAGGCTTAATATTGATACTATATATATATATATATATATATATATATATATATATATATATGTTACGGTCAATGTGAGAAAACGGGGAATGTGAGCTTTTCCCGGTTATTGCGCACATTCCCCGACCTCGCGGGGAATGTAGGAGAAACATGTTCGTTTCTCACATCTCCCGGGTAATGTGCACATTCTCCGACCTTGCGGGAGATGTGAGAAATTGGTTAGTATTTCTCACATCTCCCGCAAGGTCGGGGATTGTGCACATTAACCGGGAAATGCTAGCAATTCCCGACCTTGCGGTAAATCTAGCAAAGTCCAGCCGTATGCAAAACCTCTGCGCAGCCGGGTGGTGGGAGAGGGCTCGTGCGCTTAGAACGAGAGGCGCTTGACATTTTGCCCATGGTTTTCGAATACATAGCATCAATTGCATTAATGGAAACATTAAATTGGGTCTAATTATACATGTGTTGAAAGTTAAGATAATTAGCCTACAAGCCGCGAGGCTACGCAACACAATAAGCAAAACAATCTCACTGTTTCACTCGTCCCACTCCTCTGTTTCACTCGCCCCGCACGGCAGGGACAAGAGAAACGATGCACATCTTCTGTTCTCGGCCGTCTTGAATTGAACTGTTACACCACAGAACCAAACTTACAACTAATAGGTTAGTAAAGGACATGTACAAGTTGTTTGTCATCATCAAAAAATGTAATCTCCATCTTTATTAATTTCTGTGTAAATCTGATCAAACCAAAAAGTGTTTCATTCGTCCCGGTCCTCCCCTACAGTTAATAACAGTCTGTGGTCTACCTTGAACAGTAATATAGCCTATGCTGCACACAGTGTGAGTAGTATTAGGAGGATAGGCCTACACTGGTGATCAAGTTAACAAACGCAAAATGAAAATCGCAACAACAGGAAGGTGGGAACCTCCAAAGGAACCCTACACGTTAGCTAGCCGAAAGAAAGACGAAAAATCTCTCCCAGGTGTGCGCCAGTAACGTTAGCCCAACTACCGTGGGTGCCTCTTATGGTGCACGCCCTCTGAGGCGTCACATAAGCCCTCTCCCACCACCCGGCTGCGCAGAGGTTTTGCATACGGTTGCGCTTTCCTAGATTTACCGCAAGGTCGGGAATTGCTAGCATTTCCCGGTTAATGTGCACAATCCCCTACCTTGCGGGAGATGTGAGAAATACTAACCAATTTCTCACATCTCCCGCAAGGTCGGAGAATGTGCACATTACCCGGGAGATGTGAGAAACGAACATGTTTCTCCTACATTCCCCGCGAGGTCGGGGAATGTGCGCAATAACCGGGAAAAGCTCACATTCCCCGTTTTCTCACATTGACCGTAACATATATATTACACTTTTTAGTAGAAGAGAATTTTGGGAATTAGTTTTTCAGTTACGAATTCCGTTCCTTCTCTTTAGGATAGGTTAGCCTACTAAGCCTAGATAACTGCATCATATTATTAAAAAAATAATTAAAAAGAGCACCCCAACATGCATCACTCATGCTACAAATGGTTCAGTGCACGTGTTAAGAGCATATTGCAGGCTGGAGACCCTAGTGGGTCAATGTGTAGGCAAATGATTTTCATAGAAATTATATAAAATATACACTGCAGTGACTTCTGGAGTTGTTTTTGTTCCTTCAGCACCTAAAAAAATATCACCAAACGAAGTGACATAGCAGGGGGGAGTCCGTGTTCAACAACAACAAAACGATGGCTAGTTATGCGCTATCTAGCAATACGCTGTTCACATTATAACAAGCAAACAGGTGAGCGGCGGTGAGGATCTAACCTTTAATTTCTCACTGAAAAAAACATACCTGTTTAGCTACAGGCTATAGCTACATGCTGTATCTAAACTCGAGCTAGCTAATATAGTTAGACTATGCTACTAGCCAAGAAAAATATACCCTTGAAGTTGATTGCTATAGCTCAGACTTTTTTCAAAACTGCTCCCACTCAATCTGTTTGATTGCTAGGCTGTCAGTGTGAAGACAGCATTCGAAATGCCGGCTAGCTATCTTTCAGATGCAACAAATTAGGATAGCTGTGAATGGTTTACCACAACAACAATATGAGGATGAATTAGCACCGTACACATCTATGGCCGTGACAGCCTGGATGGATTTTTATTCATTTATTTATTTTTATTATTATTATTTGGACCCTCGTTGTAATGTCATCATTTCATTCTCTGGTTATTCAGACGTAGCCTACCTACATTAATGGCCTTAGATTTGTTTATTTTACAAAATGCTTGCAGCATATGGTGCATGTTTCGACTTGTGGGCTGTTTTTATTTGCCAGAGTGCTTGTCCGACATGACCGACAGTGTTAGTGTATTTGGATTTATCGTGCTGAGATTTATTTTGAGCCTATTTGTACCATTTGGATTATATTATTTATTTTATTTGGACGCTTGTTTGTTTTAATGTCCACATTCAACATTGTCGGGTTAATTATTCAGACCAGATGTAGCCTATATTAATGGCCATGGTCTCTGATGTACCTCAGCTACCTAGCTAGCTAGCTAGATTTGACAAGACCGACAGCAGAAATCTAGCTATGAGCATAACTAGTTAGTTCAAAGCATTTGATCTTCGCCATCATGTGGTCGTAAAGCCAAAAAAATGGCAAGATAGCTGGCTAACTCAATCATTCCTTCTCAGCATGCTATTGATTACGTTATAGCTAGAAGCTATGGATGTATTAAACCTTGCGAAGTACCCGCATGTGCCGGTCTAGTCCGTCCATCAATGTTAATGAAAGTGAAAAATAATTTGTGAGTCCGCCTCTTGACTCGGATTTACTCCAAAATGTAATGGGTTCTTACTTGCCCATATATACCCCTCCACCGAGTGTTATGATAATCGGTCTACTACTAATTATTACTAAACCAATTAATCAATAAACTACTAATGATTAATATTAATAATTAACAAATTACTAATTATTAATAAACAATTAATTCATACATTACTAGTTTTGTGAGTAATTCTGCTGACATACTAACAGACAGACTACCATACACCAGCGAAAACATGCAGTAACTTCACCCCCAGACTTCGTCCTGGGTGGAGGTAATAAGATAAAATTTAGCACGTTAGCCAGCTAGTAACTAGTACCTACCAAGCATAGCCTAACGTTGCCTAAGTTGGGAACTTTCCAAAGTTTCTAGAGCTTTTGTATCTCACTATAATGGCAGTACTGTACTCTGTCTGTACAGTATCTGGACTGAACCGGGCACTGTATGAAGTTACAATTCAGAAGTGCAGTGTCGATTGTGAATTTGGTTGAATGAGCGGTCCTCGAGAAAGCAGTGGCCCATTTTGAATGATCTGAAACGATTACAACATGTTGGCTGACAATTAGACTGCCAAAAACTGTAGAGGTTGTCTATCTTTCAACCAGCGATGTTTCTCACAGTGCTTTCAACAGAAAGCCTGTGGTTAGTCTGCGCACCCCAGCACACAGCATCACATTTCTATGATTTGTAGTGGCCACGCGTTTGCTTAGTGGAGCTGTTTAAAACCAGGAGTTTGTGGTTTTTAATGCAGCGAGCAACTTAAAGAAATCGTATTAATCGCGGCCTTTCACGATTAGTTACCGCAGAGGCCAAAATCGCAATAATGATTGCAAGTAATTGTGTGCTGCCCTACTCCATGCATGTTCAGGGAATCTGGGCTATGTTTCAAGGCTGGCTCTATAGCAGGACAGCTGTGTGTGTGTGTGTGTGTGTGTGTGTGTGTGTGTGTGTGTGTGTGTGTGTGTGTGTGTGTGTGTGTGTGTGTGTGTGTGTGTGTGTGTGTGTGTGTGTGTGTGTGTGTGTGTGTGTGTGTGTGTGTGTGTGTGTGTGTGTGTGTGTGTGTGTGTGTGTGTGTGTGTGTGTGTGTGTGTGTGTGTGTGTGTGTGTGTGTGTGTGTGTGTGTGTGTATTTAGCCTGCCTGTGTGTGTCAGAACACTTCAGTCCAGCGAGAGAGAGAGAGAGACGTGTGTGTGCTCTCTCTGGGCATTGTAATCTGCTGCTCATGACTGACAGGCATGCTAGGTCTTGTCCTCTTGCTTTCAAGGAAGGAGAGAAGGGGGAGAGGGGGTAGACAGAGAGAGAGAGAGGAGAAAGAGAGAGAGGGAGGGATGGTGTAAAGAATTGTAAAGAAAGAAGCCTGTAGCAGAGGTTATCTTGGTCAGTGTTGACACAGCTAGCCATTAGTGTTAGCCAGTAGCTGTTGAATGTTTCAGCTACAGACGGGACCTGGAATGCTTCTGGCCTTAACTTCAAGACCGTACCAGCTGTGTGCCCGGTGTGTAGCTAGGAGCTCGACTCACACACACGTACTGTGTTCTATACGGTGTAGGGTTCTATACGGTGTAGGGTTGACGTGTGTGTGTGTTTGTGTGTGTGTGTGCATGCGTGTGTGTGTGTGGTGGTCTCTCAGTGGTGGTTCTGAGCCTCAGCCTGGATCTCTCTCTCTCCCTAGCAGAGTGATATGTGTCCTGCCCTTCCCTGGAAAGCCCTTGGCCGCTGCTTCTCGGAGCTGTAAATCTTTCCCCGGGCGTTTATGGATGTTTTCGGAGCGCGGAGGGGAGCTGTGTGCGTGCGTGCGTGTGTGTGCATGTCTGTGTTTGTGTGTGTGTGCGTCGGGAGGGGGGGGGGGGGGGTTCGGTGTTGTGTGTGTGTGTGTGTGTGTGTGTGTGTGTGTGTGTGTGTGTGTGTGTGTGTGCGCGTGTGTGTGTATGTGTATGTCTATGTGGTGAGACCTCTGGCAGTGAGCAGTTCCAGGAAGCTGTGCTTCCACGTTCTCTGCTTTCCTGGAAACTTGGAGATTGAAAATGTTTTGGGCTTTTTTTCCCTCCTCCTCCTCCTTCTATTCAGTTGTACTCCAAGGCTGCTTTAAATTAGGGAATGTGTGAGGGACACTGTGTGTGTGTGTATTTTTCTGTGTGTGTGTGTGTGTGCTGGCAGGCATGTAGGAGTTTGTATTTACGTATGTGTGAATGGGGGGAAGGGTGTGTATGTGTGTGTTTGGGGGGGGGGGGCTGGAGAAGTGTGTATCTGTGGAACTGGAGAAGTGTGTGTGTGTGTGTGTGTGTGGGGGGGGGGAGGGCAGAGGTAAGGAGGGCACATGTCATGGTGTCACAAGGTCAAGGTGTCAATCATGTTTGAACCCCAGTGTTAATGTTCCTGGAGAGAAGAGCATCTGTATGTTTGTCAGATATTGTGAAAGGAATATCAAATAATAAAAAACAAGACAATTAAATCAATCTCTTTCCGTCCCTCTCTGTTTCTCTCTCTTATGTCTTTTGAATGCAATTACAACTGAATTAGAGAGAGACTACTTAGACCAAAGAAAAGCAACATCAGATTCTTACCTGACCGTTGTGTCCTGTTTCCCCCTCTGACAGGAAACTGTGGACCGCACTTCCCCTCACAGATCAGATGATCGGATTGGCCCTGCATTTCAACGTTCCACCCATCGTAACTCCCCTCACCAAGGTGTGTAGCTCCTCTCCCTTCCCCTCTCCTCCTCTCCCCTTACCCTTTCCTCTCCTCTCCCCTCCTCTCTCCTCTCCTCCACGCCCCTCTCTCCTCTCCTCACATAATTTCTTCTAAATGGACAGGAATTTACAACCTGGAGTATAGCCATTAATCCACATATTTCTTATATTGAGAATGTAGAATTGGAGATCATATGACGATCTAGACATGCACACACACACACACACACACATACACGCACACACAGATACACAATTTTTATGAAGCTGGAGAGCTTTCATAGATCAGGACATAGCACCCCATCAGCGGCCACACTAGTAGTAAACAATATTATCTCGCTATTAATAATAAGCAGAAATATGTGGCACAGTTCATTGACCTCTCTAAAGCCTTTGATACAGTTGATCATTCTATCCTACTAAACAGACTGAAATAGGCTGAAATAGACTTGGATGCAAATGCATGCTTTCAGGATTACCTATTCAAATAGAACGCAAGCTGTATTAATAGATGAGTTTAAATCTCCCCTTCTGACCCTAAAGAAAGGAGTCCCTCAAGGATCTATTCTTGGTCCCTTACTTTTTAGCATTCAGATAAATGATATTGCTTCTAATCTTTCCAACTGTACAGCTCATTTCTATGCTGATGACACGATACGCTACACAACAGCGCCCACTACTAGTGAAGCCCTTCAGCTACTTCAATCAGCTTTCAATTCCATTTAGATCTGAAACTGGTTCTAAATGCCAGTAAAACTAAATTCATGATCTTCTCCATTAAGAGCCCTGATCCGTTCTGGTGCATCTCACCACTCTACAGAACATGGAAATAGAATGTGTGCAGTTATATAAGCAGGGCTTGACATAAGCACTGGCCTGCTGGCCCGGTGCCGCCTTGAACACCTCCGGGCCAGTAATTAACACTTTTCAATGGCCCGCTCTGGCCAGTGCAAATATAACTTTGAGATCATATATATCTATATATATCTATATATTTTAGATATACAAGCCTACAATTGTCTTCCCATAATAAAACACATTTTTGAGAGATTCGACTACGAATCGTTTTTGGAGAATAGGCAGGCGCCGCGGCTGCAGTCACGTTCCACAAACAAGGCTGAGAGCAATGATCACGGGTGAGTTCAGCCCCAACAAAACGTTTTTTTTTACGATGCTTTCCAGGTTGAACCTCACGTTTTCCCAGTGTTACCCAATCAGCAGAGTGTTCCAACACACCACCATTTAACATTTTCTACATTTTGTCGGGGCTTAAGTTCAACTCGCCCCAGGTGTAAGCTTTGCATGATAAAAAAACAAACCTCCGAGCTTTTACTCTGATTGGCTGTGGTAACTAGGGCTGGGATAAATGATTATTTTGGTAATCGACTAATCTAACGATAATTTTTTCGATTAGTCACGATTAGTCATTTGTTCCGGTCATGCCTTGAATCTCTGTTTTCTGTAGGCACTGCTCCTCCTCCGGCCTCTAGCTAGAATATTCCTTCAATAATTAACTTATTTGGTTATCTTATCTACAATCGACACATCCATGAATTGTGTTTAACTTTTAACCATTAAATGCAATATAAATGATCCCTTTTTACTATTTTCAGTCATGATATTTGATATTTATCATAATATTCCTATTCCTAAGTTCAGTTTTTGTGACATTGTCACCTCAGAGTGGGTGTTAACGTAGCCCCTTCCTAGCATTCTCTAGGAGGCACCACGAGACGTTTGTTTTGCAAGCTTTACCATAGGCTACACTTCACTAACGTAGCCTACATGGCTGTCTCCCGGCATTCAAACCAGAGTTGACTTTCAAGGAGTGTAACTAGTCTGTATGATATCTGGCTAAATAAAATGAATAATACACCAGACCAGACCATAATAATACACAACTAAAAGGCCAATGTATGTATGCGTTACGTTACGATACGTTAGATAGTTAGCTACCCGTCTATGCTGCTGTAACGTTAGGCCGGATTCATAGTCGACGCAAACTACATAAGCGCAAGCACCGCAAGCTTCGCAAGGCCACGCAAGATCTTGTTGCGTCCTTGCTTTTGTCATGCCGAAATTTGTCACTTGATGCAAGCAATAGTGTAATTCCTTGCATTTCCACAAATCAAAACAGAACACAAACTCTCGAGTCATGTTGGAGCTTGTGTTCACAACGTAGCTTGCATTGTTTACGTCGACTAGCTGGCTTGGAATGGACACTCAGCTGCAGAGCTACTGAGACATATAACAACATAGCCTACTACCTGCAGCATGTAGTACAGGACAAACTAAGCTAGTAATGTTTGAAAGATAAAGAGGCATATAACTAAACTCACCCATCCTCTGAAGAAATAGCCCCCGTATGTTTCCTGTTCAAGTGCTCCCGCATTGTGGTGCTGCTGATATCCAACTGGTTTTTACATTTTACACGTTTGCATCGCACCGTCTCTTGTTTTCACTGAAGTACTCCCACACTTTTGATACGTTAGGTCGCACCTTTTTCTTCACGTCTTCACCCTCATTTTCTGTCTGTTCGGCATTAACATTAGCTAGTCGTTTTTTCACCACCAGCGCTCATCATTAATGTTAGGTAGCCTACCTATTTCGCACCAGGATCTTGCTCTGGTTGACAACCACGTTGCTTCTTGTTGATACTTTCTTCTTCTCGGTCTTAAATTAACAGTTGAGGCAGAATCGAAGCCATACTGCCTCCAGTATTTACTGTGGCGGCCCGTGTATTTACAGGTAGCACTACCTAACTAGGTAGCTAATGTGTTGAGTGCCAGTGAAAAAAGGACTTGAGAAATGAGAGTGAAGTAGAGAAAAAGGCACGACCTAGACTTAAAAAATGTGTGGGAGTACTCCACCCAAGACAAACCCAAAAGGATGTTGCGATGCAAACTATACAAAAACGAGTGAGCATTGTGTAGCATCAGTTAGCATCGTGTACTTTTGAACTTGTCACAGAACCGACTTCATCGACGCATACATTTCACGTCGACGAATTCGCATAATTGATGACGTCGACAACGTTGACGAATCGTCCCAGCCCTAGTGGTAACGCACCAGCGCGAGAACTTGAATGTGAGGACAAGCCAGCCGAATACCTTGTACTTAGCCGTTAATCAATAGCCGCTAATAAAATGGTTCTGAATGCACCTGCTGCCGGCCTAAAACCTGGCAAAAAAACAATTGAAAAAAGAATCCACCTTTCATCAGAGGTACTGCGCGATAATGACTAAATTCAACTGTATGTCAAGCCCTGATAAGTATTTAGGCATCTGGCTAGACTATAGACTATCCATCCTTCTGCAAAGCAAAATAAGCTCCCATCCCTTATTCCCCTGCAAACACTTAGTAGTTATTAACTGATACCTATGGGACTGTAGTTTGTAAATGCCATTGATGTTAGTCATTTCCTCATTGTACTTAATAATTATTTTACTCAAGACCCTTGTACTGTCACTGCTTTGCATCTTCATACTGTGCTGCTGTAGGCTATTACTGTAATTGTTGTTTTACACTGCCATTGTTGTCTGGATGCTGTTACTGTTTTCTTTCTTTGATTTTGTTTGTCTTTGTATTTTTCTGTAGTCTGAATTACTATTATCCTATTATACTATTATGTTGTTTGTAAGCTGGGCGCATCTGTAAAAGAGACCTGGTGTCCGTATGTTCTTCCCTGTGTAAATAAAGGCTTTTATCTGTCTGTCTGTCTGTCTGTCTGGCTGTCTGTCTCTCTCTCTCTCTCTCTCTCTCTCTCTCTCTCTGTCTATCTATCTTTAGTGGTGATCTACCCAACCCCCTCCAGATATTCCATAGGGAGTACCTATACCACATATGCCATAATGTCTTCGCTGACACACACGCGCACACGCACACACACACGCACACACAGTTCCTAGAACTCCCTCCTCCTCCTTCCGTTCCTCTCTCCCTGTCTGCCTCCTCCGTCTGTCTGGGTGGACTCTGGCCTCCAGATGGGGAGGTTCCAGAGGAGGGATGCCTTGCCATTTTTCTGCGGCGCTCAGCATTTTTTTTTTAATGTTTTTTTTATTTATTTTTTTGCACTCTGTCCGACACTGTAAAAAATAAAAATAAATCCTGATGTGATCGGGCCGGAATCCTGGGAATCCGTCGGGGGGGCATCTGGTATCCGTGGTAACCGATGGCCACGGAAAGTAAATAGACAATCCGGGTCAGGCTTAGTTAAGGCAGGTCTGCAGACCGAAACCCAGCTACGGAGCACACACTATGTACTGTAGCAGGCCTGCTGGTCACAGCTGCATATTGTGTGTAACAGTGTGTGAGTGTCTATAGAAGGGTGTGTGTGTGTGTGTATTTAGTGGTGTGTGAGTGTGTATAGCTGTGTGAATTTCAACTCAACTCAAATTTTATTTCTAAAGCACATTTAAAACAACCAAGGTTGACCAAAGTGCTGTACAGCTCCAGAGCAACAAACACTACAATACATCATACACCAATTTGTATAGGTGTGAGTGAGTGTGTAAGCAGTGTGTGTGTACAGCTGTGTGAGTGTGTATAGAAGTGTGTGTGTATATACAGTAGCGTAGCAGTGTGTGTGTGTATAGCAGTGTGTGTGTGTATAGCAGTGTGTGTGTGTGTGTATAGCAGTGTGTGTCTGTGCGTGTGTGTATAGCTGTGTGAGTGTGTATAGCAGTGTGAGTGTGTATAGCCGCGTGAGTGTGTGTATAGCTGTGTGAGCGTGTATAGTGGTGTGTGTATAGCTGTGTGAGTGTGTATAGTGGTGTGTGTGTATAGCTGTGTGTGTGTGTATAGTGGTGTGTGTGTATAGCTGTGTGAGTGTGTATAGCAGTCTACTCTATGGACGTCAGCCTCTGTCAAAGTCAAATGGCTACTCTTTCAACCTGACTCAGCGCAATAGGCCTCAACCATTCTACACCCACACTTCTGACATACACACACATCTACACGCACACATCAGACACACACAGTATATTTAGACACCCCTGTCTCGGATTTCGAAGATTCCTACTCTGCTCTACTCTACTCTGCTATCTATCTCTCTCTCTCTACTCTGCGGTACTCTAGTCTGCTCTACTCTGCTCTACTGTACTCTACTATCTATCTTTCATCTATATCTATCTCTCTCTCTCTAATTTGCGGTACTCTAGTCTGCTCTTCTATATTCTGCTCTACTCTGCTCTGCTCTACTCTGCTCTACTCTACAATAGTCTGCTCTACTCTGCTCTGCTCTATTCTACAATAGTCTGCTCTGCTCTACAATAGTCTACTCTGTTCTATTCTACTCTGCTCTACAATAGTCTACTCTGCTCTATTCTGCTCTACTCTAGTCTACAATAGTCTACTCTGCTCTACAATAGTCTACTCTGCTCTATTCTGTTCTACTCTGCTCTACAGTAGTCTACTCTGCTCTGCTCTACAATAGTCTACTCTGCTCTGCTCTACAATAGTCTACTCTGCTCTGCTCTGCTCTACAATAGTCTACTCTGCTCTGCTCTACAATAGTCTACTCTGTTCTATTCTGCTCTACTCTGCTCTACAATAGTCTACTCTGCTCTACAATAGTCTACTGTAGTCTTTTCTCCTGTGCTGCGCTGTCTGGGACCAGTCAGGAGTGACAGGAACGTCTGGAATGTACTGTAACTGTTCCTTCATTATGGCCCTCTGGACAGAGTAATAAGAACCATCTTTACACCATGTCCATCTCTCTCTCTCTCTCTCTCTCTCTCTCTCTCTCTCTCCGCGATTTGTAAGGTGGGGACAGAAGGGCTTTATTTGTTTGTGAGCTTGTGCTGTAAGGTGCTATTGTGGCTGTGGGTGTGTGTGTGTGGGGGGTTGTTGGGGTTGTTGTGGGTGTGTTTTTTTTTAAGATAACTGCTTGGTCTTAATTTGGGTGGTGTTTAGTGTTTTGTAATGATGTCTCAATAAAGAGCATCAAAAGTCTCTCTCACTCTCCCCACCTCCCCCCTTCTCTCTTCGTCTCCCCCCCTCTTTTTTCTCTCTGAATCTCGCTCCTTCTCTCATTTCTCTCTCAATCTCTCATTTTTTTCTCTCAATCTCTCTCTTTCCATCTTTGTATACCTCTCCTTGTTTCAGACTCAGTTTAAAGGGCCGTTATTGGCATGGGACACATTTTACATTGCTAAAGCAAATGAAAAAAGAAAAAATATTGTTTAAATGAATAATAATTGTTTAAAACAAAACAACAGACCCATATTAAGAGTTTCAAAGAAATAGAGCTATTTCAAATAGTATGTACAAAGTACGAAGGGCAAGGGAAAAGCAAACAGATCAACGCTGTGTCCTTTCTCTCTCTCTCTCTCTCTCTCTCTCTCTTTCTCTGTCCTCATTTGTACTCTATCTTTCATCTCCTCCGTTGGCCTGGTCTGTCCTGTGCTTGAACCCTCGGTCCCACATGACCTGCTTTCCCAGACTGGCCCCACGCTCCCAGGGCCGGCTGAACCTCCATCAGACCCCGCACTGTGTGCCGGGCCCCACAGCTGCAAGGGGGCCCCAACAGGTGTAAATATATATATATATATATATATATATAACCGAACACAAACTCTTGATTACTGTTTATGGACATCATCATTCGCTTATACGGTTACTTTGTATGACACGGTCGGTGAGCCCTCTCTTGTGTGTCTGTCTGTGTGTGTGTGTGTGTGTGTCTGTCTGTCTGTCTGTCTGTCTGTCTGTCTGTGTCTGTCTGTCTGTCTGTCTGTCTTAAGCGGCTAACCTTTTCCTTTGATGTACTGTGTGTGTGTGTGTGTGTGTGTGTGTGTGTGTGTGTGTGTGGTGTGTGTGTGTGTGTGTGTGTGTGGTGTCCTACTTTCTGGTTTTCACCACCATGTAGTACCATGTACGAGTGGGTGAGAGTGTTCCCAGCGCTCTGTGGTCTCCTCTGTCAGGAATGTTAGGAATTCTGTGTGGCGGGTGGGACGCACATGGCCAAGACTGGAACATACACACACAAACGCACTCACTCACAGCCAAGAACAGACTATGAATCAGGGAAGATCACCTCAGTTCAGGGGGCACTGGAGGGCGGGGGGGGGGGGGGGGGTAGCGGGGGGGGGGGGTAGCAGGCTGAATGAGGCGTGCTGGGCTCTGATCTGCTCTGCTGTGCTCTACTTCTCCTCACTTCCCTCCTGGTGACCTCTGCTGGTGGAGTGAAGCGTCGCAGCACGTGTGTTCACAATCAGAATTCACTTTTATTGCGCAATTTTCCAACACATTAGGAATTTGCTTTCCGTCGTGGTGGACATTGGACAGGGTGCAGGGACGAGACAGGACAGTGCAAAGAGCGAGTGCAAAATGCTAGGCGTGATGTGTGATTGCTGTGCGTCCTACTGTATACAGTACATACAGTGGTCATGTGCAAGTGTGTCTTGACGGTGGTGGGGTCCATGGTTGGGGGGGGGTCAGAGGGGAACACAAGCCTTGTTGAAGAGGCCGATGGCCGCCAGGAAGAAGCTGCCTCCGTGGCTTGCGGACGCGGCCTCCTGCCTGAGTGATCTGACTCCATGTAACTCTCTCTCTCTCTCCTTTTCTCTCTCTCTCCCACCATGACCCTCTCTCTCCTCCTCTCTCTCTGTTCCTCTCTCTCTCTCTCTCTCTCTTTCTCTTTCTCTCTCTCTCTCCAGATGATGATGTGGATCTGGAGGCCCTGGTCAATGACATGAACTCCTCCATGGACAGCGTCTACTCCACCTGCGGCTCCTCCTCCGGCACGGAGACCGCCCCCCTGCTGCACAACGGCCACGCCCCACAGCACCAGGGCCACGCCCACCAGCACCATGCGCCCGCCCCTCAGACACACGGGCGCGGCCAGCCCCCCCAGCGGCCCGCCCCGCCCCTGCCGCCCTCCTGCCGATCCCAGCCAATGCACATTCAGGCTGTCAGGTAACACACACACACACACACTCTCACCCCCCATCTTTGTAGTTCTAGCCAAGTTAGCAATACCAGTTGATAGCAACACGTGTTATTTTGCACATGGTTTGACCGTGGTGTGATGGTTGGTGCCAGACCTGGTGGTTCTAGCATCTCAGAAACAAATGCCCTCCTGGGATTTTCGGCAGTGTTCAGAGTTTACAGGGAATGGTGAGATAAACAAAAAACATCCAGAGAGCAGCAGTTCTGTGCGCGAAAAAACGGATTGTTAATGAGAGAGGTCAGAGAAGAATGGCCAGATTCGTCCAAGCTAACAGAAAGGCTGCAAATGTTCAAATAACAGCTGTTTACAACAGAGGTGTGCAGAAGCGCACCTTTGAATCCGTGCCACAAAGAATTCAGGCTGTTATGGAGTCAAAAGGGGGTCCTACCTGGTACTAGATTAGGTAGGCCTCTTTATTAGGCACGCCTAGTACCTAATAAAGTGACCACTGAGTGTAGATAACCAATAACTGCTGAGCGTCGTTCACACAGCACGTCGGTGCCATCATGACCCCTTAATAAACAATTCTAGAACTGTTAACGAGGCGGGAACTGTTCAGATAAGGTTTTCAAAAACTAAAACTAGCGACTAGCGCCTGGCTGTGGCGGGCGTCTGGTGAAAGCAGGCCTGGCTGTGTGTGGAACTCACCGCGTGTGTTTTTGTCCCCCCCTGCAGGCGGCTGCAGGAAGAGCAGCAGATGCGGCCCTCCTCCCTCCCGGCCATCCCCAACCCCTTCCCTGAGCTCTGCAGCCCCACGGGATCTCCCATCCTCAGCCCCACCCAGACCTCCGACAACCATGTACGTACACACACACACACACACACATACACACACACACACACACACCCACCCATCCTCAGCCCCACCCAGACCCCCGACAACCATGTACGTACACACACACACACAAACACACACACACCCATCCTCAGCCCCACCCAGACCTCTGACAACCATGTACGTACACACACACACACACACACACACACACACACACACACACACACACACACACACCCATCCTCAGCCCCACCCAGACCTCCGACAACCATGTACGTACACACACACACACACACACACACACACACCCATCCTCAGCCCCATCCAGACCTCTGACAACCATGTACGTACACACACACACACGCACACACACACACACACACACACACACACACACACACACACACACACACCCCATCCTCAGCCCCATCCAGACCTCCGACAACCATGTACGTGCACACACACGCACACACACGCACGCACACACACGCACACACACACACACACACGCACACACACACACACACACTTTATGACAAGAAAAAGAAAGGCATTTTGTGTGTGTGTGTGTGTGTGGTAAGGAACTCTTATTTATTGTGGTTTGTGTCTGTATTGTATCTGAATCAGCTGAGTGGGCTGTTATGTTCTGCAGTACAGTTGTGTGTGTACGTGTGGGTCTGTGTGCGTGTGCGTGTGTGTGTGTGTGTGTGCGTGTGCGTGCAGGGACCGTGTGTTATCTTTGGCCCAGCATTGCCTCTCCTACTATTACACAACAGTTCAACCTCGGGCTATCTCTATCTGTGTGTGTTAGAGTGGAAGCGTGCCTATCAATCTTCCTCTCTCTCTCTCACGCACACACACACACACACACACACAAACACACTAAGGAATACACATGCTCAGCCCCATCCAGACCTCAGACAACCATGTGTAAGCACACACGCACACACACTCAGGAACACACACACACACACACACATGCCGAGCCCCATCCAGACCTTAGACAACCATGTAAGTACACACACACACACTCAGGAACACAAACACACAGACTCACACACACATGCTGAGCCCCATCCAGACCTCAGACAATCATGTAAGTACACACACACACACACACAGGGGCGTCGGCGGGTGTTGTGTACGGGGGCGAGCCGTCTCTACAGGATGCTCCCCGTCTTCCTCCCGGGGCGTTGGAGAGGTAGAAGGTTCCGGAGCGTCTGGGTATCAGAGCTCTCTGAACCCTCCGCATCCGTTCGCCAGCCTCAACCCCTCCTCATCCCTGGGAGGAGACGGACCACCACTTCCCTTCACACGCTGCCATACTGCTTCTCAGAGCGTGCGTGTGTGTGTGTTGTAGCCCAACCCCCCCCCCCCCCCCCCCTTGCAAATTGTAGCCCTGGCAGGAACGTTCTGTCCCCTCCGGTCATCCGTGATCTCAGGATGCAGCGTCTGAACACACACATGCACGCGCACACACACATACACACACACACACACATGCTCCCTTCAAAACAAGGCATTATTTATACAGTTAGTTGACGACATCTCACTTGCTTTGGGAGGTAGACAGCAGATCCTCACAAGGGGTCTTTTGTGTGTGCGTGTGTGTGTGCATGTGTGTGCGTGTGCATGTGCGTGCGTGTGCGTGTGCGTGTGTGTGTGTGTGTGTGTGTGTGCGCTCGCGTGTGCTAGAGATTGCATCATGTCTCTTCTCCATCTCATGTTCTCTGTTATTGAGGTCCATGTTGTTGTTGTGGTTTCATCTTGTCCGCGGTTGCATTAGCGTCTCCCGTGGCCCGCCGGCCTCCTGTCCTCCGGGCCTGGTCAGAACACACACACTGTACCGTAGGTCCAGTAGGTCCAGTAGGTCCTGTAGGTCCAGTAGGTCCAGTAGGTCTAGTAGGTCCTGTAGGTCTAGTAGGTCTAGTAGGTCCTGTAGGTCCAGTAGGTCCAGTAGGTCCTGTAGGTCCAGTAGGTCCAGTAGGTCCTGTAGGTCCAGTAGGTCTAGTAGGTCTAGTAGGTCCTGTAGGTCTAGTAGGTCTAGTAGGTCCTGTAGGTCTAGTAGGTCCAGTAGGTCCAGTAGGTCTAGTAGGTCTAGTAGGTCCAGTAGGTCCTGTAGGTCCAGTAGGTCTAGTAGGTCCTGTAGGTCCAGTAGGTCTAGTAGGTCCTGTAGGTCTAGTAGGTCCAGTAGGTCCAGTAGGTCTAGTAGGTCCAGTAGGTCCAGTAGGTCCAGTAGGTCTAGTAGGTCCTGTAGGTCCAGTAGGTCTAGTAGGTCCTGTAGGTCTAGTAGGTCCAGTAGGTCCAGTAGGTCTAGTAGGTCTAGTAGGTCCAGTAGGTCCAGTAGGTCCTGTAGGTCCAGTAGGTCTAGTAGGTCTAGTAGGTCCAGTAGGTCCAGTAGGTCTAGTAGGTCTAGTAGGTCCAGTAGGTCCAGTAGGTCCTGTAGGTCCAGTAGGTCCTGTAGGTCTAGTAGGTCTAGTAGGTCCAGTAGGTCTAGTAGGTCCTGTAGGTCTAGTAGGTCCAGTAGGTCCAGTAGGTCCAGTAGGTCTAGTAGGTCCAGTAGGTCCTGTAGGTCTAGTAGGTCTAGTAGGTCCAGTAGGTCCAGTAGGTCCAGTAGGTCTAGTAGGTCTAGTAGGTCTAGTAGGTCCAGTAGGTCCTGTAGGTCCAGTAGGTCTAGTAGGTCCAGTAGGTCCAGTAGGTCCAGTAGGTCTAGTAGGTCTAGTAGGTCTAGTAGGTCCAGTAGGT
The DNA here is from genome assembly GCF_949987555.1 of Borostomias antarcticus. Taxonomy (NCBI): domain Eukaryota; kingdom Metazoa; phylum Chordata; class Actinopteri; order Stomiiformes; family Stomiidae; genus Borostomias; species Borostomias antarcticus. The sequence continues at coordinate 6,726,634 of NC_140254.1, forward strand.
CTAGTAGGTCTAGTAGGTCTAGTAGGTCCAGTAGGTCCAGTAGGTCCAGTAGGTCTAGTAGGTCCAGTAGGTCCAGTAGGTCCTGTAGGTCTAGTAGGTCCAGTAGGTCCAGTAGGTCCAGTAGGTCCTGTAGGTCTAGTAGGTCCAGTAGGTCTAGTAGGTCCAGTAGGTCCAGTACGGCGGCGTCTAGCAGGTCGTCATCATTACCGTCCCGCCCCGTTAGTGTGCTCACGCAGTGGGGTGAGGGGTGAGGTTCACACTTTAATTTCTCTCTCTCTCCCTCTCTCTCTTACATTTTTCTCTCTCTCCCTCTCTCTGTCTCTTTCTCTCCCTCTCTCTCTCTCTCTCTCACACACACACACACACACACACACACACACACGCAGTCCTCTTTGTAGTTATTGTTACAAGGCCACTAAAGGACTGTTTGAATCAGAATCAGTTTAAAGACACTAATACAGTGAGTTTTAGCATGAGCTCCAGACCATGCCAGATTAGCTGAGATGATGGAAGTTGTATAATGCGTTACATCAGTCCTATCTTTAGCTGGGTAAGGGTGGGGGCAGTGTAGTGTTTGTGTCTATGTGTCTGTGTCTGTGTGTGTGTGTGTGTGTGTGTGTGTGTGTGTGTGTGTGTGTGTGTGTGTGTGTGTGAGGGTGGGATTACTTGGCACAAAAGAGGTCTTTAGCAGAGGGCGTAGATGATGGCTTACACAACAATGCAGACAAGAGTTGTAGACATGCCTTGCGGCCTGTGTGTAGGTGTGTGTGTAGGTGTGTGCGTAGGTGTGTGTGTAGGTGTGTGCGTAGGTGTGTGTGTGTGTAGGTGTGTGTGTAGGTGTGTGTGTAGGTGTGTGCGTAGGTGTGTGTGTGTAGGTGTGTGCGGGGGGGGGGGGACTCTTACTATTTATAGTGACATGCCATGGGCCTCCTGTAGACTAGACAAGATTTTTCTCCTTCAACCTCTCCATCCCTCCCTCCCTCCCTCTCTCCCTGCATCCCTCTCTCCATCCCTCCCTCCCTTCCTCCATCCATCCCTCCCTCCCTTCCTCCATCCCTCTCTCCCTCCATCCCTCCCTCTCTCCATCCCTCTCTCTCTCCATCCCTCTCTCTCTCATCCCTCTCTCCCTCCAGCCCGCCCTCCATCCCTCCCTCCCTCCATCCCTCCATCCCTCTCTCCAGCTGGTGATTTGGAATCCGAACATTCTTACCCCTGATCCCATTCTTAGAGTTTTCCAGCTGTGATGCAGCTCTCCTCTCAGCGCCCGGCTTAGTGACAGGACACTCTCGTCTCGGGAGAGACGGTCATCTCCTGCGGCCGTCTGTCTGCACAGGACTGGAGTTTCCCACGCATCCCGGCGTTCGTGGGAAAGGCCCGCCCCTCGCCACGGGACTCAGCGCAGCTTACGCACACTCCCGCCAGCCCCCCGGGGAGAGAGAGATAGCCACCTGTGTCACTGGATGGGCTCTAGTGTCGTGTGTGTGTGTGTGTGTGTGTGTCTTGTAGTGTTTGCTACACTGCATAGCATAACTGTTTGTGACATGCGCAGTTAGAAGGCGGGAGTGAGACATGAGCCTGGGAGAACAACGGCTGTATGTATGGCGACATGCTTTTCATAGATAAACGTCCAGTCCTGATTACAGTTGTCCGCGAGTCTTTATTTAATACAGAGACATAGAACATCGCATGTCTGTGTGTGTGCGTGTGTGTCTGTGTCTGTCTGTGTCTGTCTGTGTGTGTGTGTGTGCGCACGCATGTGTGTGTGCGCGTGTGTATGCGTGTGTAATGTAATCTCTATCTTCGAATACGTCCGGGGGGACACTGCTGCCCTTTATAATGTCACACATGTTTTGTAATGTTGAAACCAGGGGTCACTGAATCTCTCTCTTCCCCCTCCCCCGTGAGCGGTCAGCTGACGTGGGTCGACACGCTACGGCCTCCTGACTAGCCGCAGTTAGATCAGGTGCTCTGCTAGTTCTGCTCCACTCTGCTCCTGCTTCCCCTCCCTGTTTCCGCTACAGGATGTAGACTGCTACCATACAGAATATAGACTGCTACCATACAGGATGTAGACTGCTACCATACAGGATGTAGACTGCTACCATACAGGATATAGACTGCTACCATACAGGATGTAGACTGCTACCATACAGGATGTAGACTGCTACCATACAGGATGTAGACTGCTACCATACAGGATATAGACTGCTACCATACAGGATATAGACCGCTACCATACAGATTGTAGACTGCTACCATACAGGATATAGACTGCTACCATACAGGATGTAGACTGCTACCATACAGGATAAAGAGTCAGTGATGGAGAGAGTCAGTAACAGTAAACTGCCTACGTCATGGGCTGACTGCTGTGCTTGTGTTGTTATGCAGAGCTACATTCACTCTGGTTGTTATCATTAGAAAAAGGTCTGTGTCTCACTGTTAACCGAATTCCTATCCTGGATGCTTTTTGCTTTCCTGACTGACGCCATTTAGTGGATGTGGTTTTCTAAAAATTGCACTCTTCAGTGTGTCAGTGTTGTGTGTGTAATTGTGTGTACTTATGTGTGTGTGTGTTAGAGGTGTTCTTGGGTCTAAAATGTGGACCCGAAACCGAGATGGACCCGAGACATTCGTTCCGAGATCCGACTAAATCCGATAATTTTTTTTAAATATGTATACCGGACCCGATTTTGTCCGAGAGCAGGATTAGGACAGAGACCCGAGTCGGATCGGGTATTTTACGGATCCGACAGGCAGTAGGCCTAGTAGCAAGTAGCAGTAGCATTAATTGCTTAGGCTGTCACGGCTGTTGGCTTGCATGCAGTTGCATCACAGTTTGATGGAATTGCGATTTATCCTCTCAATCTTGACAGGATCAATCGCTGTTTTGTCAGGCTGTGATGTGGCAGCATGGAAATGAAACGGCCGTAAATAAATAAGGCTACACAAAGCTGCCACTAGGTTTGACATCTTTATATTAATTTTCTTTCAGCTTATTTGTCACAAGGTAGGCTACTGGTGGTGGCTGCCGTGTCTCCGCTCACGTCGCGCCCGCGGTCTCACTGAATTCGCGTAATGCGTTTCTCTCGGGTATTACGCATAATGACAAACAGACCCGGGACCCGAGGTAATAGAATCGGATCCCCCCGAACCCAATTGACCATAATAAAAGCGTGGAAATGTGAGACACAGACACACGCACCTGTGAAGACCTCTAGTGTGTGTGTGTTTAAATGTACATACATGTGCACATACACTCTCAATAAATCAACTCAGTGATACACATGCGCGCTGCTGAAGTGTTTCATGGTTACATTACATATTTATTTTTATCCACCCTTAGACACTTGTGTGTTTGTGTGGAACCCCTATCAAGGACACGGCCATTGGTCATGCATTGTCAGCCATGTTTTCACAATGAATGAATGAATGTCATCCAGTCACAAGAATATATGATTTATTTATAAATCATATGTTTGTAAATCATGTTTAATTATATAAACTAGAAATTGTGTTCAGAGAGGACAGACCTCTGCTCATGAAGGCATTTCATGGCTCTGTGCGCGAGCATGTGTATGCTAGCAGAACACGTTTGGTGTTGCTGCATTCGTTAGGTCGAGAGCTTTATGTCAGTCTAAACCCTGTGTCTCTGTGACCTTCCCATGTCGAGATATAGCCGCTGCGATTCCCCCTATTGACAATGAATGAGGGGAATTTCCAGAAAATGAATGGAGGTGAATGGCCGGCCCTGATTGGTCGGCTCGTGGACCCACCGTGATTCGAATCTGCTCCAAAATTGAATGGCTTCTACAGTAGGTTGGTCCATGCTACGCCTCTCCACCGAGGTTCATGAAAATCAGTCTGGTAAGTTAAAACAAAATATGAATGGAGATGAATGGACAAACCAGGAAACGGCTCGTGGACCCACCCCGTGATTCAAACCCGCTCCAAAATGTAATGGCTTCTACATTGACCCATGCTACACCCTTCCACGAGTTTCGTGAACAGCGCTCTAGTAGTTTACGAGTAATCCTGATAACAGACGAACAAACCAACGATCGGCGACAGCGAGAACTTCTGTGAAAAAACGCTGATATTCGTGGACACCGACGAGAAGACTCATTGGTCCGCGCAGACAGTGGGCTGTGCGGAAGAGGCTGTTCTAATGCAGCTGGATTTGAAAGGTAGCGCGCTGGCTCCGCCCCTATGGCCATGCTTTGTGGTGTTTTTCTCCTGACGAGGGTGGATGTAATCACCTGTTTGCGTTGTGAGGGGAGGACCGCGCGCTGCTTAGATTGAGTCACTCTTGTCACTTGACTGAATTTGTGACTTGACAGCCTCTAATTAAACTTCTGGTTCATTTCTGCTTGTTTGACATTCATTCATTGTGAAAACATGGCTGACATCGCAGGCCGGAATGCTCTAAAGTGAGCGAGTGTGCGTGCGTGCGTGCGTGCGTGCGTGCGTGCGTGCATGTTTAAGCGTCTGCTCTTCAGTATTAGTTAAGGACTCTATTGAGTTTGAGTTGGAACCGTTGCCTGGTTGGGATTCTTTACAAAGTTAAGACCACGAGTGTGTGGGTGTGTGTTTCTGTGTGTGTGTGTGTGTGTGTGTATTAATAGTGCGTCTGACACGGCTCGCACTGCAGTAACTTTATTTAGCAGAGTTATTATGGCGATGACTCCAGCTCCCTTCACTTCTGAAAAAGACTGTCACACACACACAAACACACACCCACATACGCACGCACGCACACACGCACAGAGCCCCTCCATGGCGCCGGCATGTTGAGAGACCGTGTGAAAGGCTACGAGGCCCAGCTAGACTAATGCACCTAATGTGGATTCATCAGGGTTTGGCTCTGACGTGCAGCCAGACCGGCTCACACACTCCGTTCTTTCTGCCTGCCCGTTCAGCCGGAGCAAATACGTCTAGACGTCTTCATCAGTCTCCGTAGAAGATATGGTCATGTGTCTCTGATGTGAGCTCACACGCACACACGTACTCATGCCCGCTCGCACGTACACAATTTACTTCAAATCAAATCAAAGTTCATTTATATAGCCTGGAGCATGTATACTTTACTGACTTTATTTTGTTGAGGGACACACACGCATGCTCACACACTTCTAGGGACACACGTGCATGCACACAGTTGAATTGTGCTTTAGGGTTGAGTGGAAATCCTATATTTTTTTACACTGTTAAACCTTCCACAAATTTACAGCGGTATACGGTATTACCGACTGATTAAAAATCATATTGTAGGACTTTGAGGGAGTCACCTAGTCCAAATGATGCATTTATGTAGTCTCTGCTGTACCGTTTTACACCACAGGATAGACAAATGGTGTCTGGTTTGCCAAATAATGTCTGGTTTGCCAAATAGTGTCTGGTTTGCCATATAGTGTCTGGTTCCCACCTCGAGGCCTAGTGTTATGACATTGGTACTAAACGGTAGGTCAGGAGTTGGACCAGCTCACTGGCCCCCTGTGGAACCTTCAGCTGAGGGCCCTTCGCGTTGAGGGGCCCCTGAGTTGCTATCACATCAGATCTCCTCTAACAGAGTTCAGTTGGGTCCGGCCACGGTCTCGTCTTGGCTGTGTGTGTGTGTGTGTGTGTGTGTGTTTGTGTGTGTGTGTGCATGTGTGTGTGTGTGTGTGTGTGTGTGTGTGTGTGAGAGAGAGAGAGACGTTCTTATCTTGGCTGTGTGTGTGTGAGACGGTCTTATCTTGACTGTGTGTGTGTGTGTGTGTGTGTGTGTGTGTGTGTGTGTGTGTGTGTGTGAGTGAGAGAGAGAGAGACGGTCTTATCTTGGCTGTGTGTGTGTGTGTGTGTGTGTGTGAGAGACGGTCTTATCTTGGCTGTGTGTGTGTGACGGTCTTATCGTGGCTGTGTGTGTGTGTGTTTGTGTGTGTGTGCGTGTGTGTGTGTGTGACGATCTTATCTTGGCTGTGTGTGTGTGTGTGTGTGTGTGTGACGGTCTCTTCTTGGCTGTGCGGGGGTGATCGTGCCATGTCAGAGTTGGGGCGGGGGGCGGTGTAGAGGAGGGCCTCAGTGGGAGCCTTTGTGGCGGCGCTCCCCACCACGGTGAAATTGAGTTTGGGCCGTCTGCCTCGGTAATCAACTCTGTCTGATCAGGACTGATCAAGCCAGAGACGGCCGTCCTGGAGAGGACAGTCAGCCCGCTCCCGTAGGAGCCTGTGAGCCTGCACACGTGTTCTGAGACTTAGGGTTAAGCTCGGGGTCAAAGGTTAAAAACACCCAAGGCCTCGTCTCTTCTGTTGCCTTCAAGCCCCCTTGTTCTAGGAGCTTCCATGTGGGTGCTTGTGTGTGTGCGCGTGTGTGTTAAGGCTGGGTATTGGCAAGGACCTCATGACACAGACATGATACGTATCACGATGCAAGGGTCACAATATGATTGTATCACAATGCATTACAATACGATACATATTGCGATACTTTGCAATTGATACTTTGTAAATGTGAAAAAAAAACTTGCTCCCTGGAAGTGATCCTGAGGGAATCTAAGGACATTTGAATCCGTTCAAAACATGAATAATGTATCGATGATTGAATTCTAACCATTTTGTATATCTACATGTATTCTCTGTCTTGTTACCTCCGCCCCAGGGGCAAAGCCCCGCAGGGCGGAAGGTAATGTGTTCGCCCCTGTCTGTCTGTCTGTCTGTCTGTCTGTCTGTCTGTCTGTCTGTCTGTGTGTCTGTGTGTGTGTGTGTGTCTGTCTGCATGCGGACAGGATTAAACAAAAACTACCGGCCCGATATTCATGAAACTTGGTGGAGGGGTGCAGCCCAAGGAACTCACCATTAAATTTTGACCATGATTCATTCATAGGTGGCTCTACAGTACCCATATTACTGTAACTTCAGTGTAGTGGGGGATTTAGGTTTCAGTTTCCTCATAGGTGGGCCCATGGGGGCTTGCTTCATGCGCCACTCAGCAACTTTCCTTGGATTGAATGGGCCGCCATCTTTGCATGCCTTATCCACTTCTTATAATACATCCATGATCCAGCCATGATCAGTTATGCTCGCGTCAACAGGCTGGTGTCTATTTACTTTTTCAGCTCGATCCGGAAGGTAGAACGCTAGAGCATGCCTACCATAACTTTTCCGTCCGGCGGATGGAAGATGATGCTGCAGCAGTGATATTTAAATCAGCAATATTTAAATTTCGCCTTGCGCCTGACGAGACTACTGGCTGCAGTGTAGAGAGCGACAAACAAGCTGCTAAAGCTATTGCTGATTATGGTGTTTTGTGCACACAATACCACTTAGTGCGTTATCATCAACTTGCTTGCTAACAAAGGCTAGAGCTACTAGTTAGCTGTTGATAACGAGATCAGCTTTTGCAACTGGAACGCTCACCTCGGGAGTGACCATTGCCAGTTCCCACTCGCACCTCCCGAGACTAATGGAATGCACCATAACGTTATGTTTCTCATTTGTGTGGATAGTTGAAGCGATGCATTCTGTAGGCTACCTCAATAGAGTCTGCTAAATTACCATGTTTAATGCTTTATGTATAATATCTGTTAGTGTGAAGTGTGATGATTTCTGTACAGCCAAGATCGAACCCAGCATGGGCAAGTGAGCGTAAAGGCAATACTGCCAAACAACACAGTGACACCTGTTATATAGACTAGTGTCTCAACTTGCATTCAAACGATAATGTAAACTTCAAGCATTCAAAGTAAACTGCAGACACTTTCAGGCGGATGAAAATAAAGTGCACATTAAAATGATTGACTTCATAGAAAACTATATCTCGCCTATAGACTATAGATTTAACATGTCATTGGCTGTATAACTCCCATCTCAAATGTACATCTTGTAAACTAGTGTCTGCAGACTCTGAACCAGCCCACTCCTCCCTCCACTACTGCTCTGCTTGGCTGTTAATGAATGTGAATGGGAAGAAAACACAAAACTAGCAACGTTTTGGAAATTGGAGAGGAAAGATGTCAAGCAGAAAGAGGAAACTACAGGTGGTGCTACAGTAACCAATTCAAAAAGCCAGT